>NC_086157.1:24578315-24889339 GCF_035149785.1 Candoia aspera
TATCTTTAGATCAGCACACAGCTGTGGCATTTGTGCTATATACTTGAAATTAGCATGACCAAATCTCCTGTGCATCAGGTGTACACATTGGTCATGATATGGAGTGTTGCCAACTGCAGCCTTGCAGCTTGGCTTCCTTGCATTTTGCACAATGTACAAGGAGTCTTTTAAGATACCAGTAGCACACAATTTCCCATTTTTACATATCTCACAACCATTTTTCTTAAATGTTATGATATACCCTGTTGCAGCCAATTGTGCCACAGATAAAAGGTTTGATTGTAAATTTGGCACATACAACACACCTTTTACAGTTTCTCCTAAGCAGGATAAATACAAGTCACCTTGTCCCTTAATTTTGGTGACAGACCCATCAGCCAAAGATACACTTTGTCTTTCAGTTGTAGACAGTGACACAAAAGAGCTTTTACAATTACATAAATGAAAATTGGCCCCAGAATCTAACACCCATACATCAGAATTACCCTTCTCAGCAACCTGTGCAATTTGGGTTGTCTGAAGAGCCTTCTTCTGTGTTGCCATTGTGTTCTTCTGCTCTGTCTTTCTACTCTTGGGTCTCATGGCACAGTCTCTTTGCAAATGTCCAGCTGAACCACAAGTGAAGCATCGCTGGCTGGCTAGTGCTGTGGGCTCAGGTTCCTTTCCCTTCCTTTCCCTCATTTTCTGGTCTTGCAGCTTTCCAGAAGAGATGGGGGGGGATCTTTCCTCTCTCTTCTCCCATTCAGCGAGTAAGCGCTGTGTAACATACGATGGGGTGAGGTCTGTTTCAGGCATAGCCTCCAGGGTACAAATCAGCATGTCCCACGTTGCATTTAGTGAGGACAGGAGGATATATGATTTTGTGAGAGGTGTAAATTCCATTCCTCTCTCCTGCAACTCAACAAACAGCTGCTGAATATAATGCAGGTGCTCAGGAAGGCTATCTCCTTCTGCAAGGTAGGCTCTGTACAGCTTTTTCGTCAGAGTAACTTTACTCCCTGCTGTTGCCTTTACATATAAGTCTCTCAAAGCGTCCCAAAGTTGCTTTGCAGACTGCATGCCTCGCACGTGGACTAGCTGATTGTCCTCAACTCCCAAGATAATGGTGGCTCTAGCCCGCTCATCTTGTCTCAGCCATTCAGCACTGGGATTTGGGGGGGTTTGCTCACCAATTGGCAGCCAAAGATTCTCTCTGTGAAGATACATTTCCATTTTCAGGGCCCAATTCAAAGAGTTGGTCTCTGATAGGCGCTCCAGAGGCATCGCTGAGGGCTGGGAGGTAGCCATGGCTTCTTCCTTCTTTTGCAAGTCACCTCAGCTAGCTTCTAAGTCCTGTAGACCGGCAGTTGCTGGAAAATCTCCAGGTGGCTCCAAAGAAAATCTTCACAGGTCTTTGCTACCTGCCTTTAAATTGTGCATGAGGTGTGGAGCTGATCTCTCTGGGTTTTACTGGGCTTACTGGGCACATAACCTGTTTGCAGATGCTGGGAAAGCCTTTAGCCCAGGAGAGGTCAAAAAAGTCACACACCAAGCATTTCTATAAAAATAATTTATTTACAGAAAGCAAAACAAAAACAAAACATATTTAAAGGACTTAGCTCCCTTTGGAGCAAGCCTTGCTTGCCTACATTGCCGGCAGAGAAAAAAAAAAAGGAAGTAAGAACAAGTCCGGGCAGGTTTCCTCCCCCCAGGCTATTTTGCATGAAGCACGTGAGAGGAGACAATCAAATACAACCCCTTCACCTGGCCAAATGATTAGGTATAATAGCAGCTTAATCTGTTAGTAGAAAAACCTCAACAAGACAGGGGCTTTGTAGTGGTGATACTCCAGAATCATTTGCCTAGCCCTAATTTTTTTTTTTTGGACATCAGGTAAAATCATTTTGCTGGTCAAAGCATTTTCTATATGAGTTTGTCTCTTATTGTTTGAACTAGCAGAACTGAGGGCTAATTCTGTTTTTTATTGATTGTTACTATTTTTATTGAGTTTTACATTTAAACTTTCCCCAAAGTCTTGTTGATCAAAGAGTGAGATGTTTAAATTAAATATGTATTTATGTGAAGAGATGCTTAAACAGTCAAAGCTAACTTTTACATTAATTTCTGCCAATAATAGTGGAGGAGGAGAAAGAGGAAGAGAGATATTCACATTAAATGAAGCTACCCCAGGACAATAGCTGGTTAATTTCTACACTTAAGAAAAGGTAGCAACTGTAGAGAAAATCTACTTCAGCTGAATCTTTCTGTGCTTACATTACTGCCTAAAGAGATCCAGAAGAGAGACATCCAGGAGGAAGAACAAGAAAAGAGGAGAATATGGTTTAAAAAGTCATAATAAATACAGGATACAGAATACAAAAGCCAAGGCAACTCACACATTATCTTTAATCGTAAATTGCCTGTATCAGGCTCTGCTAACCACATTTCCCTATCACCTGGGGGAAAAGCCAGATTTTAACACCCTTCTAGAAGGCCAAAAAGATTGAGGCCATTCAGATCTCCAAGATTTGAGGTATAAGGTGTTGATCTTCCCTAATTTTGTTACTACAATAACCCTATGAAGCAGATTGGGCTGAGGGTAGGAATGATTGGTTAAAAGTCATGTGGAGGGACTTGGTCAAATGGGGACTTGAAACGGGACCTTCCCAGTTGAAGTTCAACATCTTAAGGTGAATGTGTTCAAGGCATACATCTGTGTATCTATAAGTGTGCCAATGGTCTATCCCCAAAATTAATTGATTGGACAGTCACATCACTATTTTTATAATAATAGGGATATTTGAGCAAATGTGGTTGTTCATATATTCTCAGGACCAAAATGATGATTCAGACTATTTATGAATGTTTAGCAAGTTTCAGAACTAATGTCTCTCATTCTCTTATATTTGTTTACTTAATTATTCATTTATCTTCTAGCTGCTCCTTCATATATCTTGCAAGTTGTTTATTTCATTAACTGGGGTCTGGTAATGAAGGAAAAGAAACAAAAACTGAAGTTTGAAGTCATAAATTAACTGTAGAGAAATGTGACAACATGCCAGTTTGGGCTGGTTGGGAAGGAGTGTAATTGTGATATTTTAATACTTTTTAACAGCCAAATTATTTCAAGTGAAAATTGTGGTCTAATGGCAAATTAGCACAATGCAGTTAAACTCAAATTAGCAAGCAACTCATACATGGGGCAATATACACGAAACACAGAACTAAAATGTAATGAAGAACTGATTTTGCACATTCCACCCCAATATATCCATCCCTCCTGGTCTTTTTCCAATCTGTGTCACCAACGTGAAGATCTGAAGATAGATTCTAAGCTTGGTTGGTTTAGTGCATTTTGGGGAGGTGGCATACATGCTGAGGTGGGGAAAGCATGTTTCAGAGGATTTGAAATAATGTGTGAGCAGGGCTAACTTGAAGATTAGCTAGTCTGCCTCTTGGTTTAAAAACTAGGCCTCCATAGCACTCAAGGACAGTGATAGAAAGCTTTCTCTTTATGCTGCAGTCAGGTCAGTACCAGTCTAACTTCTACAAGACAGTGGGATTAAATGCTTCTGCAGAATATGTAGTTTCTTCCCTTGGAAAACATTTTAATGCACTAAGTACAGCTGAGAGAACTAGGACTTGGTATCATTGCAAGCACCTTAAATGAGATTTGGCACTACTGCTGTTAGGCTCATGAAAACACATGGATTTGGAAAGGAAAATAGTACAGAGAAACATGATCTTGGGATGAAGGCTTTGTAGCAAGCCATGTTATCTGTCTATAAAGCATCTTTTAATCCAAGGCAGATGATAAACCTGCATGAACCAGCTCTGATTTTTGTAGAACTGAGCAGAACTGAAAATTCAAGGTCAACGTGAATCCATCTGAGATGCTTCAGATTTATGCAGGGAAGGGGGAAATATGACTGTAGGAGATAATGGATAGGCATCAAAACACCTGAAGCTGCTTCATTTTGCAGGAGAATGAAATGAAAGTAGTATGAATGATTGGCCCTTTAGAAGGCATTAGCCCTGCTAAGCTTCAGCCAAAAATCTTCAATAGCTTCACTGCAATATATTTGCAATATTTCCCTGCACCTCTTTTAAGGCAGATATAACAGGGATGCAGAAAAAAAAATAGTATAACAGTCTCCAAATTGACTGGACAAAGCCTACAAAGCTGAACCAGGCTGCCACAATGAAATGCAATGTTTTAGAGATAAGTAGAAAAAGACCCATTTAAAGACGTACAAGTTGTTTTGTAACCCCACTATTCTTAAGAGCAGTAAAAGTTTGGGTTGGCACCCATTCAAGGTAAATATACATAAACATGTCCCATAAACATGCAGAATTTAAAAGTAAGGTTTCATTCAAGAAAGCGTCCTGGACTGATCAGCCTTGAGTCCATCTTTAAAGTGTTGAGGGCTGGTTCCAACTTACGAAACTTTGCATTAGCACAGGAGACTATGCAGTTATGCTTTGTGCCTGGCCACATTTCAGAGATTCAAAGCTGTCTCTCTTTTCTATATCCAGCATTCAAAGAGATAGTGCTCATAAAGACACTAACCCATACAAATATCCATACTGCTGTCAAAATCAGACTGCTTCCAATCAAATTAATTGATTATCCACTTCAGTCCTTTTCTCTTTGCCAAGTTGTGATGACTGGAGGAACTCGTGTTCGCTGTCTGCCAGTCTCGAGTCAGTCAGACAACAGCTAGCTGGTGTCAGACATAATTTGATTGTCTGAGATAAGTTTTATGACATAAATAGACTGCATAAGCTTTTGCAGTTTGTTTTAGACCATTATGGATTTAGTCTGTGCAGATAATCTAGGGTTGATTCTTATGTGCATAAAGGCCATGATTTATCATCACCTAATCATGCATTACATTATCCAGGAAGCACCAGATTTCTGATGGTAGTAGTCAGTTCTGCTTTCTCCTACCTATGTTTGGAAAACACAAAGATAGTAATCCCTCCCCCATTCATTTTATGAAAAAAAATGCAAATCTTAATCAGTTCTTGTAAAGAGTCTGACAAGATGGCAACATAGAAATTGTTGTAATAACAATAAACAAACAAAACAAAGTTCTCACCATCCGCACTAGCCAAATTCAGAAGATACAGCCATTCCTAGTACTGAGATAACCATGTTGACAGCTTCCTGTTATATAACTCTTATGAATGAATTAATCAGAAAGAAAGAAGTGGCAGTCTAATTCAGCTCTGTGAAGGATAAGTAAAAATGCAGGGGAAAAAATAGCCCTTATTCTTTAAAAGGAAGAACTCAGAGCCATCTGCCTGAGTGAAGAAACTTATCAATTTTACCTTCCCTCACATCTGAATATTATTTAAACCTCAAATTCTTTCATTGCACTTAGTAAGACATTTTTCTTCTTCTTAGCAAAACCAGAATGTACAAAATCTCACTCTTCCTTCATAAGATGGAATGAAAATGAACTCTCTGAGGCTGTTTGCTTTCCATTTCTCATTCATAGCTGTAAACCCACTCTTGGACCTTCAGGTTCATGATCCTAACACATAGCAATTTCCAAAATTGCCTGTAGCCATCCTTAGTCTGCCATACATAAATTGTAATGTTGAACCAGTACCTAGTACTTCAAAGAGAGTGCCATGTTCACCATTTCAATGTGCTTGGTACATCGTAACGTTTCGCATGTCATTTGCCTGATACGTGTTTGATCTCGGGAGAGAGGAAGATTCCTCTTCAGGGAGTTGTTATCTGTTGGCTGCTGGGTTGGAATGTGTTTGGGTTATCTCATGTGTTCAAGGTTGCTTTCCCAGGATGTGTGGAAAACGGTTACCAGCACCTGGGAGGTGGGTGGTTGCTATGGCCGGTAGGGGGGAGGGATTACGTTTGGAGCCGAGGGTTTTTAGTTTGTATTTGGCGCGCTTTTAGTCATTCTCAGCTTTCTCTGTATCTGCCATAATTTCCCTAATAAATCAGATTTCATTTAAGTAACCTCTTGTGAGTCTGAGTGTTTGGGGTAGGCAACCATTACAGAGAGTGAGCAGATTTACGTTAAGCATGTAATAATGAGTCAGACCTACAAAATAATGTTACAGCAGTTGATGAGGGTTAGGATGCTGGCCAGTCCAATTCATCTCTCCATTTTACTTTCCCATTTTCTTTACTAGCTCTTTGGCAGCATTCTCTGCTTGCTGAGCATCCTTTTCTAAACCATTAGTATTTCTTCCTAAAGATTTTTTGTATTCTTACATATTTTGCAGGGCTGTCAATCTGCTGTCCCCTCCCTTTGTGAGTTGACAATGCCACTTTGGTTATGTACGCAAAAAAACACAGTTCCCTGAAGACTGGAAATAGACGGACTAAGGAAGATCACAAGAAGATCACATGCATAAACTCTAGTTTGTTACGTCTTTTCTTCAGGAAAAAAAAACAATGTACTTTCTACATGGAGACTTTTTCCTCCATAATTATACATATTTCCTAGTTATGAAAATGGGACATATGTGCCATTACAGATGCAGAATAACATGAGTCTCTGAATGAAGTTTGCATTTTTAATGGTGTTGAACATCACAGATGTAGTGTGTGTGTGTATGTGTGTATGCATTTTCTGAGCTTATTAAAAATCCTTTTATTGGTTGTAAAATGTACTGCACAGGATTGATCAGGAAAAAATAAAATGGCTTTTTGGATTTGTTTCATCTTTCTTTTTTTGCAAATGGTTGTTTTTTTAAAAAAAAGCTGTGTGCCCTTTATGTAATATTTCCATGTCCTCTCCTGCAGTCCTCTAACCACAGTGCCCGACAGCCACTTAAACTTGCAATGGTATTTGATCCCCTGAGTAAAAGGAACTTGAAGATATATTATTGATTTATATTTTCAAAAATCAGGCTATTATCTATGTGTGGGTTACAGGAGCCCTTGGGCAAATTTGTGTAATAATAAACCATTTTATTGTTGATGCAAATGGTAACAAAATTCTTCACAAGCCAGATCTTACACAATGCCAAATGAAGGGGAAAAGCAGGGAAATTGTCTCCATGTGAAGAATGTGAATACAGCTGGCTTTGCTGGAAATGTGCTATTTATTTCCAGAGCTAAATTATCCTGAATATTGTTTGCATCAGACAGAGTGGATCAACTAGTTTTAAACCTGAGGTTTAAACCTGACCTGGATTACACATTCACCCATAAAACTGGAGGACCAATACTATTATATCAGTGGAGGACAAACACTACTCTGCATTTTGGGGGGCCCTTTTACAAGGCAATACATTGAGGAGGATATGTCACTTTACAGCCAAAGCCATGTTAGTTGGAACTCTGGGAATTGTAGTTCATCCCATCCGGAGGATGGTGTTGGTGAAGGCGGCTAAAGTTTCTAGATTGCTTTTCAGAAATTTGTCCTCAGAGAGCCTGATAAAAAAGAAAAATAGATAAAGAAGGAAGAAAGGAAAAGCAGGGAAAAAAGCAATTAGAAAGAGAGTTCCCCCAAAGAAATAGTGTGTTTGCATCAAAATCTTACCTGCTGTGTCCCCTAAGCAGGAATATACCAAATACTTTATATTATATGTATTTCAGAACAAACATACATCAGATTTTTATTAAAAACCAGCTAATTCTTAGCTATCACATCCTTGGAATGGGGTTGGGAAGTCAGGAGGCAATCATGTTAGAATTCTGGTGATATGGATTAATGTCACTCTAGGAGTTACAGAAATAGTTAAATAAATCTTTATGGTTGCATATAGAATCTTGGATCTTCAAAATCCTCAGTTCTACAAGGTGGGACTTGAAGGTTGGCCTCTTACGCCTTTCACCAAACTTTCTTTCTTGTGAACCTTTCTTGAGGATTCTGCTCTAGTTTGAAAGCATCTTCAGAACTCTGTGTTGGGCAGTTGAACTCACTTGCGTCTGATTCAGCTGAAGCACAAGAGGAATTGCCAAACACATTTTTCCCCCCATTTTTTCACTCATCCTGCATTTCACAACCTAAACACAAATTTGTTCAGAAGATTTTGCAGCCTACTCAGTCCTTCTAGTCAGTTTCATAGTTCCTGTAGAAATACTTGCTTTTCCTTGGTTATACAGAGCTTTTATTGGCAACCCCCAACTTAATTCTTCACAGTTTAACAATCCTGGTAAAAACCTCTTCTGTTGCCTACCTGCATAAGCAGTGCGCACTCAGCTTTGGTCTCCAGCTGAGGATGTGGCTGCTAGAAAAAGCATCTGCCTATTAAACTTCAGTATTATGCCATCCTCGCTGCTTTCAGCAGAATTTAAAATGTAGAAGAAATAGTATTTCCCCAGCCAAGCCACCTTCTTCTCATTTAAACAGGTCATATTTGGCAGGGAAATAGCCAGATGCAAACAGCCTGTGTTGGAAACACAGGAGGAGGATATAATTTTATCTTTTATCTTTTCTATACAATGAGGTTTATAACCTGATTTCCACTGAATAAATTCTTAAGCACCATTGGATGATATTTCTGTCAGTTTATTTTTTGGACAGCAGCCGTCAAATTCTGTGAAATAATAAATGCCACTGAAAGTCAGCTATGAAATGAAGTCAGATATTAAATACTACTGCATCCTGCTTATTGCAAATTCCCAAATATTTGTGCATGTGAATTAACATATGCTAAATACCATTTGAAGTTAAACAGTTAAATACCAGTTGCAGAATACTGAATTCTGTACATCAAATTTCAGAGATAAAATATTTGGAATATTTGAGGTTAGATATTATCCATCATAAAATTTGCAGAAGATAATTTTGAGAAGCAAAATTATTTAAACTGTAGTTTTTGCTAGAGGTTTTTTGTTTTTTTGGAATCTGCTGGAAGTTAGTGATATGGCATATTATAGTAGGGACAGAAGGCATGAGAAGAAACACCCCAAATCTCATTGTATGGTATCTTTAAAAAAACACAGAATTGGGCAATATATTTGCAGAATCTGTGAATGAAACACAGCAATTAGTTTTTGGACATAAATGTGTTTGTTGCTGGCTGCCTGCCAACCATGATCCAAACAAATCAGGACAAATGCCATAAATAATTTTAATCTGACAGTCTGGATATCCATCAAAGAGATGTATCCAGGAATTTATGGAGAGATTTCTCCATATACAGTATTTCAAGATTAAAAATATTCTCCCACTTTCAGGATTTTTACTTTCCATCTAGCATGCCCATTGGTCAGTAATGGAGTTGTACTCCAACCAGATGTGAAGTGTACAAGGCTTGAAAAAATGATCAATTGCCAATAGTACAAATAAGCTTCTTTACGGAGCTATTAAAGAATAAGGAATGGTACCAGCAGTGTTTGATGTATAGATTAATTTATCTGTTACCAAGTCCAGCTAATTGAAAAATTGGTTTAATTGGTTGGCAGCCAATGAACAGTGATAAATCACAAAGCCTATAAACATCGAACAATGGTCAACCTAATAAACAATGCACAGGGAAGCTGTTTTTGATGAGAACAAAAGATGAGAGCAAAAGATGAGCAGTTGTCAGTAGACATAATGCAAATACTGAAATTAGTCCAAATTACAAACACATTATGTTCAATTTTTTTCTTTAATTTCAGCCATTATACTGTAGTTCTATTTGACAATAATAGGTCCCAACTCCTGGTTTTTTGGCCAACGGATTGTAATAGCTGCTGTTCCTGTACAGGTCACTTGTTTTGGAGCCAAGATACTGTAATATGTGATCATTGGCACACAATGTAGATCAATGCTATGCCAGTGATACTCTACACAAAACATTCCAATCCAAAGTGCTTGTATAGTGCAGACGTGGCAGAAAAGAAGGCAGAAATACACAGCTGTGTTATGCTATTACTACTTTTGAAAAGCATTCAGAACTTCATTTGTGGCAGGCTAACTAGAGAAAAGCATTCAGAAGGTTTTATACTTATTATGATCAATCTGTGCTGATGGCTAATTTGACTGTCAACTCAGTTCAAAGTGCTCATTAAAACCTATACACACACGGTGTGTGTGTGTGTGTATGTATGTATATACACACACACACATACATGCAGTATATACACACATACACATACACATACACATACAGTACATATACACATATACATACATACATACATACAAACAAACAAAAGATTGGGGACCTCAACATCTAATGAAATAATTCTTATCTTCTGCATATGGACCATTCCTGAGCTGCATATGATCCTCAGCTGTTCTGTCTGTACACAGAGAGAGATCCAAACGACCCAGTTACTCTTATTTGCAGTCTAGGAGACCTGCTGCCAGCTGGATGATGAGAAAATTATTCTTATTCCACCACTGGTACTAGCCCAGCTGAGACAATTCACATTCACATACACACACAGACATATCCTATCTCAATGATCACTGTAGTAATCCATGCAGGTGAGAGCCAGCAGAATTCTGCTTAGTACTCAAGATAAATTATGCTGTCACACACAAAGCTTATGTCTCTACTGTGGAGAATCTGGCCACCACCCACAAAGGTGCCCTGCTAGCCCCCCTTCTGAAACAGCAGTAGGGTTCTGTAATTGCAGAAAAGGATGGTGTATTTTGCCAATAGATGCCTTACCCACTCACAATCTGGCTTGTCAGGAAACAAGATGGTCCTAGCTCCTAAGGGATCTGAGCCTGGAACAAAGAGAAAGTAAGCAGAGCCCAGATGTGCAGTGCTAGCAACCAGTATTTAGTCATTCCACCCAGATTGGCACTATAATACTGCTGCTAGCTTTTATAGATATCCACATGACTGGCAATTTCATTGAATCATTCATTATATACAAATACTCTACATACTCCACTAGTCCACTATTCTTTCCTTCAAATTACTTCAAGAGTTTAGATTATTGATGACTGACTTTTACACTCATGTCTACCACTCACCATTGGCAACCATTACATGGCCTCCCTTTATATGTTTTAGTATTTCTGCTGATGGACTAGGTACAGACTCACATTTCATATATTCATGGAAACCATGATGTCATCACCTTCAACTCCTGAATGCAAGACTCACAGTCTGCAAGAACTCAGCTCCTCAGTTATTTCTTCACTGGATGTAGATTTTCCAGTCTTGCCCTCCAACATTTGGGCTTTGCCTCCAATGGTCCCAAATTACTCTTATTCCTGAAGCTTGAATTCCAACAAAGCAAAGCATTCATACTCCAAGCCAGATCTGAACCTGACTTGTCTAAAATAATTCATCAGTGAAAATGTAAAGAAAGGCTTTAGCTAATTCCCCTCCTCTACCAGTATACTCAGCTTTTTTTTTTTTTTGGAAAATAAATAAATAAATGACAGTTCCCTATGAGTAGTCCAAAATTACTGACTTCTGAATTTTCTAGCCATTAGGGATAACTACTATTTTCATCATTTCAGAGCTCTTTGAACAGTTGCTGAAAGCATGAATGTTTCCCAAGGTGCACCTCAAGGATGTTCAGATTCAGATTCATATGAAGGAGGGTCACATATATTTAGAAATTTTTGATTATTGCTATGGAAAGTTTGAATATATAATAATGTTCTACAGATTGGCAAAAGGGCTCATTTCTCTTTCAAATATGTATGAACTGTATTTTTCATCATTTTGCAGACAACTTCTTTATTGTCTATTTGGATACTTTCTTGAAGATCCTGCTCTCTGTGATGATAAGGTTCATGCTGGTCTTCAGCATCTTCATGACAACTGTTAAATGTGAGAAATGTGCCTTTGACTTTTCTTTATTTGAATATTTGAAATACTGTATTTCCTCTGAAGTAATTCAGATAGACTCAACTAAGGAACAATGTGTTCTGACTAGGAAGCCTTCTCCCATGCCACCAGTCTGTTAAAATCATACTCTGTTTCTGGGGCTTTGCCATTTTTTAAAATCATAAATGCATTTCTAACTTTGCATCTTTGGCCACCCCACTGATTCAGTTTACCAAGAAGGGAGTCTCCTTTGAGTGGATTCTGAACACCAACAAGCCTTTCTCCAACTCAAACAGGTCTTCACTTTTCAGCTTATCCTTTACATTCTGATTCCAGCATCCTTTGCCCCTAGCACAGGCTGGTACCTCTGAATTCACCTTAGACATGTATTTTTACAATCTCCTCCAGTTTCCAGAAAAAACTCCGCCCTTGTATGAGTGTATATTTAACAGCTGCTTCTGAACAAAACTATGATATTGTTGTCAATGAACTTTTGGCCATCAAGGAGGCCTTTCAGATCTAGTATCATTTGCTGGAGAAGGCTCACTACCTTGTGGAAGCTAGAACAGATCACAAGAACCTAGATCATAGCTTTCTCATGAGCTTACTCAATGTCAATTCAGGTGGGCACTTAAAAAAAAAAACACTTTCTAATCTTATATTACAAGCATGCAGAACAAGTGGGTTGATGCCTGAACTTGGATTCCAGAATATTCCTGTCATATGACTCCCCCAGGCTGGACCAAGAATACTTTTCCACCAATAACAACTTTCATTAAACTTTTGGGGTCAGAAGGGAGTCTTCTTTCTTAACAGTCCTACTCTGCACTCAACGAGAGGAGGACTTTTATGTGTGAGGTAATGAATGGAGTTTGTTGATAATAACTGTAATGTCTTTCAGACTTGCAAGATTGATGTCAGCCTTGCGGGGTAAACCAGACAGGAATTACAATCAGGTGAGCTAATTCTATTTTATTGTAAAGCAATATTGACAGAATCTTGCAAGTCTGAAAGTACCATTCTTCCCCCCATCTCTTACAGCCTGAGGAACTCGGGAGGGTCTTTTCTGAGTCTCTTGCCCCACCCAATATCCAGTTGCGGGCTATGCTGTCTCTTATCTGACCATTCTCTTGGCAGTGTCTTTCCACCATACTATTACAATAACTCAGCCCATATTTCCAATTACTTTTTGAAGCCACCTGTGGCTACCATTTTTTGTTTCCAAATAATGCCTGGCCCTCTCCCCTCTCAGAACCTTCCTAATTCCTTCAGAAGACTGATACAGCTTAGCACCTCCTTTATCAATAAATAAACCAATGCTAAAAAATTCTACAAATGTTCTGCTGACCATTATCACCAGGAAAACCCCATCTCTGTTGGAGAACATGTAATACTTTCTGATAAGCTTCTCCCTTCCTCATGAGTGTCTAAGAAACTGGATGCCAAGTCTTATCAGTTATTCCCCAGAATAATAACATTAAGAAACTAAATATTGGATATTTTTAATTACATCTTCCAGCCACTAACATGTTGCACTGCTCTGATTTGAGAAATCCTCCCCTGCCACTTAGCACCACAGCCTCACCCACCATCTCCATCTCAGTAGGTAGGGAAGAAAAGTTAGAAGTAAAATATATTCTGTAGAAGAAGCCAACTTGATTGTTTGATTCATTTAAAGGACTACCTGCAGTTTGAATATTCCTGTGTGGCAGCAGAGGTTGTGCAGGCAGTCTCTTCTTCTGCCATTACCATTTGTGGCACTGTCACAAACCCCAAGCTACAAGGCTGGTTGCAAAGTGAAACCTCTGCAGTTGCCAGCAATTCTATCTCTGGGGAAGACCTGCTGAATGACTGGATGACCAATCACAAAGTTGCAGAAACAGATTCCTTCCCTACTACTTGTCTGGCTCCTGGACTGGAAAGAGAATTCTGAATTTATGGTGTCTCCCCGGGTCCAGTCAAAGAAGACATACAGAGAATTCTTGTGATGCCAAAATAGGGCCAGGGATTCTGCAGGAGCACCAGTAATATCTAATTGCACACTGCAGAGGATTCTTGTTATTGGGCACTATACAGTACAAGTACAACCATTTAATCAACTAGAATTTCCCCAGACCATTCAATAAGCCCTTAGGTTACAGATGTTTCCATGGATGAATCAACTAAATTGATTCACCTGTCTTGATGCCAATGTCAAATTTGACATCATGTATAGAATAAGATCAAGTCTGACTTGCATAAAACTACTTAAAAGTTAATAGTTTAACTTTAAGGCAGGAACAACTTAGACCTAAAGTATACAATTAATTGTAAGATGCAGTGTTCATTGGTTGAAACAGAACTAGGAAAATGTAGAGTTCTTAACTGTTCAATAATTAGAATGTTATTTGTACACAAAAGTCTGACTCCATATTTCAGAATTCTACATTTATTTGAACTTATATAAATAAGATTATTTATTTATAATAAATAATAATTAAGAGCCAGTTTGGTCTAGTGGTTAAGGCAACAGGCTAGAAACCAGGAGTCTGTGAGTTCTAGTCCTGCCTTAGGCATTAAAGCCGGCTCGGTGACCTTGGGCCAGTCACTCTCTCTCAGCCCAACTCACCTCACAGGGTTGTTGTTGTAGGGAAAATAGGAGGAGGAAGGAGTATTAGGTATGTTTGCCGCCTTGAATTATTTATAAAAATAATAAAGGCAGGATAAAAATTAAATAAATAAATTATTGTAAACTCATAAAATGAGTGGTAGTGATATGTCAGTGGGCTGCATATTTATATAGCCATGTGTTGGTACTTGGTTTTTGGATTTTCATTTCAACCCAAGGCTATGTGTGATGATTCAAAACTAAAAATGGCAAAATTCATGATCCTAAGAACCTAAGACCATTCAAATGCAAACATCTGTGTAGCAGGGATGCTTATGATATTGCTGTCTAGAAATGGCTTCAGATTTGCAAATCCAGCTAGTTCTGCATGATGGAATAAATTATTCCACACTCTAATCAGGAAATGCATTAAGGAACCTAATTTATTCCATAGCACTGCTTGTATTACTTGCACTTCTGAGCTTCTTCAGATGTTGAATCACTAGAGGACACAAACTGACATGGGAGTTGTTGGTTTCCCCCCCCCTAAATAAATCTTAGCTAAATAAAGATATCCAGTGTAAAATATAGCACTTGGGGGATCATGTGAATTTCTGGGACTTCCTCAAAGGACCAGACCTTCATTCAATGCATAGATTACAATGAGTTTAATATACAGAATTTGCATTAAAATTATCTTCTGGTTATCCAATAGAAATACATACAGAGGTACTGTACACAAGTACATGTTTTTATATTTGTATGTTGAGGATATAGCCCAATATAATATTTACTTCTCCAGAGGTGGGAAGACATGATGCCTGGATTAGTAGAGAGGTTCAGGAAAAAAAAGGATCTCCATTCTCCTATAGAATTGTAAGGGGAAACACAAATAGATCTAACTTTTTTATATTTCAGGATGATAAGCTAAATTACAGGTAAGTTAGATTTTATGTAGGGAAGAAGCATGCAAAGTTTTCATAGAAATAGGTGCAATGGTTTCTGAACTATACTTATATTCTGTAGAAACTGGTTTTTTCATTGGGTTCACCCAATATGTACATACCTCATCTAACCCTAACTTAATTAAGCATGCATTATTTCATGCTTTGCATAATTATTTGATTTAATAGGCATTGCAAACCTACTTATGACAGCTAAGCAATCACCCTTCCCTGAATTCAATAGGACATACAGTATTCCAAAGGACTACAGCCGTACTCCTCTCTTTCCTGTGATTCCATTTCTACTTCATTGCACAGCATTAATTGTATAAGAAAAAAATGCACCACAACAGTCTATGAAAAATTTAAAATGAGAGGAGCAAGAAGGAACAATATAAAAGCCTGATACATGAAAGTGGCCCTACAGTGGCCCTAAATTCAAAATAGCCAAATCTTAGTTTTTGTGACAGGTATAGGCTGAAATCTGAAGTCCAGAAAGCAGAAAATCCAACTCTATCAAACATACAAGGACAAGAGCGCATATCCCTTCAATATATAACAAACCCAAACCACCAATTTCATAGACAACTCTACTAAGTTCTTCCCATAACTCTTGAGACTGCCTTCCCTAAGTGATACCCTTTAGATATTCGGGATTCAGCCAGTTTTGACAACAAGGGATGGTGGAAGTTGGAGTCTAAAGCTTCTAGAGGACTATTTATTGGGAAGGCTGTTTTAAAGATGAGCAAGGCTTTGATCCTCATCTCTTTACAATACCTCCCGGTATGTGTCCCTTCATCATCTGTGCTATAATTAGTAAGTTTTACTGTCCATGCCATCTTTACAAATACAAATGGCAATACTGCAAAATCAGATCGTCTCTTGTACTTCCCCTGTAAATGTGCAGTCTTCTTCTTTGGATGGGAGAAAACTACTTTTTTGATGGTTTTATCAGGCATCCAATTAACAAAGATTTCAGTGTGTTATTCTGAGGCCATTTCTATGCTGTTGTTGAATTATATTGTAGTAGTGCTTGATTTTAAATTATATTTTAGTGATTCTAAACTGATTACAATTTCTTGAAAAAGTAGGATACTCATATTAAGAAAATACAAAATAAAAATAAATCTGTATTTGTTATACTTTTAGATCAATGTTTGTTTATCATTAAACTTTATTTAAACAAAACCTTTCTTTGCTGGGTGCTGCAGGGTTTAACATTCTCCCCACTCATATTTATTATCTATATGAAACCACTGGGTGAGGTTATCTGACAGCATGGGGTGAGGTATTATCAATGAACTGATGATAGCTAGCTCTATACCCTGGACCATCCAAGTGATGCCATGCAGATTCTGTCTTGGTGTCTGGAGGCTGGGGTAGTTTCAATGGGACAGGACAGTGGGTCCTGTCCCATTCAACTTAACCCTAGCAAAACTGAATGGCTATGGGTTCTAAGGCCTCTGCTTCCAAAGATTTTCCATCTCTTGTTCTGGATGTGGTTGCACTGCCCCAACAGAACTGGTGCACTCCTCCTTGACTCATGGCTCCTGGTTGAGGAGCAGATAGTGGCCATGATGAGGACAGCCTTTGCACAGCTTCACATTGTATGCCAATTTTCCTGGACTGGGAGGCTCTGCACTCACACCTTAGTCATCTCCTGTTGACTGTTTCAATATGCTCTACATGGTACTGTCCTTGAAATGCATCAGGAAGCTGCAGTTCATAAAATGTTCTGGATGTTTCTCCATCAGCACATGTTGCTTCTTCGCTCCACAAGTTGCATTGGTTGTCAATATGCTTCCAGGTTCAATTCAAGGTGGTTACCTATAAAGGTCTCCATGGCATGGGGCCAAGTTATTTGTGGGACCACCTCTCCCCGAACTTTTTATGTTGGCTGCCAGTTGTCTATTTATTTTGAACTTTGTTGGGTTTTTTGCTAGTCATTATTTTTTTTACTGTTGTTAGCTACCCAGAGCCACCTGTCTGAGATGAGCAGCCATATAAATTGAATGGATGAATGAATGAATGAATGAATGAATGAATGAATACAAAAGAATGCAAACAGACTTGTTTAAAACACTGTCACATCTGTACATTCTGAAAACATTCCAAAAATTTCACCCCACCATTTCTTGTGCATTTTTACAAAAAACGAACAAACAAACCCCACAGCAAACTCCAACCCACATTTTATAGCATAACCATGTAGTGCACTTTCCTTACTGAGATATACAGTAGGGCAAATGAACTTTTGTTCTTAGTGTAAAAGACTTTTCCTGATGCCTCTGTATAGTGAGACCCCATAAAATTTTAAAGGACTTATCTTGGTAAAGTTCGTATTTGACAAAGTGGTACTTAGGCAAACTCAAAGGTGATATTATCTCTCTTTCCTAACATTCCTCTAGTTACATTTAAGCAAGTTCCAGATTGCTCTCCTGAAAAGTCAACTTCTGGGCTGTACACACAAAAATCACCACTGAAACATGAACTAATTTTCATGACCAGTGTCAACATTCACAATCCTCCCCAGCTCATATCCACATCATCCTTCAACTTTATGGCAACATTGTTTCAATGTCACCTTCAGACCTCCAGCTTCAGATCACTTGAGGAGTTTTTCTTCTCAATTCCAATTACATATGGGAGTCAAAGTTTTGCCTGGGTGCTATTGGAAAGGATAACCACAACCTCAGACCACAACAGGTAACTTATACTTCAGAATGAAATATCCTTTTAGCAAACTTGTTAAAGTAACTTTTCATTAAAAAAAAAGAAGAAGATGGCAACAATGGAGATGGTACAGTTGCAGAAACAGACCCAGTGAGTACTATGGCTGCACACACACATGATGAATGTCAGAAAAGAAGGACCATTAAGCTGAAGAAAGGAGTGAATGAGATTAGAATAAAAGATCATCTCTATGAGCCATGTGCACTTTAAATAGCAAGTGCGGTAAAAAATAGAGCTGAGCTAACAAGACAATGATTTGTCTCCTGGGTCAAAGGTTAAGAATGATGCTGTGAAGACTGACATGTTAATCAAGAGAATTGGCAGAAAGCCTATTGTGAGAAAGAATGATGGAGAAGGGGGGCAATCAGGAGTAAGACAATTGGAGACAGAATGCTGGAAGAAGGACATTTCCAAGAGCTTGTGTGAGAATGGGTTCTCTAGTTACAGGAAGTCAGCCACTGAATCTAGACACAATGTTAAACTAGCAACTGCCATAACTTGTGGCAGGAATAGTTAGGGGAAAAAAATGTCCCCAATCCACCCCATCAGGTATTCTTCAACCACTTTTTGATCATAATGGTGGTCACAGTTGACAGGGAAAGCATATCAATTCATCAGGAGGCACTACAGAGCAGGGATGGGCAACATGGAGCTTCTAGATATTTTTGAATTAGATTCCCACCAGTCCTATGATGGTACTTGCAATCCAACAACATCCAGGCAACCATATGTGTATAAAGGGACTTGCTATATAATATAATACCTAATTCCAAACTGAGGGGAAGCTATAATATAATCTTGCCTACCTATGTAATATTTTTTATACTTAAGCACAGTCTGCTTTGAATCAAGCTTGACATCTGATGACTTCATAGGTATGTCCATGTAGTGGTTTATCATTGCCTTTTTTGTGGATGTCTTTTTGAGTTCCCAGTCTAGCTATACCCCAGCTATTTAACAGAAGCATTCCATCTGAGTGTTGGCTAAATACAATCCTGCATACTTTTTTGAGATCACCCAAGAAAACCCTGCATACTTTTTTGAGATCACCCAAGCCAACCTTATTCTGGCGAAGTCATATCTAAAGATTTATTTAATTAAAAAAATCAATTTCCAAGAGGAGAAATGTAATGCATTTCCTGCTTATTCTGCTTTTGCAAGGATTGAGATGTACTGGGTAGTTTTGCGTGGATAAAAAGGGTGACAGAATATTCAAAAATCAAATAAACCAGATTGGGGGAGGCAGGCTGCTCATATTTCAGAATTAAACCCTATAGAACACCAAAAATGACAATAAATTCTGGGACTTTCAAGCTAGGTAGTAAAATACTAAAGTTAATAAGCTGTTAAAGTGTCTTTAAAAACACCAGATGATGGGTTTTGTTTGTTTCTGGACTTTCAAGTCAGTTCTGGTGACTGCCTAGACAAGTCCTGCAGTTTTCTTGGCAAGATTTTCAGAAGTGGATTGCCATTGCCTTCTTCCTAGGGCTGAGAGAGAGGGACTGACCCAAAGTCACCCACTTGGCTTCATGTCTAAGGTAGAACTAGAGCACACAGTCTCCCAATTTCTAGCCTGATGCATTAACGGCTCTACCAAACTGGTTCTCAGATATTTCTATACCCCTATATATTTCAATCTGTAGATATAAACAGATATAAATACAAAACAAAAAATCTCCCAAATAAAATTTAAAAATATAGTATTGGGATTGTCCAAAATGTAGATTTGAAGGCAACAATGTGCTTCAAAAAGCATGGGAGGCAGAACATGAAATAGCTTATGTCTGCAAATCCTTAAACTCATATTTTCCTAGGATAACACAGTAGTCAAATGTTTCCAGGAAAGGAAAAGGCTGCTTTAAAAAGTTGCAGATAGGTTTACGTTCATGTTCCCATGTGCTTCAAAGCACTTTCTTGCCTTCAAATCTAAAGCGTTGCTGCTCAGAAGAAGTTCCAGGACAAAACACAACACAGCTTGTGAGAAGAATCCAGGCTGGTCTTTCTCTTCCTGGATCTCTCCAAACGTTTAAGGATTGTAACTCTCAGAATTCCCAGCCAGCATTGCTGAAGCTGATTGGGAGTTTTGGAAGCTGCAGTCCCTAAAAACTGGAGGGCACCAGGTTGGGGAAGACTGCTCTAGTTCTAACAGTTGCTTAGTTTATCTCTGAGAAATATCATCTTTAAAAGAAAATCTGAATGGGATCCATAATATTAATGTAATTACCCTTTTAAAACACATGCATGCAGAACTACATCAATGCACAGTGCAGTGCTGGATCACTGTTAATGGATTCATACTTACAAGCCTTAAGATGATATAGTTAAAAAAAAATAATGTAATAAACAACAGTGACATTTTAGCTTCTAAACTGTGTTGAGAGTAACTATAACAAGCATGGTGGTTATATATATTGTTCAGAAAAAATAGAAACTTTGATCATGGTGGGTGTTAATTTCTCAGATACTCTCCTAGGATAACAAGTATGCAAAAATCAGTACGGTGGGGGAGTGTGTTCCCAGAGGCAGTGCGTAATTGCTTACTTACTCAAGTCAGCTTATTGACTGCATTTCATGATCACAGGAACTTCTGCAACTAGAGCTCAGAAATTAACCCATCTTGGTAAACAAAACTGTACTGATCTTAGGATCACATACATAGAATGTAATCATATGCACAATAATGGAAACTGGAGGGGGGGACCCATAGTACTGTTTTATTTAGTGAAGGAGTCAAAAAGGATGATCTATACCCTGAAGGAGAGCATGGTACATAAATTAGTGAGCTGTTGAGGTACAGACGAACTATACTGCAATATTCTTACAAAAGGCCTTCTGCTGTAGCTTTGGGAACATACCACCAAGGGTGCTTGATGGAAGAGAAGAGTTTCTCTTGACTATGAAAAGAATAATAGGAATTATTTACAAAACAGCTGGACATGCTTCAGTTACAATTCATCCTAGCTAGGTCTCACCAGAGAGAATGTAACAGAGACCAATCTGGTTCTGTAAAATAACAGTAACTGAATGTCTTCTTGGGTGAGAAGGAAAATTGCTTAATATTTTCTTTCTTTATTTTTAAGAGTCATTAAAGAGAATTATTCAAAGGAAGGAAGAAAAATAAACAAAAAAGATTCCATAAAAAAAACGACTGTGGTACACTGTCCAAATTATCTCTAGCCATGGGACTCCACTGGAGAGTGGTGGTGGAGGTTAAAATCTACATCCTGGGAGGGGGACTGCATTGTGATAGAAGCCTCACTCCTGTTGTATGTGTGTACAATGTCAACTAATATAAAAAAGGAGCAGGACTTCAACTGGGTTGCCACACCCAACATTTTGTAGATTCTGACCTCCTGCCCTCATGGATGCTACTGCTTCTACATTTCATGCCTATTGGCTAAGAAACGTATTTGATTTGCATACAAAAAACCAGCATCATTATAAACAGAAAATGTATTCTGACGGATGGTTGAGACGAAATATTCTAGGGGAGTTACAGTTTTAAAGCATCTTGCCATATAGTCCTGTTGAGATCATACCTTTCAGATCAGTGCTTCCATGGCTGAGAGTGCCTCAACAAAAACATGGGGCGATATTCTGTGGAATATATGTACATGCCCAGTAGTGGGAAACTTGTGGTTCTGCCATTTTTTTTTTAATTCTATAAAACCAAACCAACATTACCAGTTTTCAGTTTTCAATAACAGAATGGGAATCTTGAATTCGTAGAGCAACATTATTTGATGAGGGAGCTGAAAGGCAATGTGTCTAATAGTTTTAGGGAAATATTCCATTGGCAATCATTGATTGGGCTGGCAGACCTCAGCTGAAAAAAAATAGGGATGGCAGCAAAGAGTTAAAGCTTTTTATACTGTATCTTTTTGTGGTCATTTGTGATTGTCCTGATTTTGCAGCCAAGATCTGATAGCTCTAATCATCAGTCACTTCAGTTGATCATGCAGACCACTTTGAAGACTTTTAAAAACAATAATGTTGTATTTAACAAATATTTTGGATGGATGGATGGATGGATGGATGGATGGATGGATGGAAGGAAGGAAGGAAGGAAGGAAGGAAGGAAGGAAGGAAGGAAGGAAGGAAGGAAGGAAGGAAGCATCCAGAGCTCTATAGAATAGATTGTCATTCCACTGCCGAAAAGCCCAAAAGATGTAGTATCACTATTGTATGTAGTGGAGAAGTGAACCATTATAAACTCCTTACAAGCATTCATCAGTATAGAATGAATGTCTAATCTATAGGATTGATTACTGTTATTAGTGGTAGAACTGGGATGGGCAAAAGAAGTAGTAGAGAATGAAAAGGGAACCAAAAGGCTTTCTTTCAAGCTATTGACAGTGAAGCATGCCATGAAACAGCCAAAACCACTGGAAAGAGAGATGGCTAATCTCTCTCTCTCTCTCTTTCTCTCTCATCTATCCCATAACAGGGCAAATATTCTCAAGGTGTTGGGCTACTGCTCACTTTTGCATTACATTATATTCAATGGAATCCTAGTTTATTTGCTGTGAATTAATTTTTGTTTTAATCCAAAGCAGCCTGAGCAACTGAATATGACATAACAAGAAACATGGAGGAGATGGATACTTGGAAGAGGATGTGGATAACTGGTATTAAATCTACACTGTGTCATAATGTAAAAGATTTTTTTTATAAAATGATGTATCATTGGTATATGACACCAGAGAAACTATCAAAAAGGTACAAAGGCATTTCAAATCAGTGTTGGAAACGTGAAAAACATGAGGGGGCATTTTATCATGCATGGTGGACTTGTGAGAAAGCTAAGAAATTTGCTAAATATTGCTAAAATAAATAAATATTGCTAAAAAACCAGAACTTTTTTTTATTAGGAGTTATTATTATAGACAACCAGTTTGGTACAGTGGTTGAAGCACCAGGCTAGAAACTGGGAGACCATAAGTTCTAGTCCTTCCTTAGATACAAAGCCAGCTTGGTGACCTGCTGTCAGTCACTCTCTCTCAGCCTGAGGAAGGAGGCAATGGCAAACCACTCCTGAAAAACCTTGCCAAGGAAACTGCAGGGACTTGTCCAAAAAAACTGCTGTGACTTGTCCATGCAGTCTCCAAGAATCAGACCCAATTGAACTGGGGGAAAAAAGGGACAATGTATTAGAAAAGACTCATGGTAGATTGATATTGTATATGGTAACTGCAGCAAGACTATTGTATTCTCAGTGATGGAAGAATAATTAAATTCCCACAGTGGAGGAATGGATTGTGAAAATGTCAGAATTTGCAGAAATGATGAAACTGACCTGTTTGGTCAGAGAACAAACAACAAAAACTTTTCTGAAAGACTGGAAACCTTATAGGGACTTTTTGCTGAAAGAAGAAAAAAATGTATGGATTTCACCAGGGGTGAAATTGCTGAAATGATTTCAGACTTTTTTTCAAAGATGGTGGCAGGGAAATCTGGGTGATGTGCAAAATTATGCAATGGTGTTGGAAAAAAGTTGCCAATCTTTTCTCACTTTAGCTCAAAGATATACGGGATATCACACCACTGGGCATAATGTTATTTAAGTTGAAAAGTTATGTAAAAGTGAAACAACCCTGTTTTCACTTTCTGCAAAATTAGGTCCACTCCAGTAAGCAGTTGCAGTCATAAATGTAGGTTAAGGAAAACTTTTATTCAATCAGCAACTCTGGATAAATCCCAATCTACAGCTTTTGGCTTCTGTTGCTCCATAAATGCATCCTTCTGAAACATGACTGTAAATAACTCATGAAGGCATCTCCATGAATTCCAAAGAACTGCACTAACATAGACCATCTGTTAGGTCTTTGGGTGGCAGGATTAAAGAATCACTATCAACATGATCATGCTACATCCCTGTCCATATTCATCCTTAAATCTTTCTTTCTAGGCTTTTTAAACACAGAACGTTTGACCCTCCTCCTTAATGGAGAGCCAAGCATTAAAAGACAGTGAGGTGAAGAACCCCCATAGCAGATTCTGAAAGCTGTTGTGGCACCTTTGTAGCCATATCCTTGCCACTATCTGACTGTATCTGATATAAGAAAACAACAGTTGTGGATAGAGTCCAGAGTCCCCCTTTTGGGGGGAGATGGGCAGTGATAGAAATGTGAATAATAAATTGTGGATAGAACACAACTTCTCTTAACTGCTAAAGTAGCTGGAGAGTTCAGGGATGGTAGTGGACACTTTTTCCATCTCTGATGCTGAAGGAAGGTTTCCCTGCAAGCCTAAACACTTTTAGCAGTTGGAATAGGCAGTGGGTTCTATCTTAGCCTTTTGCCTGGTAGCCAAATAACGGTGGTGATCTTTCCTTAAGCTAAACTGGGATGGGGCACGTGAAACCCTCAGTCTTCTGGTTTATCGCCCCAGAATCCTCTTTAACAACAATTGCTGAAAATTGATGACACAGTTTCCCACTATTTTGAGGTGCAAAACATACAGACTTTGTAATATGTTTCCCATTCATGGACATATGGGTCATTATTATAGCCAAATTCTTCAGAGGATCTGTTTTTTTGTGAATTCCCTTTGGGCATTGCAAGTCCTTTTCCTTGTGCTAGATGACACTGATGCGAAGTGACATTTGCACCTGTTATCACCATCTTATGGTAATTAGCGTGGTGCCTTAAGTAGCAATGGCAACCTTCACATCCAAACACAATCCATTAACATATTGCAGCTGTCATCAGGAGAGAAAAGCTAATGGAGTTAGCGGCTTTACCCACCGTTGCATACCTTGGCTCTGTTAGCATTTGCTGCTGCTTCACATATTGGGGTCATTGGGGATAGGAAAATGAAAGGTGGGATGAAAGCAGTCAGGAGTGAAAGAATACATTTTACTGCAGGTTTACTTTCATGTATTATGCATAACCTTCAAGGTCACTGCCTGATCATTTATAAGATTTTAATGAGATATCAAAGCTGAAAGAATAAAATGTAATTAATGGAACCCTTACTGCAAATATATATATATATATATATATATATATATATATATATATATATATATATAGTCACCCAATTAAATAAACCAATAAACAAGCCAACAAACACAGAACTAGCAAAGGAAAACCAACCATCCCATAATTTCTTGCTCAATTGCTTGGTAGACTCCTTTGAAAAACAAACAAATAAACAAACATTCTGTCAATTGATTCCTTCCAGTTGTCAATAAAATAATGGAAACAATTAACAGATACAACAGCCAGTTCCAGCCTTTGAATTCTGGAATCCACATATGCTTACCCTTAAAGAATAAATAAGGCAGTTTGCACATGAAAGGTGACCTGTTGCTATACATTTTTATTGAACAAAAACCTGCATGATGGCAAGGGCTTGTTTAAAGTGCTTAGATTTAAACAAATTTAAAGTCAAACCAAGGTGAATGTTGCAGCTATGTTACAGAAGCTGAAGCAATTCTGTTTAGTAAGGGAGTGTGCAAAAGGGTTTGATCAAATTGGTCATATGTGCAGTTCTTTTCTAGTGATCACTTACCCATCATCTATATATAGAATAGAAGCCAGATTGCTGTAGTGATTTAAGTCACCAGTCTGGAAACTGGGAGACATGAGTTCTAGCCCTGCCTTTGGCACAAAGCCACTCTCTCTCAGCCCTAGTGAGCAGGCAATGGCAAACCACTGCTGCAATAATTACCAAGAAAACTGTGTGGAATTGTCCAGACAGTTGCCAAGAGTCAAGACTGACTCAGGATAGATGAATAGGTAGACAGACTGATATGGTACATGTTGCTAAAGGTGACTTCAAAACTTTAAGCTCACCATTCTTCCAATTCTTTATCTTCACTTGGACCAGGTAACCTTGAAGCACATCAAAAAATTGTTCTGATTCCATTTTGCCCCATTTGTAAAGAAATGAGGCACAACTGAAATAGACCAACCTCCGAAGTCTTTAGGGCCCAAATTCCAATGCTACCATGATGATTGTACACTGTTGAATGTCAAGAGATCATGCCCGAAGAAAACAACAAAGATGGATGGTGAAAGAGGGAGGTGCTGGCTTCCCATCTCTCCACAATCCCCATCTTTTTTTGCAGAATTCTTTTACCACCTGCAAAAGATGTGAGGGTTGTTGGAATCTGCCTTTTTCACAGGGGGTAAAGACAGTTCTGAACTCCTGGGCCTCAATTACGCCTTCCATCAGGCAGCCATTTAAAGAAAGCAGTGACCTTCCTTTGTTGCCTTGTTCTAAGAAGTCCAGAGGTCTCACATGATTAACTAGGTACAGGCCAAGAATAATTCCACCAGCTAAACCAGAGATTGCAAACTGCTCACTACAATGTGCTATTGTTTCTCTGATGCCTCTAAATGCTGAAAGTAGTAAGAGGTACAATGGAAGATAGCAGAAAGAGAAGAGGATAGTAAAATGAGCAGTATGGAAGGCTTACTGATCTATATTAATGCATTCTCTGTATTAAAAACAGAATGACTGATCTTAGGAACAAAAGTTGTAGAATTTTATAATTTCCAGTTGTGCCCCTCATTAACATCTAAAATGGACCCTTTCTGTAGGATTGGATGTGTTCATATAGCAGATCTTATTCCTACTGACAAGGTATCATTTCATATGTTAACTCCATGTTGCTTTAATTTACCAGTATAGGGGTTGGGAACAATAGCAGAATCATTAGGAATTGTTCTACATCCCCTAGACAAGATTCCACAGTGTTGATATGTGATTCTTATTCAGTGATTCTTATTCAGGACACATCATATTTTCCTTTATGATAATTGGAACATCACTGTCTAGATGCAAAAGTCCTCACTAGAAAGCTGCAGGTGTTTCCTGATTTGATCATGATGGGTATAGAAATGGCTGATGCTGCTTCGTACACACCTTACCACCTGAGGGGTCTTGCAACACATTTCAGAATCTTAAACAAGTTAGATGATTTTAAAAAATCATTCCAATCCTAACCCTCCTCAAATTAGACTTGTGATAATGATCTGGGTTTAAGTCACTTAGATTTCAGTAGGCTTTCAATAAATATATGTCTACCCTGGTTGGAAGGAGGAGCAAAAGAAACTACACCCAACTTCTGCTTATAGGTGGTACATGTGGTACATGAGAAAAGAGCAAAGAGTTGACGTCTCTTCTCCCCTTGAAATCATACAGATGTGGCTACTGTTGAACTACAACAATTACACAATAGTATATTTTGTGATAAAGATGATCAGAGTTTATTTTGGCCAGCAGGCTAATTTCCTTGCATACTTAAGTTTTAAGTCCTATTAGCATGAATCTCTGCAGCACTCATACAGGTGCTGTAAACAATCTTATGGATATTCATTCAACCTGCTTCATGTGTGTACAATATGGTACATACTCTTGCAGGGCTGGCTCAGGTTCTTTCTGCTGTCTGGAATAGTGCAAGAAATGCAGGGATTCCAGATCTGGGGGTTGGGGGTGGGCAAAAATCCAACTGACCACTAGATGGCAGCAACATGGTACAGAAAACAGTAAGCATCTGCTATCACTTAGTAGTCAACCAGATTTCTGTAGCTTGGTTATTTTTTAAAAAAATTATTACTATTATTTGTTTCTTTTATTTATTTAATTAAACAGAGCAAAGAAACATAAATCAAGGAAGGAGAGGAGAGAGAGGAGAGGAGAGGAAGAGACACAAAGGCTTTTCATGGATCATAGTCTCAATATAGGATTATTGTGTTTCATTGTGATCATCCATACACAATCTATGTCTGTAAGCAATTCTGTTGGCCCTAAGAAAATGTCTGTGAATAACTACTTGCTATCCTGTGATAACTGGTCACTTAACTCTGCCTAATGGTAGGGCAGTCTCTGCCTTAGGAAGTGTGTTGAAGATTGAAGCCAAAATATGCATCTTTGGGGATGTAAGCCTAAAGGTTGCCTGCAATATTAATTCAGAAAAATGGTGTTCCTTAACTATCACAAGTTCGGGAATTATGTGTTCAGCCAGTCAAGAGCTGGGCAGGGCAAGCTTTTTCTGACCCAATATACCAAACAGACTACTGTGGGGAGAAGAAAAAAATACTAGAAAAGAAAGTGGATGTTCCTTCTTTTATGTTATTGTTGTACAGCTTTCATCAATTTTCATTAAGTATACAGAAAATGTTCACTCAGGTTACCACTGAACAGGATATTAGAACAACATGGATAGCACTGAGTTGGTTTAACCTGAGGGGAGGGTTTAGGGGCAAAATGTTTCACATACAGTATAGCTTAATACACAAATGCCAGTACTGCAATATTTTTTTGCTCAAAAACCTGAACTGATCTTGAAAGTGGAAGATAAGACCATTTAAAATGCATGAAGATACCATCTTCCCACTTAAAAGGTTAAATTCCCCTAAGTCATGATAAAGAGAGAGAGATGGGGGAGATAAATAAAGAAAGCCTGCTGAAGGGAGAAAAAGCAGTAAACACTGGTGGCAAGTGACAGGAATTGATCCTGCTTTCCCTGCGTTCTTGTCATGTCTCTACATTTTATTTCCACCATTTCAAGATTCTACATGGTAGAAGGATAAGAATGGATGTGTAAGAAAGGAAGAGGAACAGAAACAGACCTATCGCCCCAGGGCAGTGATACCTGTGTTGCTGACTTTTCTTCAATTAGCAGGCTTTCCTGCCTGATGGTGAGATGTATGTATGACGGGGGACTTGGACAGTTGCAAGGTATTGATTAACTATAATGTGAAGTCAAATCTAAATAAGATAGTGCTGTGATCAAAAGCCTTTTAGGGGAGACCATGTGTCCTCTAAGCCAAGGGTCTGCTAATTCTGATGAGCTGTATTTTCCTTTTTGTCTGCAAGAGATTTTCATGGTTTACTCATAAAAGCTGTCCTGATGGAAAAAGTCCATTGGGCCCTCTGACAAAAATCAAATCAAATCAAACTCCCTGATGGCTTGAGATTTGACTGGTGCTTGCTAGTTTTTCATCCCAGATCACTCAATACATACGGAGAAGTTGAAACAAAGGGATTGCTAATAATGCCAAACTTCAAGGACCCTATTTTGTTGTTTCATTGGGAAATTCAGGGATCCTGTCTTGTACAGTATAGTAAAAGGAAACAAATCTAAGACAGTTGTTGTATATGATTTCTGGAACACTGGGAATGAAAACACTTTAAAGTTACCTGTACTCACAAGCATTTAAAGAAAACATCTTGGTCGAGATTGTCAATATAATTTTAAATTAACTAGCTAGTTATGAAATAATAAATCTAGGCCAGGAAAAGCAGTATTTCACACGTTCCATAAAGCCTACTTTTTTTTTCTCAATTTAACTTTTAGTTAAATGAATGGGGCTTATGTAGAGTCTATTCAAATTCAGGCAGCACTGATCATATTTTCAATTGATTCACCTTGTTTTTAAAAAAAAAAAAAATGTCACACTTTCCATTAAATGCAAGCCTATTAGTGGCTCATGCATGCCTTATATTCTTCATACGAGCCTCCTGTGCATTGCTTTCTATATGGAAAGCCAACATAACAAATTCCCATAACATTCCCCGAACTGGTATCATTGCATTATCAGATTGCTGCTCTTTTGAACTATCACCTAAGTGTTCAGAAATTTAGTCTGTTCACACAGGATTAAGCAATTTGAAACCAGAATGGTGGTGCTAACAATGTGAAGACAATACTGCATTTGAAGCTCAGCAAAAGGCCGGACCAACCAGAAATGTTGTCATCCAAAGCATCCTTTGTTAACCAAAAAGCATCTATTTCTCTTGCTACACATCTTTCTTCTTTAATAAACTGATGTTTTCTTCTTTAATTTTCAAACCAAACCAACAGCAATATGCCCATGGTCATTCTGTTTCTCTGTTTAGGTAAGGAAATATTTCTGAAACAATGACCCAATGGGTCACAGGTTGTCTAGTCTTGAATAAATTTAGAATTTTGCTTCTGGGAAATTATAATAGCAAAGAACACTGAGTACTAGAATACTCCTGCAATATATTGCTTCAGCAATTTCAAAACACAAAGATGGTAGTAAAGCTGTAGTAAAACCAGACTAGAAGCTAGAGCATTTATTCACAAAACTGCACCTCCTCTTTCTTTTCTCTCCCCCTTCCCAGAGCATCATTTCTATGGTGATCTTGAAATACACCCAAGTTTTAAAGGAATAGTGGAAATGTCTGTGCCCTTCCAATTTTGAATCACCAACAAAACTCCAGATTTGGGTCTACTTCAATACTGAAACTTTCTAAATCTGATAGAATTGTCCAAATTCAATTCAGGATTTACAATTTGCCAGAGTTGGATGCATACCTCTAGTTATAACTGGAGCTCTCAGTTTGCTTTAAAAATGACAGCAGAAAAAAATACTTCATATACTGTACTTTCCTACAACTAAATTTTGAATGGCAAAAAGCATACTTCAATGAGAAACAAAGTAGGAAGATGGAAGTTCTTGTTTAGGGTTGTTGCCCAAAAGCAGATTATTCCTTTTCTTTGTTTTCTTGGTCTCTACTTTTCCCTTTCCAGTCACAGAAACCTAATCACTTATGTCCTTCCAGCAGTAGTTTACAGTTAAGCTGCTACATTCAATTTCCTTTCGTTCCCTTGGAAAAAGGGAGGGGAAAATGCAGACTCTAGAAGAGCTTCTAGCATTTCTCTTATCTTATGAATGTACTTAAAGATGAATGATGGTGATCAACTGATACTAAAAGGGCAACTTTGAGGAAAGGGGTCAAATTTAAAGCTTTGCCTTTTATCCTTTATCCTTTACTATCCCCTTCTAGGATTGTCAAGTGTCTTTTTATTTGACATATCCATTAGCTCTCAATATAACATCTCCATAAAACACACACACATCATAGGAGATGCAGCATAAGAGATATTTGGCATGCAGACAACAAAGAGGATGCCTTTATTTTAAAATGTCCCAGCTTTATTCAAATTCTACAGAATGAAAACTGGGCAGCCTTATTTTCACTCTCAAGCAGTATATAAAGACATGAGGTGCCCTATGCTAAATTAGATCTTGGATCCATCCATGATAATTGTTGGCTGAAAAATTATGTAAAATTAGTATACATTAGTGGCTGGAAGGAAGAGTACAGTGAATACCACAGGCCTCCATTCTAAACTTTGTGCTTTTCAACATATTTATAAATGACTTGGATGATGGGTTAGAAAATATGATTATCAAATTTGCAGACAATACAAAGATGCTGGGTGGGGTGGAGGAAGGGCAGTTTCATGATTTAGGATGACCTTTACAACCTGGAACATTGAATAAAATACAGCAAGATGAATCTCAACAGAGACAAATGAAAAATCCTTTCCTTGGAGAAGAAAAATCAAAGCCATGAATACAGAATGGTGAGGGAGGGCAAGGGATACTAGGCAGGAGTATATGTGAAAGGTATCTGGGGATCTTGCATAAACAATGTGGTCCTAAATTCCATCAACAAAAACGTATCATTTTTCTCTATAATGTGTTGGTCAGACTGCACTAGATTATTGTGTCCAGTTCTGGGCACCACACTTTAAAAAGAACATTGACAAACTGTCCAAAGGAGAACAGAATATCCAGAGAAGAGCAACCACGATGATAAGGGGCCTTCTAATTTCTTTTCAGTGAATATTACTAAGAGGACTCAGATTATAAAGATGCTTGGAAGGATTTTAAAGACAATATTTTAAAAACAAATTGCTAACATCCAGTAGATAAACCTTTACTTCTACGAGCTTACTCCAATAATACCCTTCAGAGCTAATAGATCATAACAGCTATGAATGAGGATGTCTTGATTTGAATCTTGCTAAGAAATTATTTTATTTATTTTATAGTATGTTTATGTTGTCCCAATCAAAGTCTCTGGCTGCAGGTTTTGTTTGCAATATAACAATCCATAGAGAAACAGGGACCAAACCAGCTATAAAAGCACTCCAGGAAAAAGAAAATGCCTCTGTATTATTCTATGCCTTTTGGCCTTCTCAAGGAAAGCTAACAGCAAAACAAAGTTAATTTTTTTAACTATCTAACACTGCTTGACCAAGTTTTCCCTTTTATGTTACTACGTTTTCCTATTCTGATGCTGACGTTACAATGATGGTCTCACTAACATATTTTAATGCACAAAAACATGCACAATATAAACTATACTTAAGTTACCACACATAGCAAAGTCTTTCAAAAATTCATACTGAATCATTCATATCAACAATAGAATATTGATTATATATTTAAAATGTAATCACCACAAATAAAATGATCAATAAATCAAGTTGTGTATCTCACTATTTATGGGTCATCTTGTTAGGTTTTTTTTTTTTAATGGTATGTCTTTTAGAACATCCCAGCATTTCAACATACTGGGGTTTTATCGTTTATCAGCTCAGAAATTAATTTTTGAATTTCTGATTACATACCTGGAGGCCAATTGAGAAAGATCTGGTAGTGGGGGCTGACAAAGTCACTACTGTAAAGATATGATTTTGCCATACTTTTTCAGAATAAATCTTTTTTTTTTTATTATAAAACTTTATTATTTTCAGATTATAGTTAAGATACAAAAAAGAATATAGAATAGATAGAAAACAGAACTAAAGAAAAAAAGAAAAACTATAAAAGTGTCAATAGAAAGAAAACAGAAACAGAAAGTGACTTCTGCCTTTCTCCAATACAGATATAGATAAATTTGCAAATCTAATCTCTTACAATTAATTAACCTATCATAACATTATTTCTATTACAACAGACCATTTAATCACTAAAACCCAAATTCAAAACATCATTTTTTTCTATTACAAGCAAGTACTCTAAAAGTGGTACTTTTTTTTCTGGGATTGATGGAGAAGGAATTAGAGAAACAATAAGGAGTTTTACTGTTATACATGATTACGGCTGCAAGACAGTTATATGCACAATGATGGAAGGATCCACAAATACCTACAGCTGAAGATTGGATTGTTAAATTAATGGATTTGGCTCAAATGGCTACATTAACAGTTTTAATAAGAGAACATTCTGTTTCTGGATTTATATCTACTTGGCAACTTTTTCAGAATAAATCTTGACTGGAAGGTTTCTGTGCTGTCCCCACTATTTATTACTATTAACAACACCCTATCATTTCCTAAGGAGTGCCTTAGCTATCACTCTCCCAGCATACAAGCATGGTGATAGGCATAATCCTGCCAACATTTGTCCAATAAACTTTTTGGCAATAATCAGTAGGCTTTACGCTACATATCTTTATTACAAACTTTTGGGTTGGGTGTTCTCCAGGCCCCTCAACAGGCAGGATTCAGTCAGGATATTTCACTATGGATCAATGTGCAATTCTACACCATTTAGCTGAAAAGTACTCCAGCCTCCCAAAGGTCCCCTTTATGTTGCCATTATTGATTTAAGGATGGCTTTTGATTCTATTCCTCATGAGACACCCTGGAGGAAATTAGCCCCAACATCCATTGACTGCTGCCTTGTCTGGTAGATAAATTTTGCTACCCCTAAATACTACCATGCAAATTTGAGGCTGTTGTAGTGGTGATCTAACCATTCCTATCCTTGCTCTTAAAAGAGTTAATCAGGGCTGTATTCTTGCCCTTTATTGTTTCATAGTTTTTACATTAGAGATATAGTCAGGACCTTATTAAGCTGGAGTTTCACTCTCCAATTGTCTCCATTCTCTTTATACAGGTGATGTGGCTATCCATAACTCAAGTGGGCTTCATAAAGGCTTAGTTACATTAGTGACCAACTGCTCTAGGGAATCTCTTTAAATTAATTTTTCAAAAACTAAGGGTTTAGTCACCTCTAGAAAGCATTTTAAGTGTCTGGTTATATGGAAAATTAATAAAATGTCAATTGACTAGGTGAAGAAATCTAGGCATCCACTTCTAACCCTCCACCTGCTGGAATAATCAATAGAGCAAGCTTTCTCTGGAACCCCAAAAGCCTCCAATGTATTCCTTAAATACAGTATGTGAACCATCAAGACAATAACTACATCCCTGAAGTAATTAAATTATATAAAACCAAGATTTTGGGCTTGGTGTTCAAGTATGAGTCCCTAAGGATACTTCTAATCTGGAAGCTATTCAGTTAAAATTTCTAAAAGCTGTACTCCGTGACCAACTTCAAATGACCTTACTCAGAGATTGGCTCCATCTGTCTTGGGCCCCATCTGAGACTTTGATATCTAGGTTTTGGTTGAGACCATTTGGAGCGGGGGTAGTTCACCTTTCCCTATTATAGAGGTTTATCTCATTGTTAGAGGCAATTGACTCTGACTTGACTTATTGAGGCTTCTCCTTCCTGGCTATATCATCTCCAGATATATCTTTGATTGAAGTTAAACAAGGACTTAGACCTTCAAAATGACAGAGCTAAATTACTCATTCTCTTATGGTATAATTGCTGACCCTTCTTGGGTGATCCCTAGATACTTTTATAACATCTTACATGATCCTCACATTAAGTTTTTTATCTTCACTGAATTGGCACATTACCTCTGGTGATCTTGGAAAAAGAAATGAGAGATTTATTTCAAAAACAAAATATCAGAAAAGCTCCAGGGCCAGATGGTGTGACTCCCTCCTGTCTGAGAGCTTGAGCAGAACAACTGGCCCCTATTTTTACACATATTTTTAATAAATTGTTGGAGATGTGTTATGTTCCTTCTTGTTTTAAAAGCTCTACAATTATTCCAGTTCCTAAGAAATTTTCCATCAGTGAGTTGAATGACTACAGACCTGTTGCATTGACGTCTGTAGTTATGAAGACCTTTGAGAGGTTAGTGCTGGCTCATCCGAAAGCTATCACAGATCATCTGCTAGATCCATTGCAGTTTGCTTATAGAGGAAACAGGTCAGCAGTTGATGGCTCTACATTCTGTAACATCTTGAATCTCCAGAGTCTTATGTACGAATCCTTTTTGTGGACTTTAGGTCAGCGTTCAATAGTATTACTCCAGGAATTCTTTATAACAAGTTGGTCCAGCTTACTGTGCCTGACCTTACCTGTAGGTGGATAATCAGTTTTCTAACAGATAGGAAACAGCATGTGAGGTCAGGCAAAACTATATCCAGTATTCGGTCAATTAGCACAGGTGCCCCTCAGGGATGTGTGCTCTCCCCGTTGCTTTTCTCCCTCTATACCAATGACTGTATTTCAAAAGATTCTTCTTTTAAAGTTCTGAAATTTGCAGATGATACACCTGTTATTGGTCTCATTCGGAATGGTGATGAGTCAGACGGGAGGTACAACAACTGGCCCTGTGGTGTAGTTATAACAACTTGAAACTGAATACGCTCAAAACTGTAGAGATGGTTGTGGATTTTAGAAAGAATCCTTCTAACTCCCCGCTTCTTACCATATTCAATAGCCCAGTATTAGTAGTAGAGTCCTTTAAGATTTTGGGCTCCATAATTTCTCAAGACCTGAAATGGACGCTTAACATCAGAACTATCATCAAAAAGGCACAACAAAGGATGTTCTTCCTGCATCAACTTAGGAAGTTTAATCTATCTCAGGAGCTTTTGGTATAGTTTTACAGAGGAATTATCGAATTTGTTATCTGTTCTTCTATAACTGTCTGGTTCGGTTCCGCAACCAAGCAGGACAAATATAGACTTCAACGAATAGTTAAGTCTGCAGAAAGAATTATTGCAATCCACCTGCCTTCTATAGAAGACCTGTATATTGCAAGGGTCAAAAGGAGGGCGGAGAAGATATCTGCAGACCCTTCGCATCCTGGACATAAACTGTTTCAACACTACAGGACGGTGCTATAGAATACCATATGTCAAAACATCTAGACATCAAAACAGTTTTTTTCCCTTGTGCCATTGCTCTGTTGAACTCCTAATTAACGTAGCATGATATAATGATTGACAATGTATGGTAAGACATGACTGCTAAGATGTGACTGGTAATGCTCTGTTAAATGTGAACATATCTTAGACAACAGACGCAGTATATTGTCCCTTAATTCTCCTTTTAAATATGAGTGTGTGTTAGTTAATAGCTGTAGTATTATTTCCTTCATTTTTTTTCTTTCTTGATTATATAGTTTTAGTAAATAACATTACTTTACTATTGTTTATTTTTGATGTTATGTAAATATATTGAGAGCTCTTCCACCGAATTCAAATTCCTTGTATGTATAATCATACTTGGCCAATACTCTACTCTACTCTACTCTACTCTACTCTACTCTACTCTATTCTGGGATGACCAGAGACAGATATACCAGTTTTGCTTATACCTGTGTACATGTTGAGGCACAGAGTTTGTCAGTAACTCATATACTACTAAATTGTTTATTGTATCACTCATGATGTTTGGCACTTATAAACCTGCCTGTCAGAAATTTAGTTGACAAAATTTGACCAAGAGATTTTAGACTTCTTTCAATAAGATCAAATAATGGCCAGCTACTAAAAAGGCTGCCAAGTTTTTATCAGTGGCTATGGCTTGCAGAAGTAGGTCGCATACTCTTTTTATTATTAATTGTCTCAGGACTGGCTTGCCATGTACTTTCAAGTTCTGCATTTGTTTGTGTTTTGATGTTCAGACAAGCTATATTGCATGTTAAATTATGAATCAACGTGTTGTTTCTTGTATTATATTCTCAGTATCATGTCCTCTGAATTCACTGTTTCCTGACCAGAAGTACTCTATGCCTTAAAATACTCCCTTGAAATAATTTCTTTTGAATAAGCCACATTTGTAAATTCCTTCTTCAGTATCTTAGCTTCCTTTTCATAATCTTCTATTATATGGATTATGAAGAGCACAGATCCTGCATTGCCTTGGAAAATGACTCATTGAAATGTTTTAATCATCTCAGGTGGGAGTTAATAACTAGCTATTAAAAGAAGTATTCCTCCTCCTCCTCCTCCTCCTCTCCCCTGCTATTTCAGTTACTCTGATTTCTAAAAAGTTAATATGGTAGCACAGCCACTTTGGAGAAGATTGCCGTCTCTTACTCTCACCATCCCAGACCACAAAAATGTCATTACCTCAGACCACTGACCAAACATGGAGGGAAATAGAATACACTATAAGATAATAGGTCTGTGAAAATGACATCAAGCTATTATAGGAGGGGAGAAATAAGCCCTCCTGAGGTACCAGCTCAGCCTGTCTCCTGTCATCCAGCAGCCATTCCTCCAGACCATATCAGAGACACAGTCTAGAAGCAATCCCGCTCCATCAGTTCAAATAAGAGATTTACGATTTTTGCCTTTGTCTCCTCAAGCTGTTTCCATTCCAGCAGGGCATGGTTAGGTGACGATTTCTGAGTGTATTAAAGCCATTATAGCAGGGCATCTGATGATTATAAGATCCATTTAACAATGAGAATTTGAGTCTTAGGAGTTTTGGTTTCTTGGTTTTCCCTCTTCTCCTATGTTCCATTCATGCCATGTTTTTTATTGTTCTGGAAGCTGTTCTGGAAGCCTTCCAGCTGAAAGATAGGACAAAAGACCTTTAATCCATTAATTTGATTTTCATATATTAAGTTTCTCTATAAATGGCTATTGTTTGTTTGCTTATTTTTTAAATTACACACCAAATCCTTTTATACAAGGCAGGGGTATCCAAGGGGGAGGGTGTCAAAATACTGAAGATGATGGCCATGACCATATGGCCAGAACCCTACCTCTTTCTAAGTGAAGTGCATGCATGGCACATACTGAAAAGCTTTGATGACGTGGCTGCAGCTGCCGTCTTGACTTTTTTTACTCACCCCTGGTGATCATGCCTGATACAATGTGCTTTTCTTCACTACACATGAATCAATATGTGCAACTAACAAAAGTTCACTTGGCTGCAGCTAAAGTTCAGTGTAGACCAAATTCTCATTTCTGATGGGACTGAAAGACTTTAGGACATGGGCACCTGATTATAATAAAGTGGTAACCTCAATGGGAGGACAAAACAGGACAGTTCTATTCATGGAGCTAGTTACAGAAATGAGAGCCTCATGTGGGGCAGAGTGGTAGGCGGCAGTACTGCAACTGAAACTCTCCCCGCGACCCGAGTTTGATCCCAGCAGAAGCTGGATTCTCGGGTAGCCGGCTCAGGTTGACTCAGCCTTCCGTCCTTCCGAGGTTGGTAAAATGAGAACCCAGCTTGCTGGGGAAGGTGACGACTGGGGAAGGCAATGGCAAACCACCCCACTATAGTCTGCCCAGAAAACATCACGAAAGTGGCATCCCCCCAAAAGGGTCAGACATGACTCAGTGCTTGCACAGGGGACCTTTCACATCACAGTTATAGAAATACCTTTCTGCAGATATTTTTTTCATAAGCCACTCTTTTCTATATTTAAGAAGGAAGTGAAGATGAAATCATTTATGAAGGTACTTAAAAAGTAATTAGGCTCTTCATGGTGGCTGTTGAACTAAGCTAAATTTGCTTTTTTCCCTCCCATTTTTCTTATTATTTCTTTGTTATTATTGCATGCATTTGGTTTTTAGGGAGGGATTCTCTTTCATGTGCTTTCTCCCACCCCCTTCCTCTTTTCCCTCTCTCCTAGATCAGAGAATTAGAAAGTTTAGAATGTAATACCCGCTGCCCATTAGCCTCTATATGTACATATGTTAGGGAATGAATATTTCAAGAGCACCTAGTAAAATATGAGGACTTAAAAGGGAGATGTCAAGGAACTTTATGAAATTCATAAATCCTTTGTGAAGCAACTGGATGTATCTGGGAGGAGCAGTGAAATTCAGTGCTCAAACCATTTTACTGTACATAGGAATTGAAAAGCAGCATCACACACAATCAAGTATCTCTGTGCAAGGTAAAACCAACACTAGAAAAATATTTAGCATAGCATAAGTCAGGATTTCCTGCCCTCTTTAAAGAGCCCTCAGTCTTACTGTATTTCATAACTTCAGTACTCAGAGCTGTATCAAAAAAGATTTCAGAGAATAAAGAGAAAGCAACTTGGTCAACAAATTTAAATTGCTGAATATTTTGCTCTTGTACAAATCATTTGCATACAACATTTGTATTTTTTTTTAAATTGTGCATCCTGTTGCTATAATGGGTAGAGAAACAGTAGGATGGAGGGATGATTGTTGAATTCAAACAGGAAAGTCATCCTGGAAAAATTAAATGACAACAGTAGGAAAAATGCATCTTCACAAAACCACTCTAAGATTGACTTGAAGAAGACTTTAATTTTACTAATCATAAAAGTTCACATTTACAGCATCTTCATTTTTATTTCCACAATGGACCTGATTGTGTTTAAGAAAAGAAAATGACATCTCATGGGTGGTTTTCCCACCACTGAGTTTAGAGAACTTACTGTGGCATCATTTCTCCTACCCACATTATTGGCCAATGTGATTAAAAAATGAAGGTCCCTCAGTGTTGAGGGAAAATTATGATGATGTACCCCACCAGTGACCAGTGATGTGGGGCAATGATGGGAAAATTTTCAGTACTGGGGAAAGACTAGAGAAAGCATATGATGAAATGACCCTATCAGTGGGCAGAGAAATGTAAAGTGATTATAAGAATGTAATTTATCCCCTACTCTTTCCAAGATATTTTCTCAATCTTATTTAAGTGTGAGAGATCTACATTATTTGTCCCATTCCAGAAGTCCATCTTAAATATCAACTCAGGCTTTGATTCTAATGAAGAGGGTCCAGCTAAATTAACTGGACTATCAGCACTAGAGGTAGAATGCTGGAAAGTCACCCAGATCCTAGCATCATGTCTAAGCCAGAGTCAGATGTTTGAATCAGATGCTCTAAAGTTTATAAACCTAAGACCCTCACCTCTTCCCAAAATATAGTTTTCTCTCTACTAAGTAACCTAAACCTTATCTCAGGCAAACAGGACAAGCCTACACAGAATTGTCTAGGAGGATTTCAAACTGGGGCCTACCCATTTAAGTCTTTCTATTCCTTCAGGAAGCACTGAAACCTAATCAAGCTGTTTTGGTCCTAGGTAATGGTGAGCAACATTTGGTTCTTCAAAAGTGGTTGAATCTCAGCTTCTGGCATCACCAGATTGCAATGCCATTGCTGAAGGCTGTTGGAAGTTGTCATTCAGCAACTTTGGAGAAACCACAGATTCTTCTGCCTGGCCATGGCCTGAAGAACAAAAGTCATCTGTCTACTTGAAGGCCTCCATAGTGCTGCAAGTACTAGACTGCCTTAATTACTGTAACTATACCATGTTGGCTTCTGGTCAAAACAGAAAGAAAACCAAAACCTTAACATCTGCAGATTCTATAAGGATTAGTTTTCTATAATCATGAACTCATTTGCACAGAGTTCCAGAGTCCATGAAAATATTGCAAATGTAGAAATCTGTGTTGACTTTTTCCTTGGAACAGAAGCTGAAGAGTGGTGCAACATGAGAGGTGTGGCATGAGGTGTGGTCCCACAGCCCCTTTGCATTATGTCTCTTTATGTAACTCATATATTGGGGGGAGGGAGCAATGAGATGACTTACATCTGGTTGAATCTGAATCAAATGTTTTTTTTTTAATTTCCTCAAATCATAATTTAATTGATACCCAGTTAAAGGAATCATAATCAATTAGTGAGTTTGTATCAATCCATTTAATCTCTAACCATCTGTATATTAATCAAGCCATTGGGGGGATTTTTTTTCGTTTCTGATGATGCACATAAAATGTTGTCTTAAAAAAGGCTTCTTTTATCTATAAAAGGTAAGAAAAGATACCTCTTCCAATCAAATACCAATTGCTCATCTCTTTTGTAACGATAGGTACTAAGATCAGTTTAAACCTGAATATAACCTGCTTTCCAATTAGCAGGGCTAGAACAATTTTTTACATCTGTCAAATGGTGTGAACCAGGCTTTTCAGCTATTGTATTCATTTGTTTGTCTATCAACATTTGTATGTTGCATATTTTCATGATTCTAGGCAGCTTACAGTCAGCATAATAAAGCATCAATACAGTACTCATAAAACCAATCCATTTGCAACAAATCCTGCAAAGTGCAGTTGTACTCTAGTTATTTGCCTCTCAGCATAACTCAGTTGGGTTGGGGGAGATCAGCTGATCCAATCTCCTGGGGATGCAACTGTGGATCTGACCTTTTTACGTATATACTGTATCCCCAAAGTTGCATGAAGTAGCTCTGAGTAATCATGGCTGAGGGCCTGCAGTAAAGAGATTACTATTGCAATCTGAGGTTTTAGTAGCAGTACAGAATTTAACTGTCTGTCTAGATATTAAATATGTTCATTTTACACACCTTAAGCAAGCAAAGAACTGTTATCACCCAGGGGTGAAGTTTAGACAAGCAGATAACTGTTCCTTCTCCTGTACAGGTCTACCATTTTGCAAATCTACCTAAGAGGCCTTGGAAGAAAAGAAGGTCAACTGTGCCACCATAAAAATAATACATAGCACCTGGCAGTGAGGACAAGGGGATGGGTGGCAAGAGCCATTATTTAGCAATTAAAAGCCAAAGCAATAGAGCCATTATTGCTAATAAAAAAGCATATTTGTTATTTATGTAAACGGTAGTAGAAAGAAAACTCTTCTAATAATTCTGCATAAGCTACCAAAAGGATGTTAATATTTCATAAAGCTGAGCAACTCAGTAGATTAAGTACAACTTTCCTTTCTTTTTCGAGCATTAAAATCTAAATCTCAGTCATATGTTAATGCAGCTCAGGGCACCTCTTCTAAAATCTCTTTAATACCATATATTAATTGTGTATTTAATGTAAACTTGTGCAGGTTAGTCTAAATTTGGTCTATGTTAGTTTCTAGGCTTTATGTATTATTACATTCCATCTTTTTTGCAGTTTTATGTGAGCATTTGCAATGTTACCTAATACATCGTTTTGCACATAAGTTTTCTTATGTATGCTTTTAAAAATACCGTTTCTACTAATATACACTTTTTATTAAATGTAAATATAGCACATCCTTTTTGGAATGCAAGATTCCCAAATATACATTCTTCTTAATGACACATTTTTTACAAGTATATACATATCTTTATATGAATTTATTTTTTACTGGAAAATTATAGGCATTCCATTCACTACTGTTTATCCATACTACAACTGAATTAATTTTAATATTTTGTACCAATTCATTCATACCCTCTGAAATATGTATGTTAAATAATTGTACATTTGGTCAATTCACACCTAAAGTGGTGTCTAGTTTTGTGTGCTATGGTTAAGAAGGATGTTTTAGAACATGCCCAGAAGAAGACAGCAGTCATGGTAAGTGGTCTAGAAGTCACCTCCAATTAGGATAGTTTGAAATAACTGGGTATGTTTAGCTTGGATAAAAAAAAAATTAGGTGGTGTTAAGATACCATCTTTAAATATACGTTGTCTGCCATATAAATTAAATAAAATCTCTTTTGTTCCAAAAACAAATATCTGGGATTTGAAATAGTTGAGATCTGAGCTCTCTTCCAATTCAATGATTCTATGTACAAGCTGGAACCATTATAGAAATGTCAATCTTTCTTCAGGGCCATCCTTATTTGCAGTTAGGCAGAGCAAAGTGGGTATCTTAGGCTACTGACTTTGGATCATTAAAGAGAACAAATGGTACTGCCGAAGATGGCACTGGATTTGTGGCAGATTTTTTTTTTAATGCATATCAAATTAGTATGGGTAGCTCTGGATGATATGCACATTGAATGTTGTGTTCCTTATCAAACTGGAGAAATGAAAGGGGTATTCTGAGTCCTTTACTACCATCTCTTTCCTTTTTCCTAGATATAACCATTCTTCCCATTGTATTATGATATAATATAACTTACTTTCATAAACATTACTTTAAACCTCCACAATAATTATTCTCCACAGATTAAATTATATCTGCAAATTAAATACATTAAAGGGTCTTCCATGGAAATATTCCTTTATAGTTATGTCTGCCTTGGCTGAGAATATTCATTTCTCACTGATTTGATTGATGAATCTGCCTCCTGTCACAAGTTTACATGCAATACAGAGTCAGGGAAACCTGAAGACTGACCACATGCTCCTTTTATTCCTGGCAGAGTCTTCTATATGTTTTCTAAGATGGATAAAGAAAGGAAGCAATAATGTGGTAAGAGAGGCAGTTTTTTAAGAGTTTCCAATTATTCATTTGCCATAATTTGCAATAACTTTTGGAACCTGTAATGGAAAAGATGCATTTATATGTCTTAAACTTACTGCAGGACTGACCCAGCAAAGGAATGAAGAATAAGTTAACATATACTGTAAAAATATAATAAGAGAACAGGAGGAACAAAGAGATTAAGCACATGCTTACTGGTTCCTTTCCAGGCAAAGAACAATGCTGCTTGTTTTGGGTCCTTATAATTTTAGAGGAAAATTAATCTGTTTTTTCTTCTATTCTCCAAGACTCTATTTTGGCCTTGAAGATACTTTGGGTGGAATTGGGTTGCAGTGTTCTTTCTCTTTCCCCCCAGAATAATAGAGCTTCACAAGTCATAGGACAGATCCAACTACAAACTGCACTGATTTCCCACAAACTGCATCTCATCCCCACATTTTTCCCATGCAAGGAGCAGGACAAAAGTTGTCAATTTCCTCAATTCAAAACCTCCCTGCATCTTCTTTTTTCACTTATTCTCTTTTAGTACATTCAGTTGAGAACTAAAATGCAACAAATTGCAAAGCAGAAGCTTCCCCCTTGTCTTACCATTTGGGGTGACAGTCATGTTGATTAGCCATTGTTCTGTGTGCTCATGCAGCTAGGTCTTCCCTTTGTAAACATGTATTATTTCACTATTTTGCTGCATATTGCCCTCAAATGCTGCCCAGGAGGGTAGTAATGCATAAATATATCCCATTGGTTTGGCAAAGAGGTGAGCTTATCCATTGATAATGCTTCAGCCAGAGCAAAGAGTCAGGTCACGGTGGAGCTGACTAAGCAAAGAGAACATTGGCCCAGTTGCCTCCTTCAGTAGATTTCCAAGGACCAATAAATTTCTAGGAATGTTTATGGGGAAGTTACTAAGGATTTTCTGTCAGTGAAAGCAAAACTAAAAACCAAAGAGGAAGAGAACACTTTTTTCCCTTGTGTTGTTTTGGCAGCAGTTATGCCCTTGACATACGTGAATTAAGAGTACAGTGAATAAACTGATTGGAACTGATGAACTGATTGGAATCATTTTCACCAGTCAGCTGAAAAGTAGCTTAATCTATCGACCAACTATAATTATATATGCTTATACATACTGCAGTTGGGAAGCACCCTACTGAAAGTGGCAGAGGAATCTTTGTAGTTGGGATTCCAGCAAGTATGGGGTATGCACAAGTGTGCATAGACTCACTCTGTTCACCAATTCAGGATAGCTCAGACCCAGGTGTACATACAACCCAAACGTTCTGTGGAACTTAACTCCAGTAGGACTAATGGGCAGGATCCTACTTCCCTTCCTTTTATTTAATGTACTGTATATCTGGAGGAAACACTTCCAGAGAACTGTAATTAACTCTTAGAGAGGGACTATTGCCAGGAAATTTAGTCCCATCATAGGCATCTGGTACTAGCCACAATCATGGGACCATCGTACAAATGACACAAGTTAAGTAAATATATAATTTACATCATTAAACAATTCACATCATTTGCATTATGGTGCCATGATGCCTGTGATGTCAACAGCTTTTTACTCCCTCCTCCCCACCGATAATGCCCACAAAACCCACATCATTGTCTTGTTCTGCACATGTACCTCATTCCAATGCAATAGAAATTGAAAAAATAAAAAAAATACATCCACGCAGAGAGTCCTAGGTACTCTGCCAAGGATGTCCTCTTAATGCTGATTTTTGGCTGAAAAAATATATTTGTGCAGCTTGAACAGCAGTGATTTTGAATGCTGACAGCAAACGATGTTTAAAAACCACTTAGAATCTCACTGAAAAATCAAATACCCTGAATATGTGAACAAAACAAGGAGGTATGAAGGAACAGATAATCAAGGTTGCAGTGGAAACTAAAGTGATCAGCACAGTTAAGAGTACAGTCTGCAGAATTTTGAATGTTCAACCATCATTCTCACCTTTCTCACTTATGATCCCTGTAGCAAGATTCAACATTCTGGCCCTGAAGTAATAAAGCTGAACCTTTCATTTCCTTAAGCCTATTTATAACCATTCAGTCGGCATGAGGGAAGATCATCTGGGCTTGATGAGATGGAAAACATAAAGGAGTAAATTTCAAAGCTAATCATAAGCTCACAGTCATGACTTTTTTTGTGAAACCAGCTTCAACTACCTCAATAAAATATACTTGGTTATTATCCCATTTTTTAATAGCACTATTATAATTTAAAGCCTACTGAAAATGTTAAGCTAAAGCATATTCCATTGTGCCAGATATTTTTTTTAAAAAAGAAGACAAGCTATTTATTAATCTACCTATATCTGTATGCCTCCTACTTCGGCAACTCCATTGCACAGACACTGTGGAAGACTTCAGAACTCAGACGGAACAGATTCCCCACTACCACTTTGTTAATGAATATTTTTAGACTGAATTTTGTTTTATATCATTTATCATGTACTTTATTGCTGTATGTATTATGAACTACTTTGAGATGCTGCAGCATAGGAAGCATAAAGAAATATAATTGATTAAATAAGTAAATAATGCACCAACAGATTCTAGAAATGGCTAATTCACCACCAAAAGTAAATTGCCCTTCTCTCTTTAGGTGTGCATTTCCATAAGTGATCTTGCTCTTGACCACTTCATCACTAGTCTGGAATAGGCATTCATTTGTTTACCTTCTCTGTCCTTTTGCTCAGTGCAGTTTTGTCAGTAACACATTTACTGACAACTCTTCTGCATTCATCTCGGCACACACAATTCTGCCTCCCTCTCTTTCTTTAAAGACATGCAGACATAGTCACACATTTAAAATATTGCTTGCCATTAAAAACCCAAAATCATCTCTTTTCAGTTCGTAGGGCAACTGAAGTAGTAGGCTGATTCTTCTATGATTAGAGGCTGCCTATGAAACGTAGAGCCATGATTTACTAAGGTTCTCTATTGTGTGGAAAACTTCCATGGCTAGAGAAAGCTCCAGCATGAAGTTCATATGCTCACAATGAGACTGATAAGAATGGGAACATAGAAGGATAGAACTAGCCTGTTCTCCTCCCATCCATGTCTGCTATGGTAAGTCTTTATTTTTGGGGGGTAACACATGAAGTCTGTTCTCTCTCTTTCTCTCCCCTCCCCACATCTCTGGAGTATAGAAATAGAGGATTTAGGGATACAGATGCTTTCCCACCCCCACCCACCAAAATAATTAATATGTCACATATTTTTGCTCCCAAAGACTGACACAGATCCCTCTCTCTAGCTCTATATCTATCAGCTCTTTTTTATCAGTAAAATTCATCTGAGAACAAAGAAAGAAAGAAAATTGCACCATTTGTTAAAACCATATGGTATTATTGAAGTGAAAGCAATGTGACTCAGTAATGCTCAATTGGCTCCCAGATGTTTTCTTAAAATGAAATGAATGTTTGGGTGTATTATACTAATAGGGGCCCTGCCATGTCTTTAAATTTATGGCTTTAAATGAGTGGAGTCAATGTCATTATTAGACTAGTTTCAGGTCAATACTAAAAGCCCTTCATTAGTTACAAAAGACTGAAATGGACCTGTGTTATAGATTTTTCTTTTAAATTGCCAGCCTGGATTTGCATTTTCTTTGGAACAGGTTTACTGAAAGGCTACTGAAGATTTTAGCATGTTTCAATGACCCCTTTGTAACAGGTAAAATTTGGACATAATTTCTTAATATTTTTGTAAATGAATAAATTATATAAACTGTTTTATACCCAGCAATTACTCCCTATAGAAAAAAGAGGTCACTAGATTACATCTGTCATGACTATAGCCATTTTTTTGTCCTGGGGTGGGGGAGACAATCAAGATGCCAGGATCTAGCTGAATTACTTGCTCAGTCATTGAAATACAAATTATACTGCAGTAGGTTAGTCTGACTGAGTGGCCCACAGCCACCCAGTGAGTTTCTATGAATGAGCATGGATTATGAACCTGGGTATTCCTGACTGGAATCCATGACCTTGAAATGCTACATTCATAGAATTTTTCATCAGAATCTTTCTCAATTAATGTGTTTATAATTCTCTCTGTGTCTGAAATAGGAAGAGTAAAGGGAAAAGAGAAAGCCTAGAAGTTGTCAAGAGTGAGGAATCCCCTGATGTAGGAGTGTTGGCAGAATCACCATTTGCTATAAGTCAAAATGTCAAAATCATCAGTTGTTGATGGTTAACAGGTGACCATGTTTTCCTGCAAGGCCTCTTTTAAAGTGATGCTATGCCATGGAGCTGCTTCTTTTAAAGTCACTGTTGGAAAAAAAGAAAGGAATATCTTCATTTTTCACATCCCATGTCTCTTAAATAATGGAATGGGGAACTGTAGAGTCATTCTAGTCAAGGCATTCTGGGACAACACAGTGCTGAGAGTTGAATTGACTAGTGAGATACAAACACAATACCTAAATGAGCTTCTCTGCTGGCCCAGTGCTGCATTTCCATGCAGTGTGATTCGTTTTAAAGGAAGGTGGGAAAATGACAGTGACAAAGGTAGCTGTCACTGGATGATTCACATAACACATTCAACTCTAAATGAAGATTAACGAAGCACAACGGTTCTATTCTCATAACAGGCAGTGCTCAAGTACACCATATTATAGTTTAGCATAAACATTATGGCCTCAGACATAAACATTATGTTCCCAGAACATCTGAGACAACTGCTTCTTTTCAACAACACATTGACCAACAACCTGTTCAGCCCTATTTCAACCTAATCTAATCTGTGAGGCGAATCCAGGTTATAATTGTATTTTGGTTTCACAGCCCAGGAAGATCATCCAAACTACTCTGCAGCTTTCATGAGGCTGCAAAAGAAGATATTTAGAGAGTTTAAATCCACCCAGAAAAAGACATACTTATGCCTTTTCTGAAATATGTACCTGTCTTCTTGATATCCTTCAGTAGAATTTCATGATATACAGTAAAGGGGCATATATAGAAGAAATAACATTAATAATCTAAAATCCTCCCAAACATTGACAAGTTACTGAGCCAGTCCACATAACCTAGTGACAGAGAGAGAAGTGAATGCAGAACTACCTTTGGGGGCTTGTTAATTCAACTTAATTTGCAATCTGCAGTGAATGATAATTTCAGTAAAGTGACAAGCATTGAGCTCTGATTACTTGAATGTCTTTCTTAGTTTGAATTTAAGAGTGGGCTACCTCAATAGTGCAAAATGTTGCTTCAATCCCTGTTATTAGTATAGTATCATGTTCTATTAAATCCATATTTTTAGGGCTGGAAAGACACAATACATGCTGCAGAAGAATGAGCAGCTGAAACAGACATTGAATAAATCATGGCTTTTTTTATCCTGACAAATTGGCAGCTATGAAATCACAATGACATTCTTTAATCTTGCATTGTTTTATATAAGTCACAACAATCCAACACAGTTTCTTCTGTTCATCCAAAAGAAGCTGGATACAATGGAATAAGAATCAGGAAAACAGTATATTTGGATAAATTAAAAACATGGTGGCACTGAAAACACTAAAAAAGTATGTAAAGAAATTTCCTTAGATGGGTGATGATTTAATTTATGCAATTGTAATTACATGACTAAGTTAAATTTGCCCCAAATAAAAACTGCTACTTGGCTACAAAATAGATATGGCATCTGGAGTCACCTTAAAGACTAACCAAATTTATTAGGGCGTATGCGTTCTCAAGGAGCAGCTCATTTCATCAGATGCAAAGAATGGGTTCAGTCTTATATGGCCAAAACTATCATATATTACCAGTTATGCTGAAGCAATATTAAGTTTTAATACAGATGTAATTTTTCAGAAGTATTGATAGTTAACCACACTGGGGCAAAGGTCTGCCTTTTGTCCCCCAAGATTCAGGTGGATGCCCTTCCTGAAACTCTGCCTCTCATGTCTCTCCCTCCAATATTTGATCACTGCAGGCTATCTTGGCACAGAGAAAGGGGCTGCCAAGTTTTCCCTGCAAAAAGAAAACAACTATGTGGCTCTAGAGACAGAGGACCATTATCTTCCTTCTTCATCAAATTGTTGACAGAGTTTCAGAAAGAGGCACGTCCCACTTACTGATATCTTGTAACCTGTGGAGGATGGGTACATGGGGTTGCACCTGGGACAGAATTCTACTTAGCTATACTAACTCTATTTTCTCTTCAAATGAGGACGTTACTGAAAAGCAAAAGTTTAAAATACCTCTGCATGTGCCAGCATGTAGCCTCTGTTACTGTGAATGGAAGAATTCCTTGAAAACTAAGTGTAACCATAAATACAAGACTTCAGGGTGTCTTAGTAGCACAGGAATGAATGAAACTGACTAGATGCTAGTAACAGCCAAAGCAAATTCTTTTTCTGTATTTCCTTGTATCTGAACCATCTGTAGAAGCTTGCTTGGCCATGTGCTCAGGGCCTTGCCCAAGGAAATGTCTTCTTTGTGTACTTGACTAGATTCTTAATAAAGGGACTAGAGACTTCACAAATTGTGTCCTGATTGAGTAGAGGAACAAATGGAAACCTTGTCACTTAGTTGAATAAGAAGGGAGAAAAGTCCTGCGGGAACTCAGGAATTGTTCTTCGACAAACCCACAGAAGATGCCCCAGTATGCAAAGCCAACCAAGGTTCTCAACTATTGCTCTAAAGGATACTGTTGTCTCCATATGTAGAAAGAAGGATGTGGGATTGTCTGTCACCAGCACCCATTCCAACCTGTCAAACCATTCCTTGTGATCTCCACTGCTACCTGAGTTCTGGGGAGCTGAGAGTGGCTATTCCATCAGGTTTAAAAGTTCTACTTAAGTGGTGGCTTCTGATGGGAATGGCAGACTGAACGGCTGCATCCACTGGATTAGCGGGCGAGTGGACAACATGGTGGGTTTTTTCGGGCTCAGGAAGGCTTTCCTGAAGCCCAAAAACATTCTCCGGATTAAGGAGAATACATAGAATCATCCCATTTACCCTCAGGATGGTTGTTTACAGCCAGAAGATCACATTTCTCACTCGATGGGTAAGAGCAGCCCAGAGGCAGAGATTTTCCAAGCAGCACTGTAGCCTTAAAGGACACTAAGACCAGCCACCCCATTTCTAAATCACCAATTTGCATTTTTTTAAAAGTATATATACCTCAAGAGAGGCTTTTTACAGTGAAGAGAAGCCAGCCCTCTTGGTGCTTAACGTTATTTTTGGGACTATTTTTTTTTTAATTTTGGATTTTCGTTTTCCTTCCAAGGGAAATTCTAAAGATTGAGAGTAAATAATTGTCTTTCTGTTATTATATTTGTGTTAAATTTGAAGGTATTCGTATTTTCCTACATGTTGAACCTTCAGCTTTCTGTTCACTTTCCCTTGAGAACAGTCTGCTATTCACTCTCACTTTAAGTAAACAACTTTCTAATATCTTTGACTTTCACTGATTAAGCTCTTAGGGGGCACCATAATCTACTACACGAGACATGGGGAATTCAAACAGATACTTTCTGACCTTCACCAGGATCTTAAACAGATTTCTTCTGACTTCTATCAAACTTTTATGCAAGACATCCAGGACATTGTGGAAATATGAGATCTAAAATGTGCCATCAGGTTTAGGATGTGGAGAATGAAACTGAGGAATTTAAGAGTGATAAAAAGATTTTTTAAAGACTGAGATTGGAAACTTTATCAAGATGCTGGGTGAAGATTGGATAATGGAGCTGGAGAAATCTAGGGGAGAAAGTGATCTGCAAGCCATAAATAAGGTCGATCTCCTGGTGGAATGCCATAAAAAGAACTGGGAATTTTGGAGGTGGACAGCTGGGCTGTTAGATTTTCTTAAGAAGAAAGCTCTGTGCATATCTTGGGAACATCTATCTACTCTGGTTTATTTTGAAGAGGGATAAGGGTTGAAGAATGTTCATTTGGTTTGCTTTAAGGATTTGACTGATACTACTGTATTTGTCTTTAAAGATTTGGATTCACTGTTTTGAGTATTGAGATTATTATAATTGTTGTATTATTAAGTATAATAGCAGACAATTTATGTGCTTTTTAATCTGATTCTTATTATAGTAGACAGGAATGTATAAAATAGTGGTAGGAGGGAATAATTAAATATGTTTTTTTTCTTTTGGAGGGGAGAAAGATGTTCAAGAGGTTTATATGAATTTTCTTTTTTCTTCACTTTAATATAAGGGGGAGGAGTAACTGTACTTAGTGATTTTATTATGTTTTAAAGTAGAATGACCTATAGAAATAATATGGTGTTTTGGTTTAATATAGAGTAAGAGATTGGTTATGGAAATTTTGTATATCCTTGCTATTAAATGTTGGTAAGAACTGGCACCCTTAGTCCCAACGTTGACCCAACTCATGCACAATTAGAATATACAGAATTCAGGTTTAATGAAGACAAGTGCACAGAATAGAAGAAGGCTGTGATTAAAAGGTTCCCGCCTAAACTCACTCATTAAAACATTCCAACACCCAGCTCCTCTTTCTCACCCAGCCTCTAACAGTCAGCTATACCAGCCACAGATGTCTCTGGCAGTATGACCTTGACTCCCCCCTTCCAGCCCAAGCAACGATTCACACTCCTTGCAATTCCCCTTCCCATATTCCTTCTTGACATGCATTGACTCATCATTGCAGATGAACACAATCAGGCGAGTCAGCAATCATTTGATTGTGGAGTCTGACAGTTGGAAGCCATACCTTTTTGTAAATTTTAAAAAATATATTTTTTTCTCGTGTTTCTGCACTTTCTTAGTTTTTTTTTCTTTCTTCGTAGTTTTTTGTGGTTTTTATTCTTTTCTTGAAATTTAATAAAATTTATTATTAAAAAAAAAATCTACTTAAGCAGGTAGTTTATACTGCCACTATCTTTTTTTGAATGAGATGCCCTTCTCACCTGGAATCTGGATGGGACTAAACAAGAAATCCCCCTTCTCCAGGAATAAGTTTTTTTAACAAATGGCTCCCATTTTTCCTTTTTACCAGGCCCAGGCAGATAATTTTGTTGTTGCTCTTGCAACAAGGTAAGGATATGAGAAAATAGTTTAACTGCCACAAGTTATATGAGGCTGAGAACTGTAGGCCAAAATTAACACTTAATATCTGTAAACAGACTGAACAAACAGAAAAAGAGATCAGGAGACTGAGAACTGTCTCCTGATAAATTACCTGAAACTGTGAGCAGCACTGAAGAAAACTAAAGAATCCCTCTGACAAATAATTGAATACTCCTTGCCATCTTTACCTTACTGGTTCCAGTTTCCTGAGTTTTCTGGCATAGGATCTGAATTTCTCAACCAAGTTGTATTAGGGTTCTTCATCACATTTCTTAAGATGTCTGCTTCCCCTCCAACACAGACTCTCTCAGAACAAAGTAACTCCTGATTTCTTATTCCCCAGAATCCCATCCCCTGCCTCTGGTTCGAAAAAGTGGTGATTGTGTTTGAAAATATCAAACCGCCAGGAGGGTAGTCAGAATTAGGAATCCCCATTTATCTCTAGTTAGCAGACCACTCAAAATTAAAAATCCCCAACCCTGGCTGTGCCTGAAAACACCTCTATGGATCTCAGCAGAAGAAGCATTTTACAGAAGAGAAACAACAGGCAAAGGCAAATGGTTAACATACCAGGAATCATTGGAGACTCACCAAGGGGAATATAAAATTAAATCAAGAGAGCAAGTAATAGCAGAAGTATATAATTGTCAATGGTTTCCCCATGTACAGCTATCAGAAAGATTTAAAATGGATAAAAAGACATGGTATGGAGCAAGAAAAACAGAATTTGAAGTGCAATTATATACAGATGATGAACATGCAATTGCTAAAATGTGTAAACTTTGGTTGAAATTTGAAATGGAAGAACTGATTAAAGAATGTATAATAAAGTGGGCTAAGAATTTTGTTATAATATATAGATGGATCAATGGGAAAATATGTGGCCAAAAGGATTGAAATTTACATTATGCTATGATCTAATTTTTTAAAATGATGTATTGTTGGCACATGAGAAATTATCTAGAATGTATACAGTTATTTCAAATGTATGTTGGAAATGTAAAAAACATGAATGGATATACTTGATGGACATGTAAAAAGGCTAAAAAAAAATGGATTCAAATACAAACGTTGATACAGAGGATTTTGAAGATTAATATTCAACTGAAGCCAGAAGTTTTCCTTTCAGGACTGATGGATACACAGTTAGAAAAGAGTCATGGAAGGCTATTTCAGTATATGATTACTACTGCAAGACTATTATATGCATAAAGTGAAGGAATGGATTTTGATACTAAGAGAGGATATATTATTTAGTTATCGTCCTCTCTTGGTCACGTGAGTGAGATTAGCAGAGTACCATCCTTTGCAGCATAGACTTGGAAGCATAAAACAAGGTTGGTTTAACCTTCTAGAAAACAATAATCCAGGATGCTTTTAGGCAAACTCGATTTTCCTGGTATTGCCCCTTTTATCCCTCTTAAAATAACAATCACACAGTTATGTGAAGAAGTAATATTTACTCACATAATCAAGGTTTCAAAAAAGCAGTTGCAGTAGTAAAGTCAAGGCAGATTTAAAGTACTAACTAAGTTACTGAAGTAGAATATCTAGGCCTAAAATGGAGTCTGAGCTGCAGAGCTCAGACATACACGTGCTTTCAGATAGGATGCATGGTGAAGAAGAAGGAATTGATCTCACAGAGTTCTCTCTAGACAATTACTCAGGAAATCTCCGTGAGCCTCTGCCTCCTTTTATGTGCCTATCTAGCAAGACATGAATTGTTTGTTTTGACTGCAATAATATCCCACATAAAGATGGAAAGATTTGGCATTACCCACATGGAGGAATGGTTGGTAAAATTGACTGAACTTGCTGAGATGGCCAAACTGACTTGTCTGATTAGAGAAATGTTATTACTGACATTCATCAATGACCAAAAATCCCTTATGGACTTTTTGCATTAAAAAAAAAATGATTTTGTGACTTATGGTTTTGATGATTATAATTGGTTATAGAAAAAAGGGAATTATGTTTTAATCTTAGACAGAGAGGTTTGATTATAATTGTATGTATAACTGCCAAGAGGAAGATCGGAAACCATTTCTTTATATTTCTTTTCATGTTTTCTGTTCTTTTATTTTCTCTTTTGTCTCTTTTTTCCTTTCCTTTCCTTTCCTTTCTCTTTCACATTTACTATATATTTTTCTTGAATGTACTTATTATATATGTAAAATCTGTTAATAAAAACTATTTAAAAAAATTAAAAATCCCCTTAATCTGCTGCACCACACATAGCTCTATAAAGGCAAATACAAAGTGCACAAATTCATTGTGCAAATCTCACAAAGCTAGAAAAATACCAGATTTTCTCATATTTAGTAATCTGACTTCAGTCTATTTTGACTTGTCCTATATGACTCTGACATTTTTCAAACTTGGGCATTTCTGAGTCCTTATAAATCAGATCATAAACTATTTTTGAAAGCCTCCGATAAATCAGTCATTAGCTGCAGTTTGTGCCAACCATACTGAAATACCGTTGGCTTTGTTCAAAATCTCTCAACTGCTTCTCGTGAACAAAGTGCTGATGTTTGCCCTGATTATAAGAACTTTAGGTAAAATGTGGTGTCAAATTCCATTTCCAAGTCCATTTGCCCCCTGCCCCTTGCCTTGAGAATTTCTCACCTACAGTAAACCCAGACCCAGACAGACTCCAATACAAGCAGTGCTGCAGAGAAGCACACAACAGTCGTAGCACAGCTTGAGTAACAGAAGCTTGTATTATGCCTTCTGTGGTTCTTAAGTTTATGCCAATGTTTTCCTTAAGTTCTTTTTTAAGAACTATGTGAGACCACAATTTGTATTTGAAGGTCATCTAGGGTGGGAGTCGGAAAGGGGAAGCCATTCTCACAATGCTTTTCTCTTATCAAAACTGGGCCCTCAGATATGCTACTCACTAGTGTGAATACTATTGCAATGCAAAAATGATTTGAAAGAAAAAGGATCCCATTAAAGGTAGACCATGCAAAATTCAACAGTGCCATCCTGTGACATTGTGTTGGGCACATCCATATTTATTAGTATCTAAGTGGTATAAAGTGATTCAGTGAAGAAAATAAAGAATTAAGAACAGTTAAATATTTGTTCTGCAATTGTGCATTTTATATTTGACACTCCTTAGTTTTGGTATGACACAACAAAGCTCTCTAAAGCATCTAATAAATTGAACCCAGGACAAGAGGCCATAATCATGGGCATCCACAGGAGGGTAAGGGGGGAAGTGACATCATGTGTGCCATGATGGCATTCCACAGCTGACACAAATTACATGATTCACATTATTTGTACAATGGTTACATGGGTACTGCTTGTATCTCAGGATAGGCACAAAAGTTGTTAAGTTCTGTTTTTCCGCCTGTTGAGTAGTTCTGTTTTATTTTTCTAGATCTGGAGTCCTGGGTAGAAGAGGTAGCAACTCTCCAGTCTGAAAAGGATGTCAGGAGTCTCAGCCTCATTAGTGGCAGCCTATTAAACATTTACTGTGAGACCCTTGGAAGAAAGGTTGTATCAGGAACATTGTATTACCACCCACTCCCAGCTGGTAATGCACATCATTGTTTCACCACCACACCACAATCAAATAAAATAGCAGTAAGATTTGTCTAGGACCTGGTGGAACAGGGAAAACACATTAATAAAATACAACGACATTGCAATCACATGGCTCCTTCTTTCTCAGAAAACTTTATTATTTTTATCTATTTCAGACCATGATTGGGGGGGAAAAAACCCTCTAAAAAACCCTTCCTATCCCTATCTGTTAAACAGCCAAGATAAATTTCTCTAAAAGTAGCAAAATTCTGCTACATTAGTTGTAAGCTTTGCCCACAAATAGTTGCCAACAGTTATTGATGTTAGGGGATAATTTTGCTTTGTTTGTTTTATAGAATGTATTTTTATTAGTCAATGAATGAAATAAAAGTTTCTGTCTGTCTGTCTTCCTAACCCAAGGAAAGGGAGGAATCAGTTTGCAAAAACATATTCTAAATAAGCAAAGCATCAGAGCCAAAGTTGTAATGGTTGAGCTATGATTTTTCATTGCTGGGTGACAACTTTCTTCTCCTTAATTATAAAAATAGAATTATATTCTTGTGATTTATTTATTTTTTAAAATCTCAGCTTATCCTTAAAAAAATTGAAGTGGGAGAACCATTTCTGTTCTACAGCTGATTAGATCAGCTAGGCCACATCTTCAGCTCCCCCCGCCCCAATTGGTTTGGATAATAATTACTTGGGAAGTGTTTGATCTCAATGATGAATATATGATTAGTTTTTCATGAAACCAGTCAACCACACCAACTCAGTGCTACTCATGTGAGACCTTGTTGATTTAGCTGTTTGAAAGAACACGTTCTGTCTTGCTGCAGTTATGGGATGTTGGTCTTTGGGGAAAAAAGAGGTGAGAAAAGGGCAAATTTATGAGTAATGATATTGCAGCAACAAGATATTTAAGATTTGCTAATTCTGGACTTAATTATGTCCATTCCTTCCTTGACCAGGCTGTCTGCTGCTCTGATGCAGATGCGATCCGAGGAGCGGAATACATTTCTTTCGGTTTTCAAAGAGAAATTTCCAACCCTATTGTCATCTGCAAAACCCTTGGAGAGCTCTGCCCTGATGAATAATATTTTATGCGGGGAGTGTTTAGGTGATTTTCACGGAGTGATAACCCCGCCACCCACTAACTTTGATGCATGGAGATTGCTGCTTTTCTTTGCTAAAGTGTTTTTACACACCACCTCCTGCAAATTGACAAGAGTTGGAAATTGAAGCCTCACACAAGTTGAGCTTCTCTTGTAAGGGGACAGCAGAAGAAGGTTTTATACATTGGACACTATACTGTACAGCTCTTGCTGTTTAGTGAAGGAGAAACTTTTGAAGATGTATATATATACTCTCTCTCTCTCTCTGTGTATATATATATATATATATATATATATAGTATATATGTGTGTATGTATGTATGTGTATATATATATACTGTATGTGTATGTGTGTGTGTATATACATACACACACACACATACACACATACACATATATATTGTATGCATATTATGGCATTTCAATTCATCTTCTTTATCAGTCTTAAGATGCAGGTCTTGTTTCCATTAAATGTGAGGCTGGTAGTAAGATATAGGCTTGTTATGGATTACATATGACAGCACCAATACAACAAATGGACACAATTATATCCTTTCCCTGCACCAATTTCCACGAATTTTTATCACATAATCCAAGGAAATAGGAGTGTAACAAAAGTTGACAGCTTTCTTTATTTCCTGCATAACATAACAGGTGATTGGCTGGGTTGGCATGATGTCATGGAAAACTGATAAATTCTAATCATATGGAGAAAATATCAGCAACAGACTATTAGTAACATGAGCAATAGAAGCAGTTCAACCTTCCAAATAAGAGCGGGAATTTGGGAACCGATAAATCTATGATAACTATTGAATCATGTTCAAGTTAGAATAAAACTTGAGCAATGAAATCACAAACCAGTTAGCATCATTTTAGTAACTATGAACTTTTTTGTTCTGTCCCATTTTTAGATGTTATTTTGCCTACAGTGTAAAATTGTGTTTTTTTCAATTGTCAATCTAGTATTTGTAATTTTTTCCCCATCAGTTACTTTATACCTTCTTCAGCATGTGAGGCATTAGACTAGACTTCACTGAGAGATATTATGAAGTGGTTTTCTGATTTATGTCCCAGTTTGGAAGTACCCATTCATCTCTTGTTGCTTTGTTTCAAGTGAAATAATTTTAAAAACAAAACAAAACAAAACAAAACTGTGGTTTCTTTTCTATGTCCAGTGTAACGTATTTTTCCATGTCATTCTTGTAACCTTTCATTTTTAAATCCACCTTCAAATCAGTCTTGATCTTGTCAGGTAGAACTTATTCCTTTTCCATAGCATTTTTTAAATGCAGTCTATCTATAGAGACAGACACTCTTAAAATTAACTTCTGGGTCCATTGTTCGAAAACATCCTTCAATATGTCCAATGTTAAAATATTTTGCTTGTCCAATTTTTAAAATCTTATTTTTTAAAAAAAAATTCAGAACAAAAGCATTTTTCCATGGGATTCTTTATAATTAATTCCAAAATCTTATTTCAAATTTATCTGGACCCTGGCTCCATTTGGAATTTTCTAAAATCAAAGTTTTAATCACCCTTTTGCTATTTATTAAAAAAAAAAAAGTTCTTAAACTGTAATTAAAACTTATTTCACTAAGGAGTGAAGGAAACTCACCTGGTGTCCTAACAGTCAGGAATCACGCTGAGACGAGGAGTAGGTCTCTAGTGTTTATTACCGCTACATAAGACAGAAAATCCTAACAAACTGAAGAAGCGTGGGAAAACCCAGACAGATAAACCCCAAAAGTTAAGGCAGGTCTGATCTGTGTCTCTTTGAATGGCTGCTTAATTCCTCAGTACTACACATGCATTTTCCCCCATGGATAGAGGCCCCCTCCTGCTCGCCATCAGTACTCATGACACCTGGTGCTGTAAAACCTGTCCATCCAAAGGTTCCTTATATCTGAAAAGCAATTAACAAGGAATTTCCAAAGGTGATTAGAAAGGAAGTATGCAAACTGAGTGTCCTTTAAAAGGCACCAACCATGGTTTGAGCAAGATGGTTATTCCCTCATCTCTCAGAGCTCTAAACCTGCTGGAGACCACTATCTTGTGTTCTCCTCTTGAAGAGCAGCTGTTTGGAGCACTTGTGGGCAATCTCAGGTCTTCTCCTTGTCCGGAGAGGAATAATTGAAGAACCGGTCTACTTACCAGCTCTTCATTCCACCATGGTCATCAGCTCTGCTTTTTGCAAAGCTGTCTTCAATCCACCCCAGAAGTCAAGAGTTTGCATTTTATATATTGATGCTAAACCTTTAATTTAAAAATAATTTCTACTAGCAAGATTCTATCATCTCTTCAGATCTGCCATGATGGAAATACCACTGGAATTGCAGTGACCTGGAAAGCTTTAGATTAAGAAATAGTAGGATGGATGGATGGATGGATGGATGGATAGAATTTAAAACATATGGCATATTATTGCCCAACTTATTACATGTTGGTGACTGCTTATTATTATTTTCACTCTTACAGCATTCTTGTGGGGGTATTTTGTAGGTGGGAATCTTAAAGTTGTTTAGTTAGTCTTTAAAATGCCACAATCATGTACTGTAATTCCCAGCAGTTTACAAAGGGTAAACATCCATAATACAATAGTACAAAGATAATAAAAAACAATCTCAACAAATATTTAAAATTATCTTGAAGCTGGAGCACAACAGCAGTTGTCTGGTGTTATTTTAAAGAATTAAGAAATGAAAAATTGTGATTTGCTTAAAGCTATTATTTTTAATAATATTTTTAATTATTATTAAGTTGACTCAGGAAGGCAATGGCAAACCACCCCACTATAGTCTGCCAAGAAAATGTCACAAAAGTGGCGTCCCCACAAAGGGTCAGACATGACTTGGTGCTTGCACAGGGGACCTTCCACCTTTTACATTATGTAATAAATCTATATCAGAGGTTGGTTTTAGCCAAAATATAATGGTTAGTGTCCTGGGCTCAGATTGAGCTTCAATCCATTGGGTGACCTGGGGCCATTTATGTTCTTCTCATCTTTCAAATTTCATGGGATTGTTGTGAAGAAAGAATGGGACTGCACAAAAATAAGACACCAAAAACGTCCTTGCCCTAAGGATGATCACTGACAAAGCATGTTGGCCAATGTTGACACAATAAAGTATGTAAACAGTAAAGTTTACTCACAGTAAAGTGAGAATGTATGGTAACTCTCATATAAACAAAAGTCCTAAATGTGTCTATGAGATACAGTTTACCCCTTTCCCTTGTAGAAATGCTTTCTTTTCCATCTGCCTTAACCTTGAAATAGCAACTAGAATTTATATAATGTGTATATCAGCCTTCTCCTGCCTTCTTCTGCCCTTCAATCCCAATTCCACTTTGGAACCTCAGAATCAAACAAGAAGCAAAGCTGCAGATAGATTATTGTAATCCTTCTTCCATCCCTCCCTCCCTCTCTCTCTGAAACAAATCAGAACATTCTTAAGGAAATTTGGAATACTTTAACCTGAGTCCTATATAGGACAAAGGAATTTGAAAAGCCCCTCCGAAAGAAATCTTAACAACAGATATGATTCACCATTAAATTCCCCCAAGCAAAACATATTATCATGAAAGGGAGTAATGTATTGTTTTCATGTTTAAACATTTGATAGTATATTGTTAGGTTCAAGAAGGAAAAGCTATGGTTTGTTTAAATTACCATTTGCCCTGAAAACCAGGATCAAACCTTGGTTTCTGATCCTGATTTAAGTTTAAATTAATCAAAGTTCCTAAAGTTTAGCTAGATGGATGTTTCTAATATTACAATGGAGGAGAAGGGTGTGCTTGTTGCTGCTGTTGCATAGTTTTAAATTATGATATGGCCAAAAGGTTTAACTATGATCAGCCTAAATGTGCACTTAGCTTGGATCTGGGAAAAGTTGCTAGAGTTAACCTTTCTGGGTCATTTCTGCACAGTACTTTCCTAGTGCTACCAGATCAGAGCTACAAAATTTTGGATGACCACTAGAAGGCAGCAAAGAGTTATATTTTCTGTGCTTTTTTGTTGACATCTAGTGGTCATTTGGATTTTGCAGCTGAGTTATAGTAACCTTAACTTGTTGCATTATTGGTGACATTAGATAAACATGGAGGAGCATGTATCTGTGAGGAAGTAAAGCTGGGATTGCTGTCTGCACTTGGGAAAAGCAGCTGCAGCCAGGTAGAAATGCTTCCCATCCCACTTCCCCAAGGCTCAGCACAGCTCGTGCTTTTTCTCAAAGGGTTGCAAAAGTTTACAGCCCAGAAACCTGAGAGATGGGCTCATGCATGCATTCATTCATTCACAGATTTACTCACAAGCATCCACACCAGTGTTCCAGCTGCCTGGCTAATTGAGCTACCCCCTGGCATTTTCAAGGACATGCTGATGTCCAGAGGCAATCTCTCCCCACCCAGGCTCTTAGCTTACAAAAGTAAATGATAAGACAGAATGGAGAGGGGTGTAGGAAAACAGTAGATAAGAAAATGGCATACAGACAGGGAAGCGGAGGTGACGTCTGGAGATTGGCAGCTATTACTAGCAGGCAAGAGGACTATTGATCTACTCCAAGGACTACAAGCTATGGTGAGCAGCATATCCTGGTGGGAGTCCTGCCTGGAGCTTTGCTGGGAGCTCAGTAGCAACTAGAAGAGGAACAACCACACTGAGGTAGCACCTCAACCCAACTAGTGCAAGAACTTTAGTAAGGAGGCAAAGATTGTATGCCAAATTGCAGACTTTGAGACTTTTGCTTGACCTAAGTATTAAAGCACTGAGTATTAATGAGATATTTACATGGCAACATCACCTTGCAAGTCCTAGGAGGATGGAGAGCAATAGTCTGTTGTTGGGAAAGGTGTGGGGTGTAATAAATTGTGTACAGATTTGCTACGTGGTGGTGTGTCCAATCCTTGGAAAACAAAGAACCCTCATGGTATCCTGCATTACAGAGGGCATTCTTCTATTTGAAGGACTGTTAGAAGACAATATTTTCAATTTACCTCTTCAGAGGTAGAATTTAGGCTTTAATAAAACCTAAGATTCACAAACCTGACTTAGCTGCAAAAGAGGCAATTAAAATTGAAGAGGGTGCCTTCAAGCACCACCTGAATGCAGATATTTGTCTTCAGAAGTAGGTCTAAACTAAGTTTACAAGCTCTTCCACACAAAATCCTACCTTTGTCCCCCATTTTGAAAGCTTGTTGTTGTTACTGTTGAACAGCTGAGTCAAACGCTCAATACAGTATAGTGAAGCTCACCTAAAGATCTCCTAGCAAAATTCAGTCTGTCTACCCATGCATTTATTTGAAGTCTGAATAAAGATAAAGAACCATACAAAGGAAGAACAGGACTCTGGAAGTTGCCATTCATAGATTTAGATAACAGATTAAGCAGGGACATGGGACAGCTCATCACAGACTTCCTCACAATGGTAAAGTGTACAGTATTTTGAATTATATACTGTAGTTAGCACACTGTGTGTTTTTTGTTTTTTAAATAAAGTCATTCCTTCCTTCTTTGGTGGCACATCAGCAGGCATTTTACTTAATACTGAATAAACAGTATTTGTAATAGCATAAAGTTATAGGGAGCAATATACGGTAACAATTTCAGTATCTTAATAGAAACCTTGATGCATGCCAGTATACTGCCAGTTGCCCTGGTACACATATCTTAGTTTAGATCTTGGGCTTCACCACTGCCTCCCTCAAACTGAAAGTGAAAACTTGGCTCTACTTTTCAACAAAATATTTATCTTGCATAATTATATTGTTCATATACTTTTGCTTTTTTCCTGTCATCTCATGAGAAACTACTTGTCTTCTGAACAGCCTGAGGATTTTCAGAATACTATTTTGAAATAACATAATATGTTATAATATAGAAGGCTATGCTATGCTATGCTATTATGCCATACTACCTGCCTTTCTTTAGGAAAATATAATGGCACATCATATATAAGGCAACTGAGTCAGAAACTAACCTTGTATCATGAGGTCCTGTATGATTCAGTGTGCCAGTTCATATACTCATCAATAAGTGTCAGTCCTAAGTGAAGACATCCCCCCCCAAAAAAACACCTCATCACACAATATAGATTGCAGCTAAGTTCAGGTCACCCCTTATTATCTCTTCTTAAGGGAGTGAGTTTCACACATTCAACCATGAGCCATCAAATGGTGAGGGACAAGAATCTATGTGTGAACAGGTGCTTGGGCAGACCTAGAATACATATCAGTTACAAAGAAAATTGGAATACAGTACAGGTCATGTGCAAAAGTAGTTTATATCACAAGCTGCACCTTCATATATGCTTATTGAAGAATAGATCCCACTGAACTCAATGGGACATGCAGTACTGCTGAGTAGAAATATAGATGTAAGATTTTTACAGAGTTAATTCTTCTGCCTTCTTTCTTATAAATAGAGAAATCTTTCTGATCCAAGCATAAAACTTGAATTAATAATTTGCTCATTTAATGTTGTCCTTATCAAGAGTTGGAGATGAAAAGCTTGTCAAAAATGTACCTTTCTTGCAGATTAAAAGATCATTTCCTGAAATATATTTACAAAGAAAATAAATGTGAAAGACAGCCTCTGATATTTGGGAATTAGACTGTCAGCTTTTGGGGGGAGGGAGAAAGAATCTATTCAGGGGCTGATTTAGAATCACTCAACAGAGGGAGAGAAAGAGAGAGAGATTTAGAAGTGGACAGTTTGCATTATAGCAGAAAATAAATTTTAAAATTCTCAATAAGCACACTGTGGTTTTAGTTGTTCCTTCTAGTGTTCTTTCTTTCTAGGCTGTCAAGTGTTATACCTACAAAGAAGCATTCTGGAATGCCTATTGGCCAGCAAGGTGGGATATAAATTGGATACAAGGATGGAAGAAAGCTGGACCATTTTCAAAATATTCTAGTGTGGCACCCCTGGTATGGTTCAGTGAAATCCCTGATTCCCCAGTAAACAGTTTGATATGCACTGCTTTAAAGGAACAGAAGAGAAAGAGTTGCAAGAGAAGATAATTCCGCCTTTTTTTTTTTATAATGGGTGAACCATGGAACAAATCATTTAAAGAAGGCGATAAAACAGGGAAGCACAATTCACCAGTCCATTGTGTATGCATCCAGACATATAAAGATACATTTATAAGTTGGCAGTAGAAAGGGTATATTATTCCATGAATGTTCTTTGAAAAAAAAATCAATAAGATTCGTATTCAGTATGGCTTATTGTAAAACAGCAGAAACTGTATTTAATGCTCACCAACGTGGTGCTTAGCAAACAGTCTTGAACTGAGCTCTATTTACATTTGATTTCTGTCACAGCTTGGGAAATTTAAAAAGGTTGCTTTCATCTGCTCTCCTCTTTTTACACTCTTAACCAAAGAAGCAGATATTTACCTCTTGGGCAGACAACAAGGGGAAAACACACACAGATAAACACCAAAAAACAGTTGCCATTTAACAGTTCCCAATACCCTTTCAGTATATTCCCCACTATCACTTTCTTTCATGAACCCCCCAGCTCAAACAGCTCCTGCATAAAATAGAGAGGGAGGGAGCATGGGTGAGAATAAACATTTTAGAAGCTCAGTGTTTTGAAAAGACACCTAAGGCTAAACTAAATGTTCACTTAAATGCATGGCTGTGGGAGCTGTGGGTGTACTTTTCCCCTTTCCTTCTCTGATATCTGACAAGGGGACAAAAGGAAGTAGAAATTCTCATGTTTTGCAGCACATCCTACCAGTTCAGCCACCACCTACCAAATTTGCCTAAAGCCCTAAAATATCTTTGCCACCTGCGCTAGAGTTCACTGAAATACACAAACCAGGTCCATTTCTGACAGTGCAACAAGCTACTGTATTGCTTATCTTCAGACATACAGTACATATTCACCTCATTTTGGAGTAGGGGACATTTCAATTCCCAGCTATGATTTCTAAGAGATGATGCTTTCCTCTTTTATCTGAATGCTTTAAACTGGTTCTTTAATAACTTAACCAGACTTAATAAATCACAGTGATTTGAACCAAGTGTAACTAATGCAGTCACAAATTGCAAAAGGTGATTTTGCAGATAAAACAAGAAGTGTGGGATGAAGCAATGAGCTAAAGAGTAATTCCTATGCTCATAATATGGCCCACATTACAGGTCAGCTTCAGATATAAAAAAACTGTTCATGAAGAGAGATACCAGCTACATGGGTTCTTTCTTTTTAAAACAGAAATAATTGCTGGTGGGTGAACATTACCCAGGTCATAGCAAATAGAATAACTTTTAAGTTTTTACTCATGTGGCATTCTGTAATCTGTTTTACCAAAAAGTGATACAATCAATCATTAGAGCTGTTTTGCAATATAAATTGTAGGCATGGTCCATGATCTGTAATGGGAGAGGCAGGATTAAAGTCCTATGCTGCTAACATTAAGGTCCCCATGTGGCTTATACCTACAGTTCTTATGTTTGTGTAAGTGTGGAGCCTGGACTGGTAGTCTTATACAGTAGTGCTAATTGCTGGGTAGAAGGGTGACCATTGTTTAGACCTGCCAACTGGTTGGATGGATTGTGGCATCTAGTTGTATGATGGGGCCCTTTGATTCAGGTGAGAGAGGTTGCAGATCAGGAGAGGTTGTTGTATCATCATTGCCATGAATTCCTAAGCTCCCTCTGAATCTGCAGCTAGAGGAAGCAAGTTGAAATCCCCCAATCCCCCCAATATGGTCAGAGGGAGATGTTGTGGGAGACAGGGATAAGCCTTTTATGGGAAATATAGTTCTGGTGTTTAGTACTGATATCATATTTGAGCCCCCTATATTCAGCCCCAATGTGTGGTCATCAGAACCCAAGTGGCTTGGTTTCCAGCTATTGCTGCCGAATACAAAGTCAGCTTGTAATAATGCTCTCCTGATACACAATTTAATCATGAAAGAGAGGGCCAACCTTGCATGCATTGCCAAAACCCATTCTGTGTGTGTGTGTGGTGGGGAGGGTGGATTCTTGGAAATGTGCTCACCAGGACTTCATGTGTGGTGTCAGCTAAGGCTCCAGGTTTGGGGCAGTGATGTGGTGATTATCATTCAAGAGATTGATGACTTCCAGGGGCACTGATCTACAGATAAACCAGATATCAGACCCTGTTCATGAAGTTAAGCTCTAGAGACTGGATGGGACTGCCGCTAGTATATTAGCCTCAGTAGTGCATAGTGGCATCCCTACCTGAGCTGCTCACTACTGTGGCTGGGTTGGCAATGGAGTTCATCAAATGTAGGGTATTGGGGGATTTCAGCTTGCTTTCTCTAGCTGCAAATTCAGAGGAAGCTTAGGAATTCATGGCAACCATGAATATGACCCAGATTATTGAGGGTCCAAATCACTGAGGGAGGTCACATATTAGATCTGCTTTTGTTTGTTTCAGGTGATTTGATCTGAGTTTGGGGAGTCTTGCAGGAATCCCTTCTCATAGTCAGATTCCTCCCTATTGACCTTGGAGTTCTCCCCAGCTATACCCACCACAGGGAGGAAGGATATATTCATTTGGTCCAGGCCAGGTGCCTAATGGACCTTGTTAGGTGTCAGAAGGAACTTTGGGTTGTTGCTGAGGCTCTGGCTCATGGTTCAGCTCAAGTTTTCATCTCTGCCTGGAATGAGGAAAAAACAATCATGCTGATGGAGACTTTCTGTGTGAGTAGATCCCAGAGCTTCCTCTCATTCTCAGAAGAACTGGGCGACATGAGAGACACCCAGAGCACCACTGGAGGAAAATGAAGAGTGAATATGAACAAGCACAAGAGCCTTTTTTAGAATTACCTTGTGGGGATAAGGGCAGCAAATCTAATTTGTTTTCTGCCATCATTATTTCTGCAGAGAGCTGGCTATAGAGACCATATTTAAGGTGACTAAGTCTCTCCTAGATAAGGAGAAACTGGGGAAACATTTACAAGGCTGTTCTGAGGATTGCTTTAGGCAACTGTCAGATAAAGTTGCTTGGATATACTTGGAGTCAGCTATACACCTGGCTATACAGGTCCTGTGGCACAATCTTGGTTGGCTACTTGGGAATAGTTTGAATCTGTTATTCCTGATGAAGTGGAGAGGCTCTCTGAGGCTGTGAATTTGGCCATCTGTGTTTTAGATCCATGTCCCTCTTGGTTAGTCAAGGTCTCCCAAGACATGACATGTGGTTTGATTCATGTGGTCTAGACTCAGCCTACACAAGAAACCAAAACCATGAGTATTAACACTACTTTTATTGTGAGGTTACAGTAAGAGCATCTTGCAAGTCTGAAAGCACTTCTGCCCTCCCTTGCCTTTACTTTCCAGATAACTAGGGGGAGTCCCTTCTGAGATGCTTTCTCTGCCCCCATTCCTTCTGTGGGCTGAGATATCTTTTGTCTCACTATTGTCTAGGCTGTGGCTCCTCTTCCTCCTGTATACCAAAGTTATTCTCAAAGCCCAATACATTGTCCTACTACTACTTTGAGGAAAGGGGTGATTCCACCTCCTCTGAAAGAGGCAGTAATCTGCTTCCTTCTGAGGACGCCATTACTGGATCCAATAGATGTCTCTGGTCTCCAACCCTCCCTTTTTGTTGTGGAGGAAACGTCAGGTTTTGGGCCTGGTTGTAGTGCAGACACAACAATGATCAGTCTTATGGAAGATCTTTGGGCAGGATCATGATAGGGTGGTGCATCCACCTTGGCCCTCTTTGATCTTTCAGTGGCTTTCAATACCATATGCCATGCTATTCTTCTGGACTAGTTTAGGGGATTAGGAGTAGACAATTTCCATCAATATGCTGATGATACTCAGTTATACATCTCTATCATGGGCTGATCAAGTAATCTCCCAGAAGTTATTTCCAACAGACTGGAGGCTGTGAAGGCCTGGATGGGGAAGAATAGGTTTCAGCTCAATCCTGGCAAAACCAAGTGGCAATAGGTTCTGAGGTACCCTGCAGGTGAACTTTTGCAATGTGCTCTATATGGGGCTACCCTTGATGAGCCTTTGGAAGTTGTAACAGATATAGAATGCAGTAGCATAAGCAGTTTTGGGCACACCGTAACACACCCACATAACATTTGGGTGTGTGAGCTGCACTGGCTTCCAGCAGTTTTCTCAGTGCAAAGGTGCTGGTTGTCATCTATAAAGCCCAACATGGCATAGGGCTAGGCTGTTTGCAGGACCACCTCCCTATGATAGCTTCTGTCATGCCACCAGGTGAGACAGGGTGAGTATGCTCAGGGTCCCTGACTTGAAGTAATGTCATGTAATGAGACCTAAGAACTGTACCTTTTTTGTTGCAGCATCTGCCCTATGGAACACCATTTCCCTGAGATTTGGATGGCCCTGGCTCTGATGCTTTAAAAATATAGTTATTCCCTACTGGGCTGGGTTGTTAGGTGAGGCCAGTTATACAGTTGCACAGTTGATCGTTTTGTAGGATCTCAGATGCATTGTATTAACATTGTTGTAGTTATTTTACTGGATTTTGGGGGGATTGACTATTATGGCTTTAATTATTTGTTAGCTGCCCAGAGTTGCAGAAGGACCGCATATAAAATAGTATCAGAGACGGACCCCCATATAAAATAGTATCAATTGGCTTTCATTCATATCCTGAGGATATGGCTGGTATATTTCTTTACTCTTTTCCTACCATCTTCTACCAGCGCTACAGTAGAGTGTAGGGAAACAGAAACTAAGTTAGTCTCATGATGCAAATCAATTTTAATTCTACAAATTGAAAGAAATAGTAGCTGTTTCTAAATGATTAGTTGTATAACATGTGCAAGTGTTATGCAAACCTGTTTGCTCTTTTGTCCTCTCCCCCTGCCCCAATTTTTGCTGATGTCTGACTACTTTTTTGGCAATACATAAGTGGTGACCCTAAGGCTTGGACAGAAGCAGACATCTGTGACATATACGTTGGTTGCTATGGAGAAATTATTCTGATAGTACCCAGAGAGTTGAACTCTACATGCTGAGCAGATGGAGGACATACAGTGCTTTCCTGCTTCTGACAATAAAAATGGTGGGATAAGAAAAAAAGTAGCACTGAACATACCAAATGTGTCCATCTGAAATATTTCTCCAAGATTTGCTCTGTAAGTAAATTGTTTCATGTAAAATCCTAAGGGAGTATTACAAAACTGCCCCAGTTCTATTCACAGTTAGACTATGATTGCAAGGAAAGTTTTGAATGTCTGTAGATGCTCACTCAACAACTTATTAAAACAACTTCTTTTAAATTTGTAAGCCACCCAGAGTCATTTTTATTGTGTAGTAGTATAACTTCATTTACTAGTCAATTGACCATATCAAAGAACTGGGCATCAGCCACAATTAAATACAGTAACATAAGGCAGATAAAATACAGTAAGGTAAGATAAAATAGACTAGTGTGAGATAAAATAAGATAAAATGAAGTAAGGTGAAGTAGAGATAAAAGAGTAAGATAAAAGAGTATAAGATAATGCAAAGGCTTATAGTAAGATGATTAATAAAATATAAAAAACAATATGTGTTTAGGTGAATTCATCAGCTTTGCACACCACCCCAATGTGTTCTATAAAATGTGTTCTCAACTGGACAGCCCTGACTATAAACTTAGCAATTCTAATGATTACATATGTGTTTGTGCCCTGAAGGAAGGAACATAGTCATTTGTTACAGTCCTAATATACTATGGTTCTGTTAAGTAGTGTCTGAAAGTACTGAGCCCTTGCTGGAGCATATAATTGACAGTTAAATAGGACATGGGCAATGACTTCTACTTCAGATGCTCCACAGACACATGTTCTCTCAAAATATGGCACTTGGTAGAATCGTCCGTATTTAACCATAGAATCTAGCTGCTCGAATCTTGCTCTGGTTAAGAGCTATCCTATGGTATTGAGTGAGACCCATTGTCAGGTATTTTTCTGTTTGAAAAGACCTTTTATTCTTAGCCAGCCGTTTCAACAACCTAATGTTTGCAAGTGACTCAATATCAATTTGGGCGTTAACATCCAAGTATCTTTGTTTAAATATTGCCTTGGCCTGATGTCTGGCTGAAAGTAAATATTGTGTTGAGAAGCCGAGGTATGAGATGGTTTGGAAAAGTTGGTTGATCCATGTGGTGGGTCACTTTTATAGTGAGATGGGCGGTGTATAAATTTAATAATAAAAAATAAAATCAACTTGCTCACAAACATTAATATCTTGGTTGATCTTTGTAGCTGAGCTCCTGAGCTCCCCAAACACAGTAATAATTAGCATAGCATACAGAATGTAATATTAGGTCTGTCTCTTTCTAAGTGTAGACTTTGAATAAAAATCTGTTTAAACATGTGGATTCAGATGGACATACCACAATAATCTCTGGATGAAAACATGGCACATAATTGCAGAATATATATTTGGACCAGAAGCAATATCTATCCAGAATACTAGCAATTTGGGAAAGGTGGTTCCTAACTATCATAGGGTTACCATGATCAGATCATTCACTTTTCAAGCTTTGAATTTCAAGGGTCCAACAAGAGGAGTGAATAATCCCCTTTCTCTGAGATTAAAGAATCCTATTATATTCCAGAATGCTGTGGAAAATTTAACTGAATCCATTTCAGCTCTGTTGCCAAACTGAAAGGTCCCCTTGGCACAATTGTTACCTCAAGCCACCTTGTAGTATAATGAAGACTTCTGGTGGTACATTGCAGCTCAAATACAATCTAAGGATCATTTCTGAAACACCAATAGCAATGGAGGGAGCATACTTATAGTATTAGTAGAGAGCAGAGTTGTCTAGGGAAATTTTCCTTGCAATTGCAGCTATTAATATGTAGTGAATTATCAGAAAAAGGTAAAGGTAAAGGTTTCCCTTGACATTAAGTCCAGTCGTGTCCGACTCTAGGGGGCGGTGCTCATCTCCGTTTCAAAGCCGAAGAGCCGGTGTTTGTCAGTAGACACTTCCGTGGTCATGTGGCCGGCATGACTAAACGGAACGCCGTTACCTGTCCGCCGAAGCGGTGCCTATTAATGTACTCACATTTGCATGTTTTTGAACTGCTAGGTTGGCAGGAGCTGGGACTAGCAACGGGAGCTCACCCCGTCACACAGATTCGAACCACCGACCTTCCAATCGGCAAGCTCAGCAGCTCAACGGTTTAACCCGCAGCGCCGCCATGTCCCTTGAATTATCAGTATCCCTCTGATTATTTTGTAATGTACTGTATGTCTAAAAATTGCTAACATCCTTAGTAACTTGATGCCATCCTTACTAAAGTGTTCTTGGTAGAGGTATCTACCAAGGTATCTAATTTCAATTTTTGCCAACATAATGAGGATGGCTTTAATTATTGCTACTAGAAAGTGGACAATACTCTTTGGAGAAATATATCCAGCATAATTTAGCTCCCTGACCGTTGCTTTTTTAATTGCCTGAGGGAATAGTATCTGATATATTTTTAACTGTATTGGTTTAATGTGATGATTTTTAGAAGACTGCATGTCACCTTGTTGTAAAATCTAGGTATTTTATTTCAAACAGACAAAGTTGCAACTTCCAGCTAAGAACCAGAGGAACCACACTTCAAACAGTCCTTAATACTAGGATTCAATTCCCACCACTAATCTTTCATTATTCTAGTAGATTAGATTGAATCCCATTAGGCACACTGGACTGTGACCAATTATGACTTTATAAGATCATTGCAGCTTCTTGAATAGTGTCCTGAAAATGACTATTTGTTGATGCAAGCCACTCAAAACAGAAATTATATATTCATAATATTCCATCTGAGTTGGGAATAGCTGTGTTCCATTCTGCACTTCCTTCCAAATATTTTTCAGGGATAACCTAATGGAACCATATTTCTTTAATCATGCCTACAAGCTGAAAAGGCAAGGATGGTGATTTTAAAATACCTATATTCTGACATTAAGAAATGTTCTTCTCATAAGCACCTGCCCTCTGGAATGACGTTCCCCCTGAGATTCATATGATCCCCACCTTATTAGCATTTTGAAGGGTCCTGAAGATGTGGCTCTTCACCCAGGCCTACGGTAAGAATAATTGACTCCCCTTTTTTTTCCTTTTCCTTGTCCCCATCCAGGTTTGTTTTCCCTGTCATCTCTGCTCCTTTGTTTTGTGTTGTTTTTGTGTTGTTTGTATTGTTACTTGTTTTTAAATGTTTTTAACAACTTGTAAACCACCCAAAATTGCTGGGAGTCAGGTGGCATATGAATTTAATACATCAGCAGCAGCAGCAGCAGCAGCAAACTAACAAACTGAGATGACATCACAATACAAATCCTGTTTTTATGTGCTTGTACAAGTACCTAAGTGACAGGCTTTTTTATGTGGCATCACTTAGCCCCCTTTAGGTATACCCCTCCCAGTAGACACTCATGGCCTTTTTTTTCCAAGTCACAGGCGTTATCATTGAGGTTATTTTAAAAACGGCTCTGAATGAGCATTTCCTAATAAATAACTAATTTATGAGCTTAAATTCTTAATAAGTTTCACAACAAATTTGAATCCCCAGTTAATAACAGAAGTCTTAATATGAGGGAGGCAATATCAGATGAATTTTAAAGCTTTTGCTCTAGTTTTTTTTTTTTTTTAATCCATCCAATCATGTCAAATTCTCGGAGACTGCCTGGACAAGTCCCTGCAATTTTCTTGGCAAGGTTTTTCAGAAATGGCTTGTCATTGCCTCCCTCCTAGGGCTGAGAGAGAGTAACTGGCCCAAGGTCACCCAGCTGGCTTTGTGCCTAAGGCAGGACTAGAACTCACAGTCTCCCAGTTTCTAGTCCAGTGCCTTAACCACTACACCAAACTGGGTCTTTGCTCTAGATAAATTGTTCCTATTCTCCAGCCAGAGAAGGAGACTATAATGGAAGAGTAATTCAGATCAGGAAACAGTCTCTGAATTGAAAACTGTAGTGCATCCATTTTACTTCAAATAGATTCATACAGAAAGACTCAAACAGGGAAAACATTTTATGAATACAGCACATATAAGTTAAATTAAACGTAACATAAAGAAGGACTAAAAGTATTCCATGGTTTGTCATCTTCAAAAGTAGAGTTCCAAGGAATGTTAAATAAGAAAAACATTTACTATCATGTAAGCTTCAAATAACAGAATGAAGTGCTACCAAAGGGCTTGGTCAACACATCTACATCAGGAAAGACTATTCTTTGATTGGAAGACAGGTGGTATAAACAGTTGTTTGACAAATGAACCTTCTTAAAATTGTAACAAAGTTAGCAGCCACCACATAGAAGGAAAGATGTCTTTCTTACGCAGAGCATATGCTTCAGCAGAATACAACATATCAATGTACAAATATAAATTTATATTATTTATAAATTGTATTGCCAGAATTCAAAAGAAAAATACAATGATAAAACATGAAAGTTTTATGTTTCTCAGAATACATAAACTACAAGGTCCCCATTTTTTTCTGTACTTGGAATTCTGAGAGCATTGTGGACTCTCTCACAAAACGGCTGTTATGGTAGACACAGATAATCATGAAGTATACAACTTTCTCCCCTTTTCATTTAAAAAGAAATCTAAAAAACAAAACAAAACAAGTATGACAGAGAGCCTAACACAGCCTAGAGAAATTGTCTGCAGTCATCTGGGCACTCTCTTATCCTTCATGAATGAAATCATGGGCAAAGTTTTATCACACCTTATAACATTTGGGCATGCCTTATAAGACAAGATAATGTTTCGGTGACCGATCCAGCAGTCTAGATAAATGATAATAAGATCATCACTCTGATTCATATACTAGTTTTCATGCAGAATCAAAAATGCATATCCCTCATTTAAGAAAAAACGTCAGTGTGTGGTGTTCTAGATAGTCTCACCTATATTATAGCTCCTGCATAGATATAGCAAGGATGAAAAACAAACCCTGTGCATGATTCGGGCTTGAGTAAGCCTCTTCCACACAATTCCCACCGCAGTGTGCAGTTATAAATAAAAACAATTTTGCATTTGTTTCCATATGCAGGTTTTTCCCCAGCATCCCCATTGTTGCATGCCATTTTGGTAACAGAGATTTTTGTACCACTTTTCTGCATACTGAACAGTTTTTGTATATAATGATGCAATTCTTGAACAAGACCCCAGAGAGCCTCCTCCTAGAGAGAAATGCGCAATCCAAGGGTCACTGTGCTCCAGTCTGCATATCAGTCTGGGAAGCACACATTCTGTCTACAATATACACTCCATAGCATGACAAAGAAGGGGTAAGTAGCTGTTTAAATCTCAGGGTTCTTAACATACACTAGAGCTAAGCAGCTCTAGATCAGCCACTCAAAGTAAATTGAGAAAGCTGCAATAAATGACCCTATCAAAGAGAGTTAAGTGGCCGTATCTCCCCTTTAAAATCTACACAGGCTTAGTCCTCTGCCCTTTGCTCTTTTCCTTCTCAGCATCTACCTATTGCTGCCAATAAGCCAACTTCACTCAGCATTAAAAAGAAAAAATAACTGAAACTGCTGACATTGCTTCAGGGATAAATTTGTCCTATTATCCCTCTTTCTCTTTTAAACCTTGTTGCAATGAATGCCAGCCACTGTTCTGACTTGAATGCAGTTCAGAGGAGCCAAGGCACAATGCGTCTTTGTCTTCCTCCTGCTAACAGCACTTGGTGTAGGTCATCTGCATCATTAACATTTGCTGCCGGTACGTTTACACAAGTCCAGACCCAGTTCTTCATTGGAGCTGTGGAGTTCTTTGTCATTATTTTTGGAACCCACCTACACACACTCATGCACACACATACACGTCTCCTTTCCCAAGTGTAGCCATCACCCAAATATATTTAAGGATGAAACTATTAGATACACAATTGGTGAATTAATGTCATGAGGACTGCTGCTGGCAGCTCATCAATTTTTGATATGCCACTCAGACAAATGAAACATAAGCCACCCAGAACAAGGGGACCTTTTGACAGTTCAAAGGAAACCCCTATGGGTGGTTTCCTCTTGAAGCCACACTAAACAGGCTCGATCTCCTCAGCGGGAAGCTGCCGGTGTCTCATTAACCCCTAAACAGGCCCGGCATGAGCTTTTCTTTTCAGCTATAATTATGCCATGTGATTCCTGTTAGGCTGCTCTGAATGGCAACACTGTCACCGGAACATTATCAACATCCCCCTTCTAATTGAAAAGCAGATTAGGTTCTCATGTTAATTAGCCCCAATGCCCGCCCACTTGCATGCATTATGATTGCCTCTTAAATACTTAGGATGTTGAAATCCCTCAGAAAGGCAAGGCAGACTTAATTGCAGTAACCTGCAAATTAAGTTTAATTTACTTTAAATTTACCGGTTTAGCAGGCTCATTTGATGGTGTTAATGTGCTGGCAAATTAATTATCTGAATTAGTCATGCCTGGTGGAGTTTTGCAGATGAATATATTGTACACTGGTCTATTAATAACAGACAAACAGAAGTGGATTAATGAAAAGATTATGCTAAAGTTCTTTCTTATTACTAAAGAAAAGGGATCTTGCATGAATTCAAATGTAATCACCCAAGTGCAAATACAGGGAGAGAATACAAACAAATTGAAATGTATTGTTCTCCATGGTGTGCCATCTAGAAGAAACTGTAAAACCCTGTGAAATATTTGATAAAAAAGGCTCTTCTATGCACTCAAGTAGAACACTTCTGCAAGCAGACCAATTCCCATTAGCCAGTGTCTCTATTCCAGACTGCAAATATGTAAGTGCTTTAGAGAGTACATCTGCTATGGAGGAGGGAGGGGGAGAAGGAGAGAGAATTTGTGTGTTGATAAATACATTAGAAATAACATCTCATATATTAATTTCATGGCCCACTTCGTGGGCACAGAGACAGAAAAAGGGCTTTCTCCCATATTTCATTTCTAACCACTGTCTCCACAGTGAAGTCCTATGCAGAGAGAGAATTGGATGGAAACTGTTCTAAGAGCTTGTATTTCTCCTTTCCTTCTGCCATAAATGAAGGGAAAGAGACAGCCCTTCTAATAGCCTCTTAAAATAAAGATAAACATGGCCTCGTAACAACCTTTAATCACCCAACTCTGAAGAAACTAGAGATCAGGACTGATGGACACAGAGAAAAAGCAGTGCCAGATACCCATCTTCTCTGGCTATTATTATATACACTGCCAAAGATTTCCAGGAATAGAGTCCATCACCATGAAAACTGAGACACTATCTAACACAAGTAAAGGATTTGTTTCCACCGCCATGTCCTGAATTCAAATTCAGGTTTCCCCACATAAGCAGTTGGAAATTACGACGTATAGTGGGGGCAATAAGGAGCTTATAAGGACTCTCCAGCCCAACCCTATCCTTTGCAGAGAGATCTGTCACCTTGCTTGATGATTCCATTTCCAGCTTGGTGGCAGGAGATTGTGCTTTGTTCCTAGCACTGGCTTCCCAATGGTAGCCTGGGCTGGAGGCTAGACTGGGAAGTTGAAGAAAACATCTTGAAAGAAGGCAATGGCAAGCCACCTCTGCATCTTGCCAATAAAACTACATGGCTGTTTCTGTGAAGTCATCAGGAATTGTGAGAGGAGTCCTAGGTACATTGTCTTGAACTCCTTGAGAAAAGTTTGATAGAAATGTAATACCATCATTATAGATTTTCCAGTTCTTTTTTAGGGTAGTAACAATATTAAGCCCCAATTCAGGAATACAAAGTAGCGAGGGAGCATTCCGGTTCTCCAGAATTCTTCATAAGGCAAAATATTCTTCAAAAGGCAAAATGGCAAACAAAGTGAAAAAGAAGAACAGGTGGGGGACTCAAAGAATCTTACAATCTGCATTTAGTTACAGCCACAGAATGAATGTGAGATTTAACAGTAGAATTAAAAGGAAGCTTCTTGGGGTATTAAAATGGTTTCATATTTCACATGATATTCCTCTAAGGATCCCAAATTGTCAAAGTACTTCGTTTCAGTCATTGACCAGACTGGAATAACATAGCACAAAAAGATTAGTAAAATAAGATTAATCCAATAAAATAAGGTTGGGAGTAAAATAGAGCAAATAAAGGTAAGTAAAAAAAACAAATAACCAAATCAAACAGTTCTCGGCAAGGCCTTGTCATTTCAGTCATGATGTCAGCAAAAGTCCATTAAGGGTTACCAGAGATAACAAAATATCTATTTTAACCTTGAGCAAATAAACCAATGTTATATTCCTTCCTTTTACTTCTAACCAACTTGGTTTTTAGTCCCTTCAAATAACGACCTAGAACTTGGTGTCTTTTAATTTTTTCTTTGTCCCTTCTCAGAAAATTCTTCAAAGCTTTAACAAGCTTCTTTTGTAAATCCAACATAGGAAAATTATCCAGGTCACTTTCTTGGTTTCTTATCCCTTTTAATTTTTAAGACATCAGCTGTTTTTTTTTGTATATCCAATGTAATGTCTTTTTTCATGTCATTCTTGTAGCCTGTCATTTTTAAATCCACTTTCAAATCAGTCTCAACCTTGTCTGGTAAAACTTTTCCTCTTCCATAATATCTCTTAGACACAGTCTATCTATAGAGGCAGACACTCTTAAAATTAACTTCTGGGTCCATTATTCAAAAATATCCTTCAGTATGTCCAATGTTAAAATATTTTGCTTCATACTGTATTTGTAAGTTGAGTTTGAGTGTTCTTTCCCTTTAACTGTAATCTTTAGTTCCCTCTAGTTCCCTCTAGTGTCCAATTTTTAAAGTCTTATTTTTTTTAAAGAATTCAAACAAAAGCATTTTCCCACAGGAAGGATTCTTTATAATTAATACCAAATTTTTATTTCAAGTTTTATCTGGACCTTAGTCCATTTGTAACTTTATCAAATCAGTGTCTTAATAACCCTTTTGCTGTTTATTCAAAAAAAAAAGTCCTTAAACTTGTATTTAAAACCTCTTTCACTAATGACTGAAGGAAACTCACCCAGTGCTGTAAAACCTGTTGATGCAAAGGTTCCTAATAGCTGAAAAGCAGTTAACAAGCAATTTCAGAAAGTGATTAGAAAAGGAAGTATGTAAACCCAGTATCCTTTCAAAGGTGTTGATGTGGTGAGCAGAGAGAAGGGAGGGATATGAGGGTAGTGAGGAGAGACTTTTCATTTGGGGCCCTGGTTTTCTGGGGCCAAATGCAGCTGCAGGTTATAATCTGCATAAACCAATCCTTCCTGTCTATGCCTTGTGTCATGAGCACTGATGGTGAGCAGGAGGGGGCCCCTATCCAGGGGAGAAAATGCATGCATAGTAGAGAGAATTTGAGCTGTCATTCAAAGAGACATAGAACACCTTGACTTTTGGGGTTTAACTGTATGGGTTTTCTCATGCTTCTTCAGTTTGGTAGGATTTTCTGTCTACTGTAGCAGTAATAAAACACTAGAGACTTATTCCTCGTCTCGGCGTGGTTCCTGCTTGTCAGGACACCTTGTCATGCATACTACTTCCCTCAGTCCAGGAACATAGCATGCTAACTTGGTTTGACATCAGCAAGATGTCAACAATATGACTCAATGTAACGCTTAGCCTTATGGCTAAATCACTCTGCCAAGCCTACAGAAAGGTTAAAGCAAAATGCAGCAAGGGATCTTCAAATTCATCTGGGTATGATTTTCTGATTTATTCTACTTTTTGACTACTTTTGCTCTTCCAGACCCATTGCCTTCCCCTTTCTCAGGTTAGTTATTATATGCAGCATATAATGAAAGTGGGGCATTCATAGGCCTCCTTACAACTAGGCAGAAAGGTGCACTGACAGCATGCAGATTAATTCTTGAGACGTGATGGGATGAAATGACTTCGTTGTGAAAGGGAGTGGGTGACACAGACCTCGAAAGAAATGGAATCCTCTGACACATAAACAAAAGGCAGATGACTTCTATATTTACATGTAACATGTGGTACATTGACTGCACACCACAGCCTAGTTTATTCCATTCATAATTTATACAACCAAATCTTATTATATGTGTAACTAGTTTGCCTGATAATAATTGAGCATGTGAGATTAGTTTTCCATTATACTCTGTCATTAAGAGTAAAGGTTTTCATTTTTAATTATTTGATTCTTTCAGATTGATTTTTTTTCTTATTGCTTATTTCCGTCTAAGGAATATTCTTTTCCTTAAATCATGATGACAGAGAGGTAAGAAAAAAAACAGTGTAGAACTTCTAAAAGCAAATATTCCTCTTTAAACAGAACTCAATCCCAGAGTTTCCTATATGATTACTGACAATGGGGAGGGGGGGATTCCCACAGATGATATGTAGGTACTATTACAAAAGAAAAGAAATGTCAAAATAAATAGCTTCAGAACAGCATTTGCTTCCAGAAAAACAAATGAAAAAATTTCAAGGATAAACCTAAACCAGTGATAAAATGTGATATTAAAAGAAGACACTTCAAATCAGACAACAGGAATCTAGTTGCTAAGAGGGTAGCAGTGAAAGGGAAGGGTTATTAGGAACCATTTGCTCCTAACAGTAGATTCCCACATGTATTATATTGGTTGATCACACACCTAGGAATGTGTGAATGGGTAAGCATAGCTATCAGCTTATAAGTAAAACTTCTGTATCATCTCTAGTAAAAAAAAAATACAATTCATTCACACATTTAGTTACATGCAAACATACTACACATACAAAGCCATCATGTTATTTCCCTTCATGGTAAACACATTATGCAGAGTTCAGAAAAGGAGTAAGAAGTAGTAAACCACAGATGTTAAGGCATCATATATAAAAAAGAAAAAGAAATCTAGCTAAAACTAGTTTACACTAACACCATTCAGATACCTCTCCATACTTTTCTGCTTATATACCTTCCCTCTTCCACCATTCCCATATACTGCTTCAGTTTTTCAAAATTTTTCCTTCTCTTTTTCAGAATCTAAATATTCTATCCTATCACAACTTTCTCAGTCTTCCTCTTCCTCCTGACCCGTTCACTTTTCCTATATATATATTTGTCTTGCAATTCCTCCATCTTCATTCTCTATATAATCAAAACACCTCAAAATATTTATCTTATACTAGTCAATCACTTTTCTACTCAGTCCACATTAATTCAGCATCCATACATTCTTGACCTTATCTGCTCTCATCCTCTCACACCCTCTCTTTGAGTATACACTGAGTATTTAACTCTTACTTCCACATAACTATGTGGGCAGAAGCATGTTCATATATATGTTCACTTCTTTCAGCAGGCATTTATTCCTTGCAACAGACTACTACCCACTACCTTTCTATCAGCATTTGCACGTCCTAAAATTTCTCCATCCATTTTCTCATCTTTAGTAATCATTCTACCAAGGTCCACATTCATCTACAGTACTTGCTCCAGGTTCTCTCTGTTCGTATATAACTTGCAAACATTCCATTTTCTTTGTGAAACAAAACTACCTTGGATGCATTAATTTTTAGATTAAAGATTCTTATTGCACCATGCAATATAACTTTTGTAGCAAATCCTTTGAGCTGTCAGTCAATAATGTGGCAGAATCTGCATATAAAAGTAAATGTACATTCACATCTCCATCCAACATGCCTCTAACATCACCACACACATTGCTTCTACATCAATTCATAAATACATTAAACAATCAAGGGGACAACACACATCAGTGTTGAACCATTCACTAAGGATACCATTTGTTCTCATGCATGCCTTTCTTCCATCCTGTTATTACATTCAGCAACCAACTTGCAGCAACTTATTCCTGCAGAACAGTCCATAATCCATTTCATAATCCAAGCTTATATACTTCATACTTTTTTTTTCCAATCAACAAATGTTCAATAAACTTTCTCTCTCACATTAATACATTTCTCAGTGACTTTCTGAAAAGCAAAAGCCTGGTCACCATACCCCCCATCAGGAATAAAGTCACACTGAACTTTTCCAGTTTTGCTTGTTGTTACTTCTTATCTCCTTTGATTCAGAATTCACCCAAATACCAGATACACTTAACAAATTAATCCCCCTGTAGTTTTTGCACTTACTCTTTACTCTTACTTCCTTTTCCCTTTGTAAACAGGAACAATAATAGCATTCTTCCAATTGTCAGTCACAGATGCAACCTTCGCAGATGTTAAACACTCACGCAGACACTGCATAAGTAAACCACATCCATATTTTAACATCTCCCTTTTATACCATCTTCACCTTCCATCTTACCATTTTTTAACATTCTCACAGCATTTATGAATTTCTCTTCATCATTTTTTCTTGGATGCTAACATTTATAGATTACATTTAAATTCTACTCTTTGGAGAACCCTAACATTCCTAAATACTCCATCCATGTTCTCTCAGTTCAGTTTTACCCCAAATAATTTAATCATTTTTATTTTTAACTTCATTCAGTTCTGTGGCACTCTGTGGCATAACTCTTTCCAAGCAGCTTTCACACCTTCTTTCCTTATATCCACTTTCCACTAATTTTGTTAGATTAATCTATCATCTATTTTTTTTTTCATACAAGACTTATACTTTCTCTTCCTGTAGTCATTCTACTTTCACTTTGGTTTCTTTCACTTCTTTCTTTTTCTTTCACATCCATTTGTTTCTTAAGATATATTTGATGCTAACCAAAAAAAGTACCATTCCCTGGTTCAGAAACTCTTATATCCTTCACTTGTTCTCTGAGTTTTTCATTATAAACAATCATATTAATTATGCTTTTAGACAACTATTTATTGCTTTGCTATGTGTATGCATAGCACCCACACCCATGGACCCATAGACAGCTGAAAAGAAGGACATCGGAAGAACGGAGATAAGTCGCACCTGGTGCCCTGGAGGACACAACCGAATCCGGGGGACAAAGGAAGACACCAGGAAAACGCCCAGGCAGCCATCAAGGGTCCCATCAAGAGGGATCAGGACAATGCAGGGTGGAGGAGCCCGGGGCACTACAAGAGGGTATAAAAGGGGCACCTCCACACCATCACCCCCGTTCCCGTTTTTCGTTCTGTCAGCCATCATTCCAATAAACCAGAAATCCTTAATACCCATTAAGTGAGTCTGTGTCTTATTGAGAAGCGAGACTGACCCTGACAAAAACTCATCCTGAGTTCTTCCGTTTAATACCATTCACATGCAAGTATCAACAAATAATGGAGTCCTACTTTCATACATACCCATAATAACCCAGATGACACTAATTCATACTTATTGTATTTCCATTTTAGCACTTTCATTCAAAATTAAGCTCCCACTTTCACTTTCCTGTATGTTTTCATCTCCACAAGATCGGATCACCTTTGTTTAGATCTATTATATCCTTCCCCTTTATCTTATTTTCACAGAAACACCACCTCTGTTTTTTTCTTTCCTTTTTTCATTCATGCTCTTCACCATATATCCCTCTTGCTATAGTTACTAGCTGAACCCATAAACATGGCTTTGGTAATTTGAGGTTTTTACATAATGCTTTGTAGTAAGATACAGAAGGCACCGCCTAGATTAACTGGAAGGAAAACTTGGGTGGAAGGTGTGTAATGACCAGCATATAAGATGGATCCACCCAGTGGTAGCTGTTGAAAATGTGTGGTTTTAGTAAAGAGTATCTGGCTAGTAGACCTAAATTGGACTGTGTAGTGTTATACTGCTGAAGGATTGTTGGGTCAATGGCTAATCCATTGAAAATTGCTGAAGAGTGTTGTTGGGTGAGATACATAAGAGATTCACTGACAGACAGGGGATGTGCCATGGGATTTTTTTCTACTTGACACAGATGATCACTTGGGGACTGATGATGATGGAGGATAGGATATTCTCTCAGCCACATCCAAAGGAGGAAGCATGTGCCACTCTGAGAAAGAATGCTATTAATATATTCAGCCCTTCCTTTTCTCTAAGGAGGATGTCATGTATAGACATAGGTAAGATAACAATATCACTTGAAAACATATTCAGTTAAAGCAAATTTAGCTGCAATTTGGAATACAGGAAAAACTGTCATTATGAGCAAGAGGAAGAAGGGAGCAGAGATGACCTTGCTTTGTCTAGTAGTTAATAATTCTTCCTAAAGCTTGTAAAGAATGAGGTGGAATCCAAAGTAGCTTGCTTACTTTGACTTCTTTTTTTTTAATAAACAGGAACAAAATTCAAAACGTGTTTTTGCACTATATTCTTCATCAGATCCTGGGAAATCACAGCAAGTGCCTGTGACATGAGAACACCAACATTACTTGGTCAGTTTCCTCCAAGGTGTGTCTTCTACTTCCACTTTTGAAAGTATTTCCTATTGATTAATATCAAGTTGAAGGCAGCTGATCCTCTTATGATGTCCTCCACCCTCAGAAGGAGAAAGTTGTCATCCAGTCAACTCAGAAATTTTCTGGAAGGAATTTGCTTGGCAGAATTTGTCACCTAATATAACCACAATTTCAAGCCCCTTTGAGAGATCTGCAATTTTATTTTAGGAAGGCACTGTCCATATCTTCTCCTTGGTCCAGAAGGCAATAGCAGACATCAAAAACAGAACTGCATTTTTGTTTTGTTCCTCCACTTATTTTAAGCCAGATGTTCTCTTCAACATTCCCATAATAATTCATCTGGATTTCTCAACACAAATGAATATTTTCAACATACAATAAAACTCTTCCTTTTTATTGCTTTGCTCCTTCTGAACGAATAACATCCTTCCATTGCTATATTCTAATTGCAGTAGTCATCCTAGTAGGTCTCTCTTATATCTATTAAATTATATTTGTCCTTCTGTAATAAGGCTTCCCATACTGAAACAATACAGTAAATTTCCCCATTTTTGCCAAGTGGGCCCTGAATCTTAAAAAAGGCTTTGCAGCACTCATAAAAGTCCAAGTGCAAAGACTTGGACTTTTGGCAAACTGACAGTGAATCAGGGTTTCTTCTCAGGAGGCCAGGTACCTGAGCTGTGTCTTGTGCTTTTTTAACCTGATGCCTCCATTCTCACTGTTTCCTTAATGGCTGTGAACAAGTAATTTGCCCTCAGACTGTAACTGACTTTAATACTGGTACGAGCCCAGAATATGACAAGCCAAAATACTGACAGAGTTATAAGCTCAAAAAAAGATCAAGTGAGAAAGAGAGTATTGGCATGTCAACAAAGAGTAGACACATGTGTCTGGAGAGGTTCTGAAAAAGAAGTTTGCCTAGGCAGCAGTGAGGCAGAAATCAGTTCTTCTGATCCTAAAGGTATTTTTGCAATTGTTCTGTTAGATCCTTTTACAGGCGGAGCCCAGAGAGTGGAATTTCAGGCTGACTCTCAACAGCTCAAAAACATAGCTAACAAAGGAAAGTGAGTGATGAAAAGGAGAAGAGGGAATTCCAAAAATACACATAAGAGGGAGGCAGCTTTCCCTTCACTAGAAAGCATAAAATGACATCTTTGCAAGTGTCAGCTTCCAGATTTTATTATTTATTTATTTATGCTGTTTTTTTCTAATAGCCCAGAACTAAGCTTAGCAATGACCCTTAAGACATAAGCAAATATTTATGTTATATTTAATAATATTATGGAGGTGTTATTCTCCAACCTAATGTCACTCTAACAGAATAGGCTGTCCTTTTTGGTTTGCTTTTTTCTCTAACATAGGCACAGAAATTCTTTATCCAGTCCATTTCTAGATTGGCCTCATCTGTCAATAAAAACACACCTTATCTTATCCAGAAATCATTTCACTTGCCTTGCTGGGACAAAGATGCAGCTTTGCATCCAGCTGGGAAGAGTGATGACTGGATAGGAAGGAGCTACAAGACTAGTCCTACTTCAAAGATAAAGATGCCCTCAGGTTGAGCTCAGCTCCTGGTGGCTGTGTGGAGACTGCCATCCAGCTTTCCTGCAATAGTACAGAAGTGGTTTGAGGTTGCCTTTTTCCTGGTTCTTTTTCAATGTCCCAGTCTAGCCTGGAGCCCTGGTATTCTCTGACATTTTCTGATAAAAGTACTAACCAGGCCCAATCCTGATTGACAACAGAGTCTAAACAAAGACTATCTGCTGAGATAATGCCCTTAGCTTACTACAAATTTTTATCTATACGAGTAATGTAAACACACTTCATTGTCATACTGGAGAAAGGGATTGGAAGTGCCTTTAGATGGCCTGTGTATTAGTTCAGTTGTAAAACCCACAGCTAACTTCGAAAGAAGCACAAGTACTGTAGGAAACCAAACTGCATTATACATGCATGTATGTATGAATGAATGATATGTGAACAGATATACGTCCAACTTCATTCATAGATAGAGGAATGCTGCAGAGATCAATATCACTTTTGTTGGGACTCAGCATCAGGAAGAAAGGGGGAAGGGTATTTATCTGTATATTTAGATTATTTACATATTTATTGTAAACCGCCCAGAGTCCCCCTTTTGAGGGAGATGGGTGGTAGCAAAATTTGAATAACAAACAAATAAATAAATATACTGTACATAATGTTGAATTGGGTGTTTAATTTAGTCTCCTACCCATTTTGAATGGTTCATTAATCAAGAACTGTAAACAGCATAAGGGTCTCCTTTGCACTGTCCTTGATGTATGCATTATTATGGCCAAAATTCCCTTCTTTCCTTCTTGGGCTTAACTTACAGTATGCAGGGAGTTCTCCTGCAATGAAGAGACCTGGGAAGTTTTCTTCAGCTCTTGGGCAGGTTTGTGTGAAGCCAGTCTCCTCATTCCCACTATCTTTCATACTAACATCCCCACCCTAAAGAATGTCATAGAGATTTTTGGAAGAGATGAAAATGCAGTGGGACAATATATATACCTAAAGTGCTACTTTACTTTCCCACTTCCAATAGCCTTGAAACACCTCCAACACTTCAGAAAAGTGGCTATTTCTGCTATTTCAGATCAGCTTAGGCTTCAATTGTGGGTGCATTCTTTTGGGGTACATAGCTCTGCAACGCAAGCAAGATTTCCAGCAGATTGCAACTGAAGAACAGTTACAAATTTTGCTTTATAAAACATTGCATGACTGCTTATTGTTACAAATCTATACCAAACCAAAAGACTTCATCAGCCTCCTGATAAAACAGCAGGAAAAAAGCACACTAGATAACTACTGGTCTGAAAGAAATCTACACTATTGTTTGAAACAATGTAAACTACAAAATGACAGGCAGTGTCTTTTAAATTTGTATTTAATCTAGGAAGGAAAGAAAGAAGGAAATAAACAAAGCATCGAAACCAATCCAAAACTCAAAATGGTCAGATGCATTAGATGATTTAACAATAGGAAACTTGAACAGAATATAGACAGATGCAATAAAACAGGGGGGAGGGATTACTCAAGCAGTTCTAGGAAGCTATTACAGATCTTATAAAATGGTTATAATTTGTTTTTCTGCCTATAACCACTTTTTTGCGGGAAGCTAACTCAACCATTTGAATGAGCCATGCTGTCTCCATTGGGGCAAAAGCTGTTTCCATGTTTGTAATACAAATCTTCTTGCTACCAACACACCCTTAAGTATCTGCTTAACCACATCCTCAGCCAGTTTCCACCAAGTTGCCCATATACAGTTATCTCCTGCATAACAGAGCAGGCAGGCACACAGATCTTTTGGTCACAGTATTTCCCAACACAGGGTATTGGGAAATTCATAGTATGAATTTACTTTATACTAGAATAATTACTCAACATTTGTATTTGGAAACAGGTTAGTCTCATCTGGCTTCTTATCCACTGCACATCACAGTTTCTGTTACTAACCAATATCTCTCTCTGAATTATACCATGCATATGCAACAACACAGCTTTGTGAAAGGGACAGATATTAATCCAGTCTACCTTTATAACAAAGTAATGTTGCTGTATTTCTAAATACCTGTTGCAGTCCCTGCAGTCCCTGGCCTGTGGATCTTACAGTCATTTTAAATCTCCAGAGCCTTCCAAATTGCGCTACTGACATTTTGCAGCAAAATGTTTAGGAGGTTTTTGGTTTTTTTTAACAAATAAAAATTCAAAAGAGATGCATTAAGCTCCTGGGAAGTTCAGCATACCCATTTCAGTGAAAGAAAACCACAGATCCCTTCAAAATGGATAAAAAATATCAGCCTCCACCCTCTAGGAAGTTACCAATACAGTATGCTCCATGCTCCTTTCTCCCCTAAGTCAATTTTTTTCCTTTTAAAAATTAAGTGCCATCTCTGACTGGATCAAAGTTATCTGCCCCAGGAGTATTGCATACTTGAATATGCTTTAAATAATCAGTGTATGCTAATATTAGATGAACCATTAGGTAAACAAGTCAAAAAGTGTGGTATTATCTGGTGATTGGAAGTAACTCAATATGTGGAGTCTCTCTTTATGTGGTAGAAAACCTTTCTCTGGTGGTAGACTGTGCCCCAAGTGTTGGGGGAAAAAAAGCATTTTCCAAAACAAATGAAACAAAAGACCAAAGTATAAAGCTTTCAAGGTCTCCAGAATTCATCATCAGTTCAATGGTGCCCCCTAGAGCATTTGATAGATTGGTCCCATGATAGGAAATTTAAATTAGATCAAATATCTCCATTTTTTTCTACAATAAGCACCAAGACTTAAGATCTTCTGTACTGAGCTTTGTCCATTTAAAACAGACCATCTCCTTTATCATTCAATGGTAGGGTCATTCATGAGATGGGTTCAGCTACTAAGCAGTTTCCTGATTTCCTGATTTCCTGTCTGGACCCTGGACATCAGAAATGAAGAATATCATGCTATTGGACAAATCAAATCTCAGTTTCCGATAAGAGGATGACTTAAATTCATTTCAGAATCAAGTTCATGAAACTTTTGCCATACTACATTTGCTCAAATTAAGGGGTCATAAAACACAGTTACCCTTCTAGAAACCATACAAGTGAAATACTTTGTTTCTCAGTATAGGTATCTTCCTAACAGTGTCACCAAGGAAGCTAAAATGGTTTCCTTCAGACATTTCTCCACAGATATTCATTCTGTATACACTCTGAAACATGAGATCCTACAAGTTACATTATAGCTAGCCCAGTAAGATTAATATTTGAATTATTAATTAATTGTATTTAAAACAGTACTTCACATTAAAATATTTTATGTAGGATTGCACAGTCGCCCTGTTAAGCTATTTTTCTAGGTATAGGGCAAATATATATCTACACAGATGCACACACACACCCCTACCTGATGGTCTAGGTAGAGGCATATAATGGGTCAGGGTATAACACATTCACAGGCACAACACCTTTCTTTTGTTTCCACAAGGCCCAGTAACCATAAAGTCCTCTCAGCATGGAAGCCACCATATAAACATGTCAGATATCTAGATTTTATACCAAGTGTATTATTGGCAGCTGGACCAGCAAAGACTGCATCATCTGTAAGTTCAATAACTTGGGAAAGAGCAGGGAAGTTGAAAGGGAGCGGATAGTGAACTCCCTGGAAATCTTGGAGCGCTGCAGTTTGCTTTTCTCTATACTAAAATGTATCAGGAGTTTCATCCTAAGTGTGGACAGCAAGATACTGTCTGGTGGGAAAAAGGGGAACATTTGGAAGAATGAATCTGCCAAAAAGAAAGTCATCCATTCAGTAAGGGGTGGTAGGGGTCAGGACTGGAATGTGTTAGATACAGTATCTTGTTATTAGGAAGTTGCTGATCTCATTGAAAGTCTGTTAATTTTTCTTGCAATTCTTCAAATGTTTTGCATACAGGACTATGTACTGCTGTATTTCCAGATATGATTTGTGTTCATCAGCTTCCCTATACAAGGAATATGAGCCAGATGTGTGAGCATAACCATCCCTCTTTTCCCAATGTGAACAGCTGGTCTGGGGCTTCTCTGTTGCTATGCATGATACACTTCTGTTTTCTCTGGCTGCCAGGAAGGTTCAGAGCAAAAATTAAGAGAACAAAACAGAACCCATCAGTACTCAACACAGACTAATTTTAACAGACTATTTGGATTATACCATGTCAGATTGCAGATGAGGGATAACATGATTGACTTACCCTCTTCTCAGCTCAGAAAGCTAGATGCCAGAAAGAAGAGTTTAGCCTTTCCTGGCTATACTAATTTTTTATGTGCAGTGATTATATTCATTCATTCATTCATTCATTCATTCATTCATGTAGATACAGACAGACATTCAGTCATGTGAGTCCATACCAGAAGTTTGAAGTGGCAAAGCCAAGACCACACATTTATCACTGCAGTATGAACTAGGCTGTAGTTAGTATTTCTTTGCAAAATGAAAAAGGAACTGTCTCATCCATTAACAATATGAATGCAAGCACATGTTGATTGACAGAATCTGCCTCTTGTAAAAGAGAAAACCTACCTCTAGCAGCCTGCCACAATGTTTTCAAGTTATCAAGGACACCATTTATGCAACCAGTTTATGCAGTTTATGCATAAGGACTAAGTAGTTTATGCAACCAGCAGTACTTAGTAGTTAAACTATTCCTAAACTTTATCACTTGCTTTGGAGTGAGAAGTAATTGTTTAAAGGCACCCCAAGAGAAAGAGAAAGAAAGACAAAGAAGAGTTGTCATACTAAACCCAAGGATTACTACAAATTCTCAAATTGCTTTTCCCTTAATAGTGAACATCAGATTGCATGTAACTAGTGTTTTCATAGGATACATACTATATAAATGGGAAAAACTCACTGAGGTTTTCAAACCATTCGATCTGGCAGAGTTAGATGAATTACATTCCCAGACCACACAGAAATTCCATTAGGATTCAGAAACATTCCAAGGATCACCGGAGGCTCTCAGTAAAATATTAGGTTCATTTCTATAGTGAAAGTTTATGCTTCCTAATAACTTGCAAGTGGCCATAAAGCAAAACATAGCTTCGCAGTCTTTATTTGCCATTCTGCTGCTTTCCCCCACCTCATTTTTCCTAGTGCACCAATCAGCCCCTTTTACTGGTGGTACCTCTCTTTTCCCAATCCTGTTAGGATAGGTAGACTCTCTATAGTTTTATAATAAACACATGTGCCAATGGATCTCACTGGTTTTCTTACTTGAAGTCCGTGTGAGCGTTGGCATTAGTTACCCATAGGTAAAGTAAAAGCCATAAAGGTAAATGGCATTTCTGTATACTCTTCAACTCAAACACAATAATCTCTGAGGTGCTTATTTTGGTAAATGAATCCATCAAATGGAGCCAAAGAAAAGACACATCCATTCCAAGTCCATAAATGTTAAGAACCCTTTATAGAGCTCTTACCTCTGAAGAAACAAAGTTGTTTTTAGGTTATAACTGCAGGATATTCATCAAGGCATTTCTAAGAAGCAAGGCAGACACATTGCAATTGCCTCATTCTATGTTTGTATCAGCCTTTGGGGAAATTCGCATCAGGCAACCCGAAAAAACACAGCTATATTTGAATCATATTAATAAGGGGGAGAGCTAAGGAGTTGCCAATTGGCAGGCGAACATGTTTTGATGGTTTGATAAGGGTACTAAAGGGTTTATGATGTGACAGATGTTTCACTACACTATTGTGAAATGAATAGATTATGAGAAGTAATTAGATGTACATTGGAATCAATGCTGTTATCATCGAGGCCTTCAGGCTATGCAATAGATGAGAGTCACGGCAGCAGGTGGTCCAATGGCTGGGAGACAGGAAGACACCACCGCAGGAGACTGAGTGACAGGTTTCACAGATCCAGGGGGTGAGAGATCTGAGCCACTGCCTGCATTTGTAATCTTTACTCATGTATAAATAATAACAACTAGACTATTGACTTCAGATGCTATGTCATAGCCTCTGTTCCTCTTACAACACCCATATACAATAACTGCTTCCTTTTATTTAAGGTTATTTTTATACTTTTAAGGTTTCCAAATCTGCATATACTGCCAGGATATGTCTGCCAACCTTATACAACCAGTTAAATGTTTTTGGTGAATTACAAGCCTGGTTTGCTGTGTTCCATGCCCTCCAAGCCATATGCTGTTCACTGGTCTTTACTTTTCATGGGACAGTGATCAGTAAAATCCAGTCACAGTAACATCCTTCCTTTACAACCCATTCCTTTCAGTATCTGTTATTGCCTAACAAGTTAGTTAGGCAGCAGGGAAACCTTACAGGTAGTCCTCATTTACTGACTGCCTCTACAGTGACCATTCGCAGTTACGACAGTGATGAAAAAGTAACTTTGCAACCAATCCTTCCATTTATGACCTTTGCAGGTCTGTAAAGCAAAGGAAAGCTGAAGTAAGATCATAAGCACAGTCATGGTTTCACTTAGCAACCACTTTGCTTAGTGACCAAGTTGCCAGTCCCAATTGTGGTTGTTAAATAAGGACTACTTATACTTAAAGTGTTTTTTCCCCTGAAGTGCTTAGAAGGTGACGTCAAAGGGCTATCATTGCTAATCATGTTACCTTTTATTTCCTGTCAAAATGAATGGGATTTAAATTATGACAAACATGTCCCATTGGTTTTGCTGGGACCTAACCTCAACTAACATGGTTATATCCAATAGCGTCACTCCACTAACAATGCTTTTTGATAAAGCAGAAGCTTTCATATACAGAATAAAGAGGGAAACAAGTTTTAGCTGATTCTCCCCTTGGACTTTCACTGTTGCAAAGGATCCTCCAATTCTCCAGAAGAGACTTAGGAAAGGCTGCAAAGAAGAGAGAAGATCATAAAAAAAAAAAAAAAACCCACCCTGTCTTCTCATGTTGTTGATGAAAGCCTCTGCTGGATCAAAGAGCAATCGGTCAGGAGAATTGTATTAATTGGCAGCAGAATTCTTCACCAGAATCGAGCCCTGCTCATTGGGTTTGCAAGTTTTTGAAGTACAGTATGATAAAAGATTTCCAAACCTATCTGACCCAAAAAAAAATAGTGGGGATTTTTTTTTAAAAAAAGGAATAATACCACTTCACTTCACCTTTCAAACCTATGGCCTCTCTTCAGTGATAAAGAAAACTACTTTTACTGCCCCTGAAATAAGCCTTTGAAAATTTCTTAAATTTGCCTTAAATTATGGTGCTTGCCTTCAAATGTGGTGTTTTAAAAGGTTGCATGTGGAATATTTCATTCAAAACTGAAAACTGAGTCTTCAGGCCTCTTTCCATTGCAGAATTGTGTGTTTATATATGTAGATATAAAAATAAATTCTCCTAACTGGTTAACTGTAAAATACTGAATATCACTTTCTTCTGGGAAGCAAAGTACTCTCAGATCTAAATTTCTTTGCATCTTAGCTAAATAATACTACCAACAATTAAATCCAATTGCAGGTTCATGATCAGAAACTGACAAATGCTAAGCCAAATATTAATTACTGTAACTGAATATCATAATTGCAACTTGCAGTTAATTATTATCATTATGTCCAGTACAGATATTGAATGTTGTTATACCCAGTAATAATCTGAATATTCAGATATTCTGAATAGTCGGGGAACAAATTATCTGAATACAAGGGGAACAATTTCAATGCAGCTCTAGTCCACACGGGTGTTTGCTCAGTTTATATATAACTTGTCGTGTATTAAGGGGAAGCTAGAAGGCATCATAGGGCACCTGCTGGTTTTGAAAAGAAAAAACATCCCCAAAGTCGGGTTACTGTAAGGTTTTTTTTTTTTAAAGGAACAAGGAGGATGCTAAGAATTCTTAAATAACTATTTCTTGTACAGACACATTTCCTCTGCAAGTGGTAGCATGTAATTCAAGAAATTGCTGTGAGAAATTCTTTGGTGCTAACTTTGGTCAGCACCTACCTGCAAGTGTTTGCAGATGTATTTTATTTTTGAAGGGAATTACACTGTGATGAAAATGAATCATGAAGCATTAAGACACGCAGTTGAGGATTTCACTGTAAACAATGATGAATAGGTTGTCATGATTTGGTCCAGGTAGATATGAACTACTGTCTTAAGAGAGAGAAACATATAGAACTCTGTGATTCCATTAACTCTGTATTTAAAGTACGTGGGAAAAATGAATGGCTGCACTCCACAGGGGCTATTCTTGAAGGTAACTTGATAGCACAACATGGGGGGCCCTTCCTCACAGTTTTTAATCAACACCGGTGTGCTTGGAAAGCTGCTGCCTTGAAGTAGTTAAGCAGACTTTCACCATCATTTCATGTTATGGCTTAAAATAAAAATGTCTGGCTTCATGATAGTTCAGGAAGATATCATATACAGTAAATGGCCATCTGCAAGATGAAGAAACCCCTTCCTTACTAGATCATAGGAAGGCTGTTGAAGAAAAATCAGAAAATTTCACCCTAATATACAGGAGGATACAGCATATTGCACTAGAAGAGGCTACTGCAGAACAGACTGCATTCTATAGGATGATGAATGAGAAGGTTCCGTCCCCCCCAAAGAAAAAAAGGAATGTATTAACGGATAATATCCATTTGGTTTCTGTTCATAAGAAGCCTATGTTCATGCATAACCACATTTGCTAGCATTCATTCCATGTTATGACTCTGGGTTCATCCATTCCTCTCTTCCATGTTACTCTTGCCTCTCTTTTCCTGTCCTGTCTCCTCCTCCACTACAAATTAAAATACAAACTTCTAGGGTCAGGAATCCATCTTTTTTCTTCCTTTCCTCCTTTCTGCAACTCTGCAAAGTGCGTTCATTTCTATCATTTAAAAACCAAATTAAAATAAAATAGGGGTAGTATTTATTCTTAGTCAAGCATTACAAAATCTAGTTCTCTTTTGGATGCTTTTGTTAAGCCCTCTTCCCTAAATTGCCTAGACTTCTTCCTCTTGCACTGAGCATGCAACTGTGCATGCATTGGCTTCCATGTGAGTTGGGACTCCAATAATGCAGAGTCCTGCTTTGGTGTGGAAGCCAATACAGTATACAGTAGTCAAATGCTAAAGCCTTTTGTATTACTTTCTTGTAATAGAGTTTCCATGAAATTCCAGACCTTTTTTTAAAAAGATATACAGAGACAATGAAGAATAGACATAGCTTGGGGATTGTAAAAAAAAATTGCACCAGGATTTAAATTTACCACATTTAAGCACTTTACTGTGTCGCTATGAAACGGAGGACCCATTCTTATATCCCTCAATGTAGCACTAACATGCTCCAGTAACTTTTTTTTTTTTTGCTATATTCTCATGGCAATGCCTTTGTCTCATCCTCATGGCAGCTTGTTGTCCGTGGCTGTTCCATCTTTAAAATAGTGTTTTCTTTCTCCAAACACAATTTTTTCAGTGCATAAGATCTAGCATGCTTCACTGAAGATGTACTGTAGCTGCTGATGTGAACTGCACAACTCCTCTTGGCCACTTTAGGCTGATAAGTGCATGTCACCTCCTCTTCAGTCCTCCATGACCATTTTGGCTTAGGTTGAAAAGACCAGGCATCTGGATTCCATCTGCCTGTGTAATACCAAATCAGTGCTTTCAGAAGTGCTTTTATAGTCTTATGAAAGCTTCAATAGACATGGGTTTAGCGGTATTTTGAAAGACTGCTAGACAAGTTTTGAAAAATATGGGCTTAGTGCTCATTACTGTGGAAGAATTGGCCTTAGGAATTGGGGCAGCAAAATAAAGGCCCACAGATTTTTCTGCCAGATCAAGGATAGGTAGGTAGCACCACAGGTCCATCTGGCTATACCCAGAATCTAACATCCTGTTTCCAATATTTCTTATATCTAGCATGCTTTACTCCTACAAGCAAATAGGACATACATTCTTTTCCTTCATTTTCTCAAGCTCCCATCTATTTCCAAAATAAACAGAAATCATGGCTGTCCCCCAAATTCCCCCCTCATTACTGATCTTAAACTTAAAGGTGAACCTCCTGATGGTACTTATTCCTATGACAAGAACCATTTTTGTTGTACATTAATTAGAACTTTAGGCAGGAGAAAGGACATGGACTGTCACAAGGCAAGATCTTCCAAGAAATTCATGAAGTCAGCAGATGTGGAATCCTCAGAGAGCAATTTCAAAAGCTTGATTTTCTACTAAGAAGGAAAGCTTCCATTTTTATGGGTGGCTTTGATTATTTTATACAATATAAGTGAAAAATTTCCATTGGACATGATTCAGGTGAGGATAAGAGTGCCAACTATAACAGGAAGTTTTGAGAGTATTCATATTTGGGTAATATTATTTAGGAACTAAGCAGATTATGAAGTGGGGTGTGTGTCCATGTGTGTGTTTAACATATGGCTATATAAGATGCTGGAAGGCAGATTCTGCAGAACCATGCTCCACAGTGAGAGCCTTTGCTAACAGCTGAAGGTAAAGAAAGAAGAGTTGAGAAGGAAAGGAACATAAAAGATAGTTGATAGTGATTCAATATCATGAGCAACACATTGTAGAAGAATGGGTGTGTATCACATATGATGATATGATGTGGTTAAATGTAACAAGATGCAATAATCCTGGCACTTCTTCAACATCCTAGTAATGCTGAGTTTAAGACAGATACATTGCATGGTAACACCATACCCAATTTGTTCCTGTCCTTGCAAATGGTTGCTGATTAAATGGGAAACAAGCAGGAAAACTCTGTGTCTATTGTTTTCTCGCATATGTCACTTTTTAGGCACATTTTGCCAGTGAGATGAGAAAGTAGATTAGAATTAGTGGAAATCATGCATTTACAATGGCATGTGATTTGTCTCTGAGGGCCCATTGGAAAAAAGAATTCAGCACTGCTAATAGTCTCTAGATCACAGTTTGAAAACCAGAATGCTGAGCTGATAGAACAATTATGATAGCTAGAAAAGAAGAAAAATGGAGAAATTGGCACATCATGCTCACCACCCTCCAGTGGGATAATTTTTTAATGCATTGCTATTCTCCAGTAAACTAACACTACATTTCCAGTTTCCAGTGACTGCGAACTAATACACTGACCAATTTAAGAGGATTGTGCTACTGAAAAATGCTACTGAAAAATGCAGCAATATCAGCAAAAGAAGCAGCACTGATAAGGGTCAATATTGCACAATACCATTATCTGTCAAATCAAATGACAGTGGAGATTTTATAATCATTTATTTATAGAAACACTGTGCCATAAAATCTAGTCCAGGTGATTCAGTCTTCATGATAATAGCAGTATCGCAGTGATGGGTGTGCCTAATTATCACTGGTTATTAGCTATGATGTCACTGAGAGGCTGGGACAACCCAGACTTCTTTCTAATTTTCTGGGAGCCCTGTGTATGAAACAAGCCAGGAGATAACTATAACACAAGTAATGTAAAACTCACTAGAACGCTAACCAGGCACAGCTTAGCGAATATAATCATGCCTACTTCATGGTGGTGATGTCCATAAAGAAGCCTTACTTTTAGAGCCTCCATTGCATACTCAAACTGCTGTCCTGCAGAGCTCTTTAGAGAGATGAAAGTCTTATTATCATATGTCCCAGAAAACCCAGTCTTGAAGCCTTCAAAGACCTGCTGTGATAGATTTGCAAGGCACTTTGAGGATAAAATTGTTTGTAATGGTGCTTACTGCTTTTTATAGATTATGTACTGAGATACATTTGGTCCAATTGTATGGGACACTTTATGAAACTGGACAATGTGGATAAGCTGCTTGTGACTGCCTGGGTTACAACATAGTCTGAAAATGACTTTCAGGATAGACAGTATCAGACTAATATTTATTAATAGGAGCAACCAATAAATTAATAGGAAGAACAAAAAAATGGTAGCTTCAGGATCTTGGGGATTTATTACTGACTTAACCCATACTGTTAAGGACAAGGATCACAAGTCCTGAGTAATAAATATGTTGCAATTAGAGGAATGCACTTGCTTCCATCCATCTGTGAGAGCCATCTAACCTCAGTCTGTTCAGCACCAGAATCTTGAATCATCTCATTCCTTCCTGATTCAGCTTATGATGCTTATGCCTTTGTTAGCCCCGAAGTCAGAATATGAGTGAACAACTCTGAATCTTGAAATTCTAGATTGCTATTGAGGCTTACCCTAACAATTTAATATTTGTATGTTTAAATATTCTTTACCATCAGGAATTCAAAGGGCTGTGTGCTATATCCCTCTCCAACGTTAAACTCACAACAACTCTATTTAATAGATTTGCTGAGAAATAAGAGTGGCTTTAGTTCAGCCAGTGAGCTTCCAATACTCTAAATCCAATTCTAATCTAATATTTCTAGTCTAATTCGGTATCCTAATGACTGAAGCAGACTGGCTCTGTTCCTTTACATGATTTAAATGTAATATATACTTTTGAACCAAATCCTCACTTACTTAATTGGCAGCTGAACAAAGAGGGGCTTAAATGATTGGCATTTACCACCCTGGGCTTTATTTCTATTTAACCAAGTCCAAATCTATTAGAACCAGCAAACTTCCAAAGTGAGATTTTACAAAAGATTCCTTTTTAAAATATCTCTTATTCACACAAAAAATCTAGCCAAAAAAGTGTTGTTGTTTTTGTATAGGTCAAAATCCCTTATAATTGTATTACCAAAGATGGAGGTTTTAATTTGCGAAACATAAACTAAACTACCTCTTGAAATAATCCTGAAAACTCCAATCATGGAATCTTCAGCAATGCCAATATAACGTCTGTATGTAGTTAGACATGAGGAGGCAAAGTTCATCATTTCATCATAAGAGATTAAGCCAAAATAATTTGCAATAAAGGCTTTTCTTCTTATCTATTTTTCTAAAATGTCCATCAAATGATAGGAATACAACCAGTAGTTTGGTGGTGATATCATGCTCATAAGATATGTTAACCTTATTTCCTCCAGCAAACAAATATTTTTGTCTAATGATTCTGGGTCACCTTCACTATCTCCTTTAGCTAAACACAGAGATTTTTCACATTTGATCAGAAAGGAGGCACTGTAAACAAACCCTACAAATGTACACACCATATTATGAGCCATGGGCACTAAACAAACTGCGGTTTCCCGTCGCATTTGGCTTTCATGGAAAAGAGAAGGTGAGAGAAGATGGCTGTTGAAGCATTGCCTTTAATCCAATTTATTTTGGATTTAATCTTGCAAACAAGGCTGGCCTGCTTATTCCCAATTATAACCGGCACATGTAATCAGAGTCCTCATTAAAAAAGACTGTCTATAATGTCTATTAGGAATGGAAATCTGAAATGCAAATTCAGCAAATCAAAACGTTAAATGAGCTCTACCCAAGATGCTCTGAGCTCCTGCCAGGGTGGCACATGCTGGCTGACACCTGCCCCGAATTCTCCCTCCAGCAGAACATTTCATTCTGTTCCAGTCTTTGCCTCCTAATTGACCTGCTTATGATCTTTGCTACAATTAACATATGCTTATTAGTAATGGCTGGTTAAAGATTTCAAACTGCTGCAGTTTACAAAGTCTAATAGAGATGGCACACCACAGGAAAGATGCGCCATACTTTCCCCTCACCGGCAGGCTCTCCGTAGCTTGGTTCCATGCCCTGGAAGTGAGGTAATTTTTCACACCATTGGAAAAAGCCACCCTAATTGAAATGGGAAATTGGCATGTAAGAATAGCTTTAGGCTCCCAATGTACTGACAGAGAATCAGCAAGCAAGCATGATTCCTGTTCCCTTCAGTTCAATGCTCAGTGGCCACTGAAATCAAGCAAAGCCAAGGGAAGTTGAAGAAAAATGTATAGCAAATATACAGGCACATCTCCTGAACAAGGCTTATTGATTCCAACAAGGTTGAATGGGAGTGAGAGAATACAGATAATCTGTTGTTGTTACAATATCAGAAGAAAATCTAAGCCGCATTTTAATTATCAAACAATTGTGTTTGTTTGATAATTGTCACAGTTGCCAATTTAAGCCATGATTCCAGATATTCTAAAGTTTCTAGGCTTTCCTCATCATTCTTGGATGAATGTGACTGCACAGGAGTATCTGGCCTAGGCAAATAGTACTGGAGGCTTTTTTATTTATTTTTATTTATTTTATTTATTTAATTTTTATCCCACCTTTATTATTTTTATAAATAACTCAAGGTGGCAAACATACCTAATACTCCTTCCTCCTCCTCCTTCCCCACAACAACAACACTGTGAGGTGGGCTGAGCTGAGAGAGAGTGACTGGCCCAAGGTCACCCAGCCGGCCTTCAGGCCTAGGACTTTCCTAACAATTCTGGCATTATAGAATATTCTGATTTGAAAGGTATTTCAGGGTCCTCTAATCTAACCTTCTGTACAAAGGGTGTATAGGGGAAGGGTCATTTCTTCCAGAACAAACCCTGGAGTTGTTTGGAGCTAAACTCCATGGTTATTTGTGTTATGCAAATTGAACAGAAGTATATACCTTCATCTGGCTGCTAGCACTGAAGTAAAATCCTAGAGTTGCTCTGCAGAAACTGGGCTGCTGTAAAACTCTGCCTCCTGTTCATTTCACATTCACTATCCTCCTCCAAGGTCACATGGGGAGAAGGAAATAAGCCTTTCCCCACCCCCAACACTGGATGTGGTGGTGCCAAACCCAACGGGGCTGCTCCCAATATCTGAATACATTTTTTAAACCTTAAAAACCAGAGGGCTCTTCTCCATACCCCAGCAATGTTGTTGATGATATTGCTGCTGCTGCTGTTGTACATTTAAAGACTGCCAAACTCCAGAATGACTCTGGGTGGCTTATAATGATTGACAGACGGACAGACATACACACACACACACAAACACACACACATATATATTCTTTAAATATATTATAAAGAAATATATAAATATATATATACATACATACATACATACATACATATATATATATATAATAAGAAGTCACGGAAAACAGGATTCTTCTGCAAATTCCTGACTATCACCCACCATGGAGATCCACAGCAAACAGAGAGATAAGGGCAAGGATCACTGTGGTGAAAAGGCCTGGAGTGCTGGCTCTTAGTGGCCGCATGGATAGAATTTCTCCAGAATAATCTGTTTTTAAGTGCATTCACTGATATTGTAATTGAATCTATCTACCAATCCGCTTCCTATTTTTCTTTCAACTCTTCCAAACATTATGGACTTCTCAGGAAACCTAGATATCACATGATGTGTACAAAATATGATACTGGATCATAGATATTAGTGCTTCGGGTAACAATTCTGGCTTGATATTAAAGGACGTGTTTCCACAAGGTCATTATTTCTACCAGCACCACTATCTATCTATCTATCTATCTATCTATCTATCTACCTACCTACCTACCTACCTACCTACCTACCTACCTACCTTTGGCCTGCTAGGGAACGCTTCATTCTATCCAACATTCAAAGGAGAAATAGCTATAGGGAAAAGAGCTCTGTAGCTGGAAGGAGTGGGTGGTTATGGTTCTTCAGTGGGTAAGTTACAGCCCTGCAGCTTCCCATTCTCCCTCAGGCTCCTCCTCCATGTAAATCACAATGTTTGTAAAAAGAAGGGCTTGTATCATTTTCCACTGGAAAGCCCTTCTTTTCTACTAGATCACCTTGATTCAGTTTCAGCCTAACTCCATGGTGGGCTGACCCCAAGATGGAGGCTTTGATGTGAGCAGTTCATCGTGGAGCTGAGGCAAGGGAGCTGTGTGGATGACCCCAACGAGGCAGCAACAACCTTCCAACCTTTGTAGTGGCTTCCAAGCTTGACAGGGACATCTATGATTATCTGCTGCCAGTACATGGGGTTAAGTGATTATTCCAAGGGAGGGGGTGATTAAATCAACTATGTTATGAGAGCATGACCAGAGTCTTTAACTTTTTAATTCTGGAGGGAGATCTTTTTTAAAAACCATATTGTACTCTATATGATGATGGTGTCTTATAATATGGCCTAAGTCAGGCCAAGAGACAGATGTGGCTCTGGATCAGATACTGGAAGATCAGGGGTTTAGAGTTCTGCAATGTAAATGTTTAAGAAGAGACTCTGCACCTTCTTTATCTTTTTATTGAGCTTTCTTTATGTGTTAAATATGGCCAGAAAATTGTTCACAAGAATTACTCTGCCAGGGATGAAAAGAAAAAGATGGTACAATTTATAGCTTGCACCCCGAATCTAGCAAAATGGAAGAGCAGTAGTTTCAAGAAACATTAGAAATGTGTACTGTACATCACAAATCAACTTAAATTGTTATTTGAATTTAATTTTAGTTCAGTAAAAGGGCCTTTGTTGTTTATTTGTTTAGTCACTTCAGACTCTTTGTGACTTCATGGACCAGCCCACACCAGAGCTTCCTGTCGGTCGTCAACACCCCCAGCTCCCCCAGGGACGTGTCCGTCACCTCTAGAATATCATCCATCCACCTTGCCCTTGGTCGGCCCCTCATCCTTTTGCCCTCCACTCTTCCTAGCATCAGCATCTTCTCCAGGGTGTCCTGTCTTCTCATTATGTGGCCAAAGTATTTCAGTTTTGCCTTTAATATCATTCCCTCAAGTGAGCAGTCTGGCTTTATTTCCTGGAGGATGGACTGGTTTGATCTTCTGGCAGTCCAAGGCACTCTCAGAATTTTCCTCCAACACCACAGTTCAAAAGCATCGATCTTCCTTCTCTCAGCCTTCCTTATGGTCCAGCTCTCACAGCCATATGTTACTACGGGGAACACCATTGCTTTAACTATGCGGACTTCTGTTCTCAGTGTGATGTCTCTGCTCTTAACTATTTTATCGAGATTTGTCATTGCTCTTCTCCCAAGGATTAAGCATCTTCTGATTTCCTGACTGCAGTCAGCATCTGCAGTAATCTTTGCACCTGGAAATACGAAGTCTTTCACTGCTTCTACATCTTCTCCCTCTATTTGCCAGTTATCAATCAAGCTGGTTGCCATAATCTTGGTTTTTTTGAGGTTTAGCGGCAAGCCAGCTTTTGTACTTTCTTCTTTCACCTTCATCATAAGGCTCCTCAGTTCCTCTTCGCTTTCAGCCATCAAAGTGGTATCATCTGCATATCTGAGATTGTTAATGTCGCTTCAAGAATTTTAACTCCAGCCTTGGATTCCTCAAGCCCAGCATGTCGCATGATGTGTTCTGCACACAAGTTGGATAGGTAGGGTGAGAGTATACAGCCCTGCCATACTCCTTTCCCAATCTTAAACCAGTCCGTTGTACCGTGGTCTGTTCTTACTGTTGCTACTTGGTCATTATACAGATTCTTCAGGAGGCATACAAGATGACTTGCTATCCCCATACCACTAAGAACTTGCCACAATTTGTTATGGTCCACACAGTCAAAGGCTTTAGAATAGTCAAGAAAACAGAAATAGATGTTTTTCTGAAACTCCCTGGCTTTTTCCATTATCCAGCGGATATTGGCAATTTGGTCCCTAGTTCCTCTGCCTTTTCTAAACCCAGCTTGTACATCTGGCAATTCTCACTCCATGAATTGCTGAAGTCTACCTTGCAGGATCTTGAGCATTACCTTACTGGCATGTGAGATGAGTGCCACTGTTCGATAGTTTGAACGTTCTTCAGTGTTTCCCTTTTTTGGTATGGGGATATAAGTTGATTTTTTCCAATCTGATGGCCATTCTTGTGTTTTCCAAATTTGCCATCTTTGTTTTTGATCATACCCATTTTGGCCTGGAATTTACCTCCGATGTTTCTAATTTTCTGGAAGAGGTCTCTTGTCCTTCCTATTCTATTGTCTTCTTCCACTTCCGCGCATTGCTTGTTTAAAAATAATTCCTTATCTCTTCTGGCTAACCTCTGGAATTTTGCATTTAATTGGGCATATCTCCCCCTAGCACTGTTGCCTTTTGCTTTCCTTCTTTCTTGGGCTACTTCTAGTGTCTCAGCAGACAGCCATTTTGCCTTCTTGGTTTTCTCTTTCTTTGGGATGTATTTTGTTGCCGCCTCCTGAACAATGCTGCGAACTTCTGTCCATAGTTCTTCCGGGACCCTATCTACTAAGTCCAGTCCCTTAAATCTATTCTTCACCTCCACTGCATATTCCTTAGGAATATTAGTGAGTTCATATCTAGCTGATCTGTGGGTCTTCCCTAATCTCTTTAGCCTGATCCTTAATTGTGCAAGAAGAAGTTTGTGATCTGAACTACAGTCAGCTCCAGGTCTTGTTTTTACCGACTGTATAGATGTCCGCCACCTTTGGCTGCAAAGGATGTAGTCAGTCTGATTTCGGTGTTGTCCATCTGGTGAAGTCCATGGATAAAGCCGTCTCTTAGGTTGTTGGAAGAGAGTGTTTGTTCTGCAGAGTGAGTTGTCTTGGCAAAATTCTATCAGCCTATGTCCTGCTTCATTTTGTTCTCCCAGGCCATGCTTACCTGTAATTCCAGGTGTCATTTGACTGCCCACCTTAGCATTCCAGTCTCCCATGATGAAAATAACATCTCTTTTAGGCATGTTGTCCAGTAGGTGCTGCAGATCCTCATAGAACTGCTCTACTTCAGCTTCTTCAGCATCTGTGGTTGGGGCGTATATTTGGATCACTGTGATGTTAGATGGCTTGCCCTGAATTTGAATTGACATCATTCTATTGTTTTTGGGATTGTATCCAAGCACTGCTTTAGCCACTTTACTGTTAATTATGAAGGCTACTCCATTTCTTCTGTGGTACTCTTGTCCACAGTAGTAGATCTGGTGGTCATTTGATGTGAAGTGGCCCATTCCAGTCCATTTCAGTTCACTGATGCCCAGAATGTCTATCTTTAATCTTGACATCTCACCAATAACCACATCCAATTTGCCCTGGCTCATAGATCTTACATTCCAGGTTCCAATGGTGTGTTGATCCTTAGAACATCGGATTCGCTGTTCACCACCAGCACCGTCGGCCGCTAGCCGTCCTTTCGGCTTTGAGCTAGCTGCGTCATCACGTCTGGGGCTAGTTGAACTCATCCTCTGTTCCTCCCCAGTAGCATTTTGACCATCTTCCGACCTGGGGGTCTCATCTTCCAATGGTATACCGACATATCTCTGGTTGTACTGATCCATTTAGTTTTCACGGCAAGAATACTGGGGTGGGTTGCCATTACCTTCCCCAGGGATCGCATTTAGTCTGACCTCTCTGTCATGACCTTCCCGTCTTGGGTGGCCCTTCACGGTTTAGCTTATTGGCTTGATCTTCCTCAAGAAGGTGGCCCTCAAACGACATTAAAAAATGAAAATATCCATATTTACTTCTATGGAAGAAAACAAAATTGTTGATCAGGAAAAAAATGACATTTATCAGGACATTTTATTTCTCTTTGGAAATAGGTTCAGAAATAAGTTTAAGAAAAAATATATACTGTATATATATTTTTGTCATTTCACACCTTATAGAACAAGAGCATTACATGAATAAGAAGTTAGTCACAAATCTTACGAACTTGTACCATAGATTTCAACAGCATTTAGAGGTTAAATTCATAGTATTCTGCTCTTTCTCTATGTTTCTCTATGTTTAATTTATTCACACATAACATGGAAATAGTTCTGAACCAGGGCCAAGGCACATTGGAAGCTGTGGTTTCAAACTTTTATAAAAAGTTTCTTCCTTCCAGACACACTCCTCATCCAATGGAACCTCCTTTTCTATTTTTAACCTGTGTGGGCAGGGAAAATTGCTTTCTCTATTTCTCTTCCTCTATTTATAAATAAATATAGGTGATAATGTTAACTCCAAAAATCATTTCACTTATACATTTACCCAACCAAGCCTGTTGTGCCATCACCCAGTGTCTGCAGAAGTGTTGCTAGCTTCATTTAATATGCAGGCAATGAGATGCCTATCTCTGTTTAAGGTTGCCAGTTGGGCAGCATCATATTAATTCAACTATGAATAAAATGTGTTCTGTTAGGTACCAAGTATTTGGGTCTGAAAAATCAAGGAAGTTGGCCATTGCATAGTACTGATGATTGATTTCTAGATTTTTTTTTCCTATTTGGAATCTTCAAAATATATTGCACTATAATCCAGTCCAGTTAGGAGTGATAGGTTAGGCTGAGAGGTGGCAACTGACCTCAAGTGTTCCTCATCCTTCACAAATGAGTCAACTTCTTGAATTTCCCAGCCAGTATGTGCATTGTTAAGACCTGGAAGTTGCCAGATTTGGGGAACAGTGGTCTACATGTTGCCAAGAGGGCTGTTTTAGATCTTATCACAGTTCTATATTCATGAGTTCTACCAACAAGATTCTTCCTTGCCTCTCTCTATTCCATCCTGGCTCCAGAAACAGTATTATTGAAATAAGTTTCAGTGTATCTATTCTGCTCTGGACTTAATGCTCTTATCAGCTTGGGCTACCACAAAAGAAGAGCAGCAATCTCACTCTTGTATTGCCCTGGATTACAAGTGCATCTGACTGTTGACTTCCCATGAAAACTTTTATATCTGAATTTTCATGAGAGATCTTTTTCCCCCCAGTCACAGATTCCAAAAGAATCAATATGACAAGCAAAGGAATTCAGTGTACTCATAGTAGTGAGAAACTGATGTTTGTATGTGTGTGAGTAGGTTAAATGTGTTTTTCTCTGTTGGTGTCTGAGATGACATACAACTGACCTCATAAATGTCTTATAAGGCTGAACAAACTTTGTTCTCCAGAAAAAGACTGCCTTTGCTCCCATCCTTCTTGTCCCTGAAGCTGTCCTGGCAACTTGCCATAAAGAATCAGTATTGATATTTTGTGGCATTCAGATTGTGAAGGACCTCCTCTAAGCAAAACAAGTGAGGATATTAAGGCAATCTGTCCATGTCACTGCTAATTACAACAATACAAGCTAAATTTACCACATATGCTGACATGTTATCTGAATTTGCAATAAGCACCAAAACCTTTCCTTGGCATTATCATGAAATCCCATCAAGCATTTGCATCATAATTTGTGAATGATAATTTAAGAGGCAAATGGTGAGAAATTGATTAAAAAAAAACTGGGATCAAATTTTTCATTACCCATAATTAAGAAAAAAGTGTGTGAGAATTGATGGGAGGAAAGAGGTGCAAATTCAGGTCCAAATCTGGCAAGTTGGAGGATTTGCCAGTCTCTGTGCTCATGGACCTTCCCTACCATTTTCAGCTGTTATTTCAGTCCCTACCAACAAACATGTGAATGCAGCTAACCATGGCAGCCCTTCAGTCTGGAAATCCCATCCAAGCATGCTAATCTAGTAACAGCATTATTGCTAAATCGAGGTCAAGAGTTGTTCAGCTGTAATTGGAATCTGGCAACAATACCTTTCCCACACAGGCTGTGAGCAATAAAGTATGCCAACCAATAGCCCTATTAGAACTGAGTCATAGCTTGCTCCTCTGAAGCCCAGCAACTCATTTGGAAGAAAATACTTGCTGGGGGCTCTATGGGTGGCTTTCCCAGAGCTGCTCAAACTGGGTTTGAGAGAAAAGAGATCAGAAATATTGGCCTGCATTTACTTTCTGAATACTGTATTACTAACTAAAGCAGCACTATGTTTTGGACAAAATTTCTGACCAAGCCTGGGGAAAATCAGGTTCAAATGCCTGCTCAAGATGATCAGTGGTAACTGGGTCAGTTGCCATCTCTCAGCCTAACCTAGATTACTGGTAGGGCAGCAAAGAGAATCAAATGCACTGATTTAAGCCCTTTGGAAGCAAGATGAGATTCGTAGCGAATAAATAAACATATAACTATCTCAAGGACACCTTCAACTTTTTCTTCACCAAATGAGGTGAACTGTAAGGTAGCCCTTTCTGCTGTTTTGGAAAATTCCCAAAAGTGACACAGGAAAAAGAAAATAACCAAATAAATAAATAAATAAATAAATAACCATTATTTAAAGAAAATTAGAGGAAGATACATGCCCATACCCTCTAGTTATGAGATTTCCATGTGTAAAATTTGTTCAAGAAAATTAGGAGAGAAGACATCTCCCACCTCGCCAGCTAAGGCAGATGCATATGCAAAATTCTCCATGAAGACCAGAATGCCCCACAATTTTGAAAGTACAAGGAGAAAAAATATCATGCTCTACTGTATAGCTCAAGGTCCAGTCTAGCTGCACCATGAATTTCTCTCAGTTTCCCCACCTCTCCAGAGCTGGAGTGATAGTTTTAGTAGAACACACTACCACAAGATAGAGCGATAGTCAGCAATTCAGACAACTTTAAAAGGAGATTAGAAAAAAATGCCAATGACTATTTGCCATGAATATATATTATGTGCACATAATAACATAGATATTATGCTTTTCCATGACAGTTGCTGGAAAACAAGAGCCAAAAATCTCTTCAGCAGTCATGGCCTGTCTGAAGGATCTGGTTGATTTTACAAGAATGATCCCACAGGTTTCAAGAGGTTTTGTTTTGTTTGTTTAGTCTGGTTTGTTCTTCTGGACTGAGCAACAAACAAAGAGCCAAATGAAGATTCTAAAGATGGTTGGTATGCATTCTCAGCAAGCCACATTTTGAATCACTTAAAGCTCCTAGTCCAGCATTTCTCAACCAGAGTTCCATGGAATCCTAGGGTTCTGTGAGAGGTCACTAGGAGTTCCCTGGGAGATCATGATTTATTTAAAACATTATTTCAAATTTGGGCAACTTTACATTAAAGAGGTAAGTTTCATTCTTTATTTTTAGTTTTAGAATACAGTTAATGCATATATACAGGCCTACACATGAAACAAATGTAATAATTTTGTAACTTCTGGCCTATATTTGAGCCTGAATGTGCAGGGGTCCCCCAAGGCCTGAAAAAATATTTCAAGGGTTCCTCCAGGGTCAAAAAGCCGAGAAAGGCTGTTCTAGACCATCATAAAAGACAACCCTATGTTCAGTATATGACAGAACTTCTCCAATCCCAAAGCTGCTGAGGTTTTATCAGATATTTCAGTCCTAACATCTAAAAATGGCATGCCTGTCTGCCTGCCTGCCTTTCCCTTCCCACCATTTTTGCCAACCCAAAACAAAAGCTATAATTCTTCAGAAGAAGAATTCTCTAATATTATTTCCCCAATTATCAATTTCTACAACTGCAGGATACTTCTGTTGCTGCATCAGATCATATTGCTCTTCATAAAATTTAACAATCATGTAGAAAAATGCATGCTTTCAATCCAGGCGCAAGATATATCAGACTCAAAGCAAAGACTGGATATACTCTGGACATAACCTGATGCATTTTATGAGCTGATGTTTGCCATAGACTCTGACTAATCCTGTTTCATTTATTGGAGGGCTGTTTCAACAGCAGTGTCAATGGTATGATTTGATTAGGTCACTCTAGCCTTGCAAAATGATATAAAAGGTCTCCAGTGGGCATAAGTATATTAGGCATATTTCACATGCTTTCTGACAGAGCCATAATTATTAGTGGAGGAGGAGGCAGGAAAGGAGATTTCCTATGCAAATCAGCAAAAAGCTACTACTTATCATTTGAGATCTTCAGAATTTATTTGCAAAATTTTTGTATCTTTCATTCCTTTTACAATTTATATTGTTGATATATACACAGACACACACAGACACACACAATATATATATATATACACACACACACACACACACACACACACTTCTGGAATATGCTTATTCATTTTATGATGCTGGTCTATGACCGTAATAAATTTCAACTATCATTGGAGATCCATGTGAATACATTTTTGAACACTCAGCAGTGTTTTAGATTAGAATTATATACTACAGAGCAGAACGTAAGCCCTGTTGAACTGGACTTACTTATAAGGAGACATGAACTGGGTTGCATTATTAATTTAATGGCCCATCTTTTTTTAAAAAAGTAAGGTTATACTTTGCATACAGCTGCATTTTGAAGTGGATCACTAACAATAGATTTTGTGACCCTTCAAGAAACAATTGGATTCCTTCTGAAGCAGTCAGAATCAAATCTTGCCTCTTCAAAACCTCAGGAGAGCTTCACGTTGGGGGAAAACATTACTGTTACTTTCTATTTTCAACTTTTAAAAATGCCTGTGAAAAAGATGGAAAGAAGTATGTTAGTTGACGGGTCTGTTTTGTACTCAAAGGGAACATGAGCAGTTACATTCAAATCACAGTGCCTCATCCCAAGTCCAGATCCACAAAACTAGCTAAGCTTCTTTGACAAAATGAGGCAGAAAATTCCTTCTCTTCTACAGGTAATAAAAATATAATGACAAACTAAACAAATAAGTGCCTGCTGTATTTTCATGATGCACAAAATCTGCTGTGGGAGATTCCTGCATCATCTTGGTTAATGCTAGTGCTAGCCCTGCCATTCATTCACTGACTGGGTAGTCTTTCTATAGAACAAAAATTCTCCAGATGTTGCTAAACTACAGTTTGCATCATTGCTGATCATTGTTCATCCTGGTTGAACTAGACTTGTATTTCAGGAACACTGGGATGAGGGCATAGGCATCATACTAATTCTAAATAAGTTCTTTCATTTATTACTGCTGTTGTATGGTCTGCCACGTATATTATTAGAAGCTTGCCATACAGGCATTGTCACTCCTTCCCCCTTCCATTTTGGTCTTAGCTGTATCGATCAGCAGATCCAGTGGGACACCCAGCAAACTCTGCTGTTTTACTCTGTCACTAAAAGCAGATGGGCAGGCTGGCAGAAGGAGGGTGTTAAAAGAAACACAACTTTGCCAAGTGGCAACTCAATATTTTTACTTTTATTTTGTGATCCCTGATTTGGTAGAATAACTCAAATGGATAATCCCAGTCAGAAGAAGCAACAGTTAAGGAAAACAATGGTGGCAAAAAGTGTTTTTCTGAACAAAATAGCTACAATACCAAAATAGCTAATTCAAGTCTTAAACGTGATATTGGATAGTATTCGGTCTAGTCCTCATTTTAGAACAGCATATTCCAACTGTTTTTGCTTTGGATCATTATAGCAAAACTTGTTACCAAAATTTCTCTAGAGACCACAGCCATGTGACAACCTGTCATTCCTCTGTCTTTTATGCTTTTCCAGTGTTATATCACAAAACTTCCAGGCATTGTTAGGAGAAGCAGCAATTGGCTGCTTTGACTACACAAATGGATTATGCAATATTTAAATGGAGAAATTAGTTGAAACGTATCGATCATGCTTTAGCTGAAGTAAATACCGTATGCACTTTTCCCAGCCATACTTATCAAATAGATTAACACCAATGGTTTGTACTTAGAGGATCGCTTTATTAAAAACCCTTTCCTGCTTAATAAAGACTTTCATTTCCACTGTCATAGCAATTATGAAAAGCATTGCTCAGGAGTTGTAAGGCAGCAGTTCATTCTCAGCTGTATTTACTTTAAAGTTGTGAACATTTTTTTCCAAGTGTGTTTTGGGATGACTGCTACAAACTATTGTAAATTATGAATGCTCCAGGCATTCCTTGCATAAATAGATACTGGCAGGTCTTAAATATTCTTGTACACCTCCACGACATTTTTGTTAGATGAATACAGTTTAAAGCATATTGGTGTCTTGTTGGATTCTGGAGTAACATCCGTTTCAATAAAGTAACAGAAACATCTTCTCATGGGTATATAATAGTAGCAGAGACTTCCTTGTCTCCTTACTAAAATGAAAAGGGCCACCGGCACTTATAACCATTCAACCAATGAGTAAATCCAGCCAGCTGAGGTGGATTCAGATGCTAAACTAGCTGGGTTCGGTTCAGATTCTAAATATATGCATTAGAAATAATGAGAGTTAAATTCATCATAACTAAAGTCTCATTGATTTCAGGGGTCAGTTCTCAGAATAATTAAGTCTAGATATACTCAGGGGCCACTGGGGGGAAGGTCAAAAAAGTCAAGATTACAGTCATGATTGTGCAATCTTGATTTCTGGGGGGAAAAAAAAACTGGCTGCCTGTAGAACCACTTCATTATATTTTTCTCCAAGTAAAAGGCCTTAAGTTTTCATTTTTGTTCGTAAAATGGATAGTACTTTTTTTTTCCCCTCACCCTTTGAAAATCAGTCCTGTAAGGGAAGTGGTTATACTTCCAATTTTAAAAGAAGTAAACTTAGCATAAGATATAATGACTTGCTAAGAGCCACTAAGGACAACTTTATACAAGATGAGTTCTCTGCAAGATATTACTTTTTATATTACCTCTGCAGTGTTTGGTCTGTACAACTAATTTTGAAAGCGTGCTGGGGAAGAAGGCATGCCATACACAGAAGCCCACCCTGCAAAATCCTTGTTCACTTTATACCTGTGCAAACCTTTGCATGTTGAGCAAGAAAATGTGCAGGAGTTTTACAAATTTAGCTAGATGCACCTACCAGTTTTCCGCAGTCAGGAATCCTGATAAAGGAGAGTTGCTGATCATGGAGACGCTTGGATATGAGTTCAGTTAAATGTGCTTATAAATCTGTAGGCCTTGCTCCAACCTACTCCTAATTATCATTTATATGAGCTGAAAACCTGACAAGGGCATTCTATATTCTTAGTACACCTGCACAACATCTATAAACATTGACACAAGCAAATCAGAACCCAAGTCTGTGTCAGGGTTCTGAATCTTAAACCTGAAGGATAGTGAAAAACAGTTCAGAAGTAGGCCACCAATAATTTCTCTCGAGGATAATAGAAAAAGACTGAGAATGGCCCAAAGGAGCTCTGTTGATTCCACTAATTGCCATACAGATTTCTGGGATTGGCATCATTTACTGATATAAACAGCTAGGAAAATCTGCTCTTCTCTTCTTCTACTGACAACAGACTGGATTCCTTAACCTTTCCCAGTTCCAGTTTGACAAAATCAAGTCTGAGAGCTCTGTGTACCTTAAATGGCCAAGATAATTCTACAGGGCACTTTTCAAGGGCAGCAAAGAGATCCCCTGATTTTGGAATCTTCTTCTAATTCTTTTTGGCATATTCCTTTTTTGTAAAAAAGATACATATAACAATCAAAGTAACCAAGTGATGTCGACCTAGATTTGTCTACTGCACATGTAGGATTTGAATCCCATTTGTAAGGCTAAATTGCTTCTTGAGCTTTTGCTATTTTCAGGTCAAAAATGCACCCAATTAATATTAATCTCAGTATAGAGCTTTAGAACATCTGACAGTTGATATAATTCTTTTGTTTCACCGTGAAAATTTCAAAGAATGTGCTGGAAAACAAAGAAAGAAATAGGGTGTGCTCCAGCCACAAGAATTGTTCTGGGACCTAATTTCTTAGCCTGCTGCTTCATCTCAGGGCTTAGTGAGGGAAGTTGTATGCTTCCTAGTGATGAGCACAGGAAAAAGCACATATAGCTGTATTTTGATTTGTATTTCAACAGAATAAGGTGAAATTGCAGGAATGTCTTAGAAACTGTGCAGAGATTTTTGAGCTTTTATAGTCTGGCTTTATTTATTTATCTATTTTATTGTACTTCAAGGTTTCTTTGCTTTGGAAAGAACTAAATGACACTTACTGGCACAGTCATAACTATAGTTGGGATAAATCCTACCAAATCCAGACAGTTGCTTTAGGATACTTTTATCCAAAGAAACCCTTTCTTGATTAAGGTAAAGGTAAAGGTTTCCCTTGACATTAAGTCCAGTCGTGTCCAACTCTAGGGGGTGTTGCTCATCTCCGTTTCAAAGCCGAAGAGCTGGCGTTTGTCCATAGACACTTCCGTGGTCAAGTGGCCTGCATGATTAAACGGAATGCCGTTACCTGCCTGCCGAAGTGGTACCTATTAATCTACTCACATTGGCATGTTTTTGAACTGCTAGGTTGGCAGGAGCTGGGACTAGCAACGGGAGCTCACCCCGTCACGCGGATTTGAACCGCCAACCTTCCGATCGGCAAGCTCAGCAGCTCAGTAGTTTAACTCACAGTGCCACCGCATCCTTCTTGATTACCAGTGTTTTAAAAAATGAACAATGTTGATTATTGCTCCTCTATGGCTTTTCAGCATGAATCACTGCATTGCAATGAAATTCAGTGAACTTCTTTTAATATATTCTGTTCATTGTAGCCAAAAGAATTCTCCCAAGTACAGTGATCAGAAAGGCCCATAAGATTACATATCTGATAAAAAGGACAATATTTCCAACCCCTCAACACCTCTCACATTGCTAAGTCCAGAATTGTTTTTAAAAAAGTTCCTTATACAATACAGAACTTAGGTAATTCATTGCTGCTGCAAAACTACATTACAATAGATAATTTTAGGGGGGGAAATGAGACAAGTTCATAGAAAGCATGTTAAAAGCTTATCAGCAATGATGGTTAAATAGAATATTTGTACATAGAAGCAGTATTATTTTGACTATTTAGCACAAGTTTCCTGAGGTATTCTCAACAAATCAACAGATATATGATGCATTATAATTTTAAGGCCAAATCGGAATGAGGGCAGAAATCCCTGACCACTCTGCATAGGCTTTCTGGCACAATCCCACCAATGAGTTTTCAAGGCAAGATAATGATATAAAGCCAAATCAGAGTGAAGATCATGCTTGCTGCCCTCCTACTGAATGGGAAACACTTGATTACTGCTTCATACCCTCCCCACACAATAATGAAAATATGGGGATACCTTCCACAGGCATTAGATTTTCATGAAATATTCTTCCATTTCAATTCAACTTAAGAGTCTATCAGATAACATTGGCATTTTTTCTTCTTCACAAAAATTGAAACTATAGTGAACCTTTTCATTGACCCCTTTCCTTTTGCTACCAGATCTTCTGAGTTTTCCCTCTCTTAACTACTATGAACAGCCCACCTTCCCTTCAGCATCCTGATTATGCACAGAAAACTTCACTGTACCTGAAGGTGTTAGAATTACATTGTCTATGACGGATCAATTTGTTTTCCATAAAAGTGAAATATCTAGCATTGGAAAGACTTCTGGAACTAGTTCCTTACTTGTAGGGCTTGGTAATTTTACTTTGTTGTGGACTACATGACTCCTATCAAAGTTAAGACTGAGCCTAGATGCAAGTCTCAGATGAGGTGGTAAGTGGATAAAATAATATCCTCAGATGGGGATGAGTAAAATACATGTCAGTTCAGTGGAAATCATCAAGTCTGTTTGTTTGTTTCTTCCCTTCATATCATACAAATCAAATATATCCACAGGTTTAATCCTCCCCAGTTAGGTATGCTTTGTTAATGTTTCCTACTACAGATTAAGGTTGCTACGGTAACTAATCATTTTGAATTTAATTGTCTCCTTTTCAGGTGTTAAATGGTTGCACCACCTGGGGGGAAGGAACTTCCTTGGACTTCTTTCTGTTTCCTCTCTGTGCAGGCATGTAGAAAGTCAGGCTGCTCTCACTGAGAGCCCAAGACTTTTAAATATGTTTTGCTTTCGTTTTGCTTTCTGTAAATAAATTATTTTTATAGAAATGCCTGGTGTGTGTGACTTTTCTGATCTCTCCTGGGCCAAAGGCTTTCCCAGCAATCTGCCAACATGCTTAACTCCACTGAAATAAACAGTTTGAATCTTCAAAGAATATATTTACCATGCAGATCACCTGTGTAATTGTGTGTGTATGTATAAATATATAATATACTGTATATACTCAGAAGTAATTTCCAGCTTTCTCCCATATAAGTGTGCATTTGTGTGCACTTAAAACTGCTATTCTTCTCACATGTAACCTGAAAATAAATCCTGCTGAAGAAAATGGAAAATGAGAATTAGTTTCTGGGAAACAGACATGGAGACATGCTGTAAACTGTTCTGTGGTATCAGTGCAGATTTTATACTATTCAGAATGTTTACCTGAATCACAAATGTCTCCTCTTTTCCTTTCTGAATCTACAATGCATTCAGGAAAGAGACATTTAAAGGCAATTGAAACTTTTTGTGGGAAAAAAATGGCCCAACTTCATTTGTGACCAGTGAATCAAGAAATATATGTGGTAAAGATAAATAAATAGATAATCTTCAACAAAAAAATACAAGTGGGAAAAAGGGTTAAGCCACCTGGCAGATACATATTTTTAAACCCTTCTGCTTTTGGGGTAATTTTGTTCACCACTTTAAGAATCAGTGTGTGATCACAGTGACACTTTGTGTTCATTGATGGGGAATGCACCTCTGTTAAAAACTAGAGTGTTGATGTTACATTCAAGGTCTTTTAACCAACGTGTTAATGAATGAGCCACGTAGTGCCCATACTTGCAAACTTCTGTTTTGCAAAGCTCAAGCCCAAGAAATAAAGTAGAATTTGCTAAGTTCCAAAAATAACACGAATGGGTTAATGAGGTGCTGGGAAGCAAGAAAACAAAAAGAAAAAGAAGTGTGGATAGCTAATGTGCAAAGCCTTTGAATATTCAGCAGTAGGTGCATTAAGCATCTTTCACATCCACATTTTTTTTCCAATTCAGCAAATGAATCTGTAAATAATTAGAAATATTTGTTATGAAAATGTTAAATCCATTATTTTGTTCACACCATCACATATGGTTTACAGAAACCACAGGCACAGTTACCTCTATGCCTTCCCATGGTTTCATTTTTTAAAAGATATACATTCATTTTCAAGTAAATGTCTCTCACACACACACCCCTTAGATGGCTGATTACATTAGATGGGCATTCAGATGATATTGAATTGTGGGATTTTTTGCCATTTTCTGCATTGAGTCTTCTGATAAGGCACACAAACACAATTACACTCATGTTGATCTGGCTGATCTCACTTAGACTCTAAAACTAAGCAGGACCATTCCTGGTTAGTGGGACTGTGGACTACTAATGTAATTCAGTAATTCAGAAGCATCACCAAGCACACACTTCAACTATTTGTTAAAACAGCCTCTGTGTTTTTCATGCATCCGTGCAAACCTAAAAAAATATTAATATGCGTTAACAAATCAAAGCATTAAAGCAGTGCATTTTGAATGCAACTCTTAAAGCAGCTGCGTTTTTTTTTCAAGGTCAAACGGAAGCATTAAAAGGGTACAGATGCTTTAATGAGTAACAAAAAGGTACTATATTTATTCAAGGTCCAAAGCACCTCCTCCAAAAAACTTCTAAAGTGTGCAGAGCCTACTTAGTCAGAACTTGAGTGGGACAGTGTCGAGGAACAGTAGGGGCTTGGCTTGACTGATAAATTGAAACTATCTCTGAAGAAGGCAATGACAAATTAGTCAGAAATTTTGCCAAGAAAATCTCACAGATATGTACTGTATACAGTCACTAGGAGCTGAGCTTGACTTGAAGAAGACTTTAGTTTTTTCAAGAATTCAGCCAGCCTTCCTCAGCCTAGCATCCTTCAGAAGTGTTAGAACTGTATAATTTCCAAAGAACATGCTGGCTGAGAATTCAGTGACTTAAGTCACTGTATTTGAAGATTGCTAGGTTGAGAAGGTTGAATCTTAGATAGCAATTTAGGAAAGCTGCATATCTGGGGATTTGAAGTTTCTTCCATTCAGAGAAGACTTATACTGAAAAACTTTACACATGTTTGGGGCAGCATTATTAGGGAATTGTCACTAAAACCTTCATCTATATCACATCTTATTGCAAACATTTTAAGCCTTGACCCAATTGTCTCTTCTCCTGGGATGAGTTTTGGCACTCTTTGTGAAAATGTTTCACTTAAAATTAAAAGTTGTCAGAACAATTGAAGTTCCCAATGACATCAAACAATCAAATCATAGCAACCTATTATGCAACCCTGTGACATGATGCCATCATGGATCTATGATTTTGTGGTATCACTGAGTAAAATCTAACAGGAAGGAAGGGATGGAGGGAGGGAAGCCAAGAAACTTGTGCCAGAAGAATATACATACATACATACATACATACATACATACATTAATACATTTGCTCAGAAAAATCCCTCATTTTGATTTGAAATCACAAGCAGAGATTATTGAACAAACATACACACATACTATTCCAATAGCTTTTATCTCTAGATCATGCTCAACATTGACTTGCTTTAAATTCTGTTTCCTGGTTGTATTAGAGTGTGACAAAAGATTGGAAAAGGTGATAGAAATAGTGAGATGGACAGACATCTGGTAGTATATCTGGATGAAGCATATCAAGTGAGCACAAATCAAGGCAAGCAAATGAGTATAAATATTGTTGTGTTTCTTCTATTGAAAAGCAGAATAAAGTTTCCTAAAAGATAAGTGCAGAGTGGTTGATATGACCTTGCAATAACAAAACATTGTACTATTTTTATTACCTTGCATGCACATCTGGACATAATGTTTTCCCCTGCTGTGCCTACCCATTTAGTATTTGTAACCAAAAGTGCATTGAAAAATGTGCATGCCTCATTCTGATTTTTAGAAAACTCTTGCCTCATCCTTTGCTGGCAGGATGCCAATAGCCATTAGGCTTTTCTTCAGAGTGTACACTGTGGCCCTAAATATCCAGATTGAGAAACACTTGCAGCCCATTGATTAAATCAGGATAGATTCTTCAAATTGTAACTGATATGTCGAACCTCCAGTGGGGGGCAGGGGGAATCACTTCTAGATGGCTTGATTATAAAAACCAAGGATTTTTCAAATCTCAACATGATTTATATGAACCCTGACTCACCTTGCTACTTTCACCAAATGAAATTTTGCTCAAGAAGTTTAATTGCAGATCAGCCCAAGGTGAGATGTAAACATAAAAGACAATAGCAATCAAATCCTGAAAAAATATAGCTTGGTAGTGAAGTGTTTGTAATGCCTACAAGTACTTTACTGCTTGGTTCACTTGCCACTGAAAGATACACAAAGGGAAGAATCCTTGCTCAAAGCCAGGGCAGCTGTTGTTTCCTGCTATAGATTTAGTCTTCCCCAACCTGGTGCCCTTTGTGTGTATAGCACTCCAATTCTCATAACACCAAGATAGCATGGCTATTGATGGGAATTACTGAAGTAATTACTAATTACTGAATTACTCAATGCATCTGGAGTATGCCAGATTGTGGAAGACGGATGTAGACCATTCTGAACTAGATAACAGTTTCCTTGTATTTTTACAACTTTATTAAGAAAGCTACCTTTATATTTGTTGGCATTTATTCTTGTTTGTACTGACATGCAGCATAAAATCAGGTTATACTTGGCTTAGTGGGGCTATCTTTATGGGGGGAAGATACAAAGTTGCCTTCTAACAACTTATAAGGTTAACATAGATGGATTATCTGAATACATTCTCATGTATATATCCACATGAGTTAGCATTAGAAAACAGGATACCTTGAAAAGATTTAAATCGATTTAACATTATTCATTAGGAAAAGCTATTATTTTTAAGTCATAGCATCCAGGGCAGTTTTCACAGAGGGAACCTGAGTACACGATTTTGGAAGTCAGTGCAACAGGTCGTAGCCTATCTCTAATCTAAGATGCAGTCCTATTGCATGAATTAGCTTGTGGAGGATGTCAGTGAATGGGAAAATTCTTGTGTATAAATACTGAGCATGCTAAAACTATGCCAAGAAATAGTTCTTATAGCCTCTGGATAAGTAAGTAACTGTATGAAACAGAGGGTTCGCAGGCACTGCAATCCTACTGAAATTTATTTGGAGGTTCCATTGTACTTAATGGGGTTTATGCCAAGTAAATTTACTTACGACTGCAATATGCATCTCAGATTGCCCAAAGATAAATTAATATGCATCTTTTATTTAAAAATTTTATACTGCCCTTCATCTTGTCAAACTATCACTCAAGAGATTCCAGAAAGGAAAATGGATTTAAAGAACTTATTTATTAAAGTTATTATGATCTTAATTATTTATTTACATAACACTTTAAAATGTACAGTAAGATCATGTTATTAACAATAACATGAGGAAGTAACATGTTTAAGCTCATGGCACTTTTCAAATTAGAAAATTAAATGAAAAAATGAACATGTCTTAATTTAGTGCCTGTATACCCAACTAACCAGAAACCGTTTAAGAGTGTATTCTATCACCATAGTCACACACAAAGCTAATTTTTGGTTTCCACTTAAGAGTCTCACATTAGGTTTGAAAACTAAGGCAAAAACAAGTCTTTCATCTACCAAATCTCTATGATTTATTCCATTTTTGCCTATCAGTTCTCTAACCCAAAGGGTTAAATTTCTTGGAAAGTAGGGCTTGGAAGAAAGACACTGGATTATTATTTTTTTCCATAACCAAGAGAAATATAAAACATACTATCTAATTCTCATAGCATAATTATGCAAAGCTGATATATTATGAACATTTCATTTATTTATTTATTTATTTATCAAATTTGTGTTACTGCCCACCTCCCCCAAAAAAGGGGGACTCTGGGCAGTTTTTAATAAAATCAACAAAACCAAAAAAATATAAATTACCATATAAACAAACAAATAAATAAGAACAAAATAGATACAAAATAGTTAAACGTTTTTTTTAAATGTGATAAAAACATACAGTACCATACTACTGATACTATCTAATCCTCTTAACATAAGCAATTGAATACAGTAGACTGAATCCAGCAAAATGAAGAATTTGTAATTTTTTATGGAATTCACAAGTAAGAATGCTGCATAAAACTGAGGAAATGAAGTAATATAATAACTAATAAATAATAGTTAAAAACTAACTACAAGTCCTCTAGGACGATGCAGATCAGCCCCCGCTTTTACTAGAATAAAAAACACTAACATAGTCCAACTAGAATCTTTTCTTCATACAAAAGAAATACACCTTACATTGCAAGGTTTCTTTGGTGCCATGTGCATGGTGCTTAAGTAACATACGCACCAAGCTGTTAATTAGCATTGCACTCAGAATGACCCTTTCTATCATAGATTTATAGCTTTAGGAACAAAGAACAAATCTAAGAAATATGGGGGAAGACAACATATTGTGTATTCAATTAGTGAAGGACAACAATACATCAAATAATTATAGTACACATTCACATGTCACAGACATAGAAATACCAGCTAACCATGAAGGGGGAAAAAATGAGAAGGGCTGGTTGTTGTTATTGTTTTTTTATGCACCATTTCCTTTGGATATGAATTTCCTTAATAAGACGAAAAATAATTCCACTTTTTTGTGATATACACTTGGCTTGCAGAAAGTAAACCTGTTGAACACAGTAGGACTTGTTATTGGGTCAGGCTCCTCCAACCTAAGCAGGATCTCAGTGAGATTGACCAGGGCTTCTTAGCAAAAGGCCACTTTGGCCATATATCTGGAATCCTAGAAAGGCCATCCAGCACATCATAAGGAGATCCAGTTAGGAGAGACTGTTTTAAATAGAACCACTGAAGTCTACCCTATTCTGCAGTCTCACTGAAGTCAATCAGATGTAAGGCTGTATGAAATACCTGCAACAGTCTCCCTCCTGAGCCCAGGTTGGCACCTACTCTCATGACTTTTCAAAAGCTGTTAAAGATGGAAATGTTCCAGCTAATTTAGAGGGAATGAGAGAATTAGGGCACTCTTGATTTGGGGGATTAAGAATTGTAGTTTATATTATGAGTTCATGCATTTATTATCACATTTTATTAAGTTTTTATGTTTTCCATTGTTAACCACTGGGAGTCTATTGTGATTATGGCAGTGTACTTCAGGAGTGACAGCGTACAAGTGGATTTACTTCAAAGTAAGAGGGCACAAGGCTAGGATCTTGCTCAGCTATTTATTTGTATTTCTGGCCTCAGTCTCCTAATAATCCCAGAACTCTAATATTTACTCTACAGTAATATTTCATCCTTGTGTAGAGCATTTCTGTCATGCTACTTCAGGGTAACATGATAGGACTGCTCTACACTAGTATGAAACATTTATTGAACTGGAATTTGTTTTCAAGGATGGTAATGGAGGCATTTTGAATTAACTGCTTTGAAATCCCTTTGATTTCAATAGGATGTTTAAGCTGGGAAACATTTAACAGGAACTTCCACTGAGTCCAGTGGGATTTATTCCTATGTAAGTTACATTATTGACCTGCAAACTGTGCTTCAGTTTATCTGGATCATGTCCAAACCTCATTAAAAGCTTACTCTTTTACAAAGCATCTGATAAAACCCAAGAACACACAATGCACACTTCCTTTCCTTCTGAGAGTGCAAAAGGGACAGAATTACACCGTGGTGACTCACTTTTTCTGCTAGGCACAGGTTTTCATAAAATAATGGTGTTACAGTCTTTTAGAACTTTGGCTGAAGTCACACACATCCCCTGGCAAGGCTCCATAATTTTCAAAACGCTTCAGCAAGTAAAATTTATTCTATTTCATGACATAAAATAATAAATAAATAAATCTTTCATCTCTGACTTTACCTATATTTCCTTCTTTAGTTAGTCACAGCATATATGGTTCCTAAATAATGTCAGAAAACAAGCCAAATCTTCTTATGAAAGGCAGTCATTTGATGTAAATAAATTCATATTAAATATTGAGAAGATTTGGGGAGGGGGAAGTAAAGTGGCTTTTCTTCTCCAAAGAGGTCACTTTTAAGTGAAGGGTGTGTGTGTGTCTGTGTAGCCTTGCTGTGGACGAAACAGAGCTAATGGCTCGCAGAGAGCATATACATGTTTTTTAAAGATGTTTTATTGCTTACAAAAAGAAGCAGTCTGGGGAGACCGCTAGAAACATAAACTGGATCCAGCCAGCTGTGTCTGTCAAGGCAAAGGAAAGATCCTGTTCAATTAGCATGGTAAAATAAAATACTTTGTAAAAGGAAATAAACATGATGCTGGGCGAAGATTCATGCTTTCAAATATACACCCAGTTTGAATTTTTAATTAGGGCTGCTAATTACAGTCATCAGAAAGCAGAGGAAGAATGGATTTTTTTTTTACCTTCCACCGCACAGACAAGCCTTCAACCCCAGTGTATTTTTCAATGGCATTAATATTTTATGAAAATGGCCCTTTGCCGCTTCAGCCTCTTCCAGGCTGCCTGCAAAACTGCCCCCACATTATGGATGCCAATGCCTTTAAGCCATGTGCATTAGCCAGATGACAAAATGCAAAAAGGGAAAGTGGGGGGAGCGGGGGAGAAAGCACCTTGTCAACTCATCACATCCATTGATTCTATTAGATTGTGTAAAAAACAGTTGGGTGTGAGTTATAATCGAGCTGATGCTAATGATGGAACAAGACACTGGCTGGGGAGCTTCCCATTAGCTACCAGTCCAAATTAATGCTTCTAATATTTTTGAACAAATTAACCTTAATGAACTGACCAGGCATACATTATAGCATATATTGATAAAGTCAATTAAAAGGAGAAGAGAGGTGAGGTTTCTGTATAAATATCTACACACAAATCTCAATAAACAGAAATAGTAACGTGCATCATTAAAATGTCCTCCATAGATATAGGAAGGATGCAACAATGCAGAGGGAGGGCAGAGAATACATTATTTCAACTCTTTTGAGAAGAGAGACAATGTATTACATTGTTCATATGGCGATAAGTATGATCTGTGGCCAGATATGTGACAGTAATTTTCTTCTGTGCAGTTGATACTTGGCAATGAGAAAAGAAATCATGTAGGAAAATATTTAATACTAAGAGAATGCATTATTATGGATCTGAGGTGGTCTAGAAAGCTTTGTTTTCTTTTAACAACTAAATGGCAGTGTTCTCAACTTGTCTAAAATTGCATAGATAGCATTCTACAATTTGGTGCCCTCTATATTTACCAAGAGAAAGGCTAGTGTAGATCACTATTCTTCAGCAGTTTGGTAGGCTTTGTACATCAGAGGAAGGTAGGTCAAACCTAAGAGCCCTAGCTTCCATTCTGGGAAGGGAATTATTTTTAAGAAGAGATGTCAAATAAATAAGTAAGTAAGTAAGTAAGTAAGTAAGTAAGATTGCAGGAAAGCAGAATACCAGTTTTGCATGCCAAAGATTCCAGATTAAATGGTGGGACTTCATTGAAAAAATACAAATTAGAAAGCAAATTATATCAGATAACTTGTCTCAGACCCCAAAGAGCTACCTCCAGTCATGGTTGAGGAGTAGGGGACAGGAGAGAGATGGGGACCTAATGCTAGCAGTTTGGGTGATTTAAAGTAGATCTGCAAGAATTTCTAACTTCCAGTTGGGTCACAAAAGCAACAATCTAATAAACCATCCTAAGTCACACTGCTGAAATGGTGAAAGTGGGTGGGAGTGAGGAGAGCAGGAATAAATATTTATGCCCAAGTTCTCAAGCATAAGCCGAGTTGTAAGATTTTGGTCTTCTAAAGGATCATATCATTATATTCCAATTTAAACTGCAAAAAGGCAGTGACAGGTCAAAACATTTCTTAAATTTGTATACCATGTAATAAAAAATAAAATATCAGTCAGTCATCCTTAAAGCAAAATAATTCTTTCTCAACTCTGGAATGGATGTCTGGTACAGGTAGTCCTCATTTAGCAACCACAATTGGGACTGGCAACTCAGTTGTTAAGCAAATAAGTCACTAACTGAAACCATGACTGGGCTTACAATCTTACTTCAGCTTCCCTTGCTTTACAGATCTGAGAGGATTAGTTGCAAAGTTACTTTTTCATCACTGTCATAACTGTGAATTGTTGCTAAATCAGGCAGTCACTAAACAAGGACTACCTGTACATAGAATTTAGGTGCTCTTGACAAATAAATACATGAAACACACATCAGAAAGAACACTCAGTACCATCTACTTTACATGGCATTTTTTTCTTAGAGCTGAGACCTGCAGGATCTAAAAACCAAAAAAGAAACATTCACCAGGAATTCCTTTTTGAACCTATGAAGGGGTTATGAAAATGCACAAGGCTTGCTCTAAAACACTGTGCCAGCAATACTTCCAAGCTGAGATGCTCAGCTGGCAAGGGTTAACTTCTTTGCACGTAGCCTTTACAACACAGGCACCGGAGACCTGGCTAATCATTTAGGAAAGATGCTGTATAATATAAATTCTAAGTAGTAAAAGTATTTTTATAACCAATTAAAATCCAATTAAATACACATCCATACAGTCATTAACTTCATGCAGGACATCCGCATCCACTAATTCATTAGCAAATTGAAAGGTTTTACTTCTGAATTTTTAACAAACTACAGTTCTGAACCACAATTTGTTTAAAAAGCAATTAAAAAAAACAGGATCTAAGCTAATCACAGTTCTCTGTTTTCATATATAACATTGATAATGCCTTAATTTTTACTTTTAGTCTTCTTGTGACCATGAAAAAAGAGGAGAGAAGAAGTGGAAAATTACAAATCTTAGGCATATTGTGGCTCATTCCCACAGCTGAAAAGAAATCATGGTTTTTCACTACATCTGAATTTTGATATGGTCAGTTGACTAATCAATAAAGTTATACTACCACACTACATCTGAATCTGAATCTGAATCTGAATCTGAATCTGAATCTGAATCTGAATCTGAATCTGAATCTGAATCCAGACATTGAATTGTTATAAGCAAAGAAATCTGCATGAAAGATCTGTATGTTATAGGACTAGATGTAACTCAGTTTATAATAGTTTTATGGGTCTTAAGAAATACTTTGAGCATAATAGAAGTTAATTTTAAGTATTTTAAACTGTTTAAGAATGTTTTCCAATCTCTTCTGAAATCTAAAATATTGTACCTTATATGAAAGATATACTTTAAGCAACCAGTGTGTATAACTGAATCTTAGAATGAATAACCTTGTGACCCTCCTTTGACATCTAATATAATGATTTTTATACACACTTGGATATGCTTTTCTTTCTGGTTTTCAATGCCACCAAACTGTTCTTCTGGCTTCTTCCTCCCTTTCAAACATAAATACTCTGTCCCCCCTCCCCTCATGTCATTGTTTTAAAAGCACTTACTATTTTTAAAGACGCATAATGTAACCAAAAGAAAGGCCCCCAGTTTGAGAAACATATTGTCAAGGTAACCTAGGAAAGTTCCAAATGGCTAATTTATAAAAGGTCCTGAAAACAAAGGTAAAGGCATTTGCCAACAATAGTTTGCCAGTTTAACTTTGACTTGCTTTCTTGGGAAAGAAGGAAAACAGAATTTTCAATGTGAACTGTCAGGCCTAGTTATGACAGAGTCTGGCTAGCTAGACATTTCCAACAGCTCCTCTTCCCGTGGCAGAGTGATGTAAAAAAAACCACCAAACAGAATCCTTTCAAGTTGCAACTACAACTCAACTTAAATAATTTACTTTTTAGTTTTACTCAGACTAGCTTCTAAAACTTGATTGACATTTTTCATTGACAAGCACATTTTGCTGCACAAGATCAGTGATGGAACTGGCAAACGGAGAGGAAGAAGGGAGGCACCACAGAGAAGGATTGCTAACTGCTAAATGGAACACTGTGTTCTGCTTTTGGGAACACTGCTGTTCCTGATCATCTACAGGTGCACATTTTCCAAAAGCTAGAATCCAATCTCATCTGCTGTAAAATGACCAACCTCACCCCCTATCCCCCAAATATGCATATGTAGATGAATAGCAAATGTCCAGTGCTAGGGAGAGTTGTACCCACATGCATCACATGTGATAACACCATCACTGCAGATGCCCCCATTAATGTGGGAAGGTGGGAAGTAGGTACAGTAGATGGTCCGAAGCAAATGCCCGTATCTCCACTCTATATCTGTCCTTTTTAAGTGCCTAAGTGGGCATTTGGATCCAATGCAACAAAACCCATTTATGTCACATTACTTAAATCAGCCTCTGAAGACCCATATAATGTCCTTGTTTGTGCATTTCAGGAATAGTGCATTATTGGAGAGGGTATATATGACGCTATGTGAAAGAGTAATTGGAAAGACTGAAAATCTAGTTGGGCAAAAAGTCACATACTTGGGTTCTTTTTCAGCACCTGGAAAATGCAGTGCCAGTATCTGAACAGTTATGCTCGTATTTCAAAACGGGGTGTATGGGTATCAAATTTCTACAGATTGCCTTAATGGGAATGTGACAACAAGAAACAAAATACCCTTTATAAAGAAATTCTTCTAAAAGACTTTAAAAAAGAAGAGTCTGGCTACTCGATTTTCAAAATCAGGACGTGCTAAAGTCATGCTCAGTGTAAGCCACAAACCTTTACTTTCATCATTGGCACAAAATGATTATACCCAGTAAAAACTTACAGCATTAAACCATCTGTTTATGAACTCCTGACAGCTGTGGTTAAAATAAGAAATGGCAGAAAGAGCCATTGTAAGCTCTTTTTATAGATCTGATTTCCTTGATTCCCACCATTACTTTTGATAATACAGTGGTTATGATCCTACTTTGTTGTAAAATAGAAGAAGGTAATATGATAATGCTCCCAAAGAATGGTAAATCTGTTTGAACCATATATAGAATGATTGGTGTGTTTTTTGTTGTTACTGTTTGTTTGATGAAGATATTTACAGTGTCTGTAGTAACATACCATCCATTTTGATCCTTCAAATAGAAACATAGAGGAAACAGATAAAAGTATAGCTCATTCCAAATAAATGGATATTTGACATCTATTAGGGGAAAGAATAATTGCATGAGCTGACTTTTTAAAAAATGGGTTACTTATTTGTCCTTTTCTTGTTTGCCTGACTGTTGAGTGTAACTGAAGTTCAGCATCATTCATCATAAACTCCAAGATACACGAAGCTGCCTTATTCAAATCTAGTCTGCTGGTTTATCTACCTTAATTTGGCATCTTCCATCCAGCAACAGCAATCAATATCTCAGACAATGGTATCTCTTAACTGGAGAGAACAAAGATCACATTTAACATTTCCCTCAAGTAATGTGTATGTTTCACAACTTCATATCTTTCATTTTGCTTATGCCAAAGCAACAAACAGGTTATCCTTGACACCATACAAGTATTTTATCTCAACCAAAACACAACACAGTTCCAGTCAGTCACACAGTTATAGCACTGCTCCTCAATGTCCTGTAAATCTGGGGGGGCTGGACAACAGCAGATGACTTCCTACCAAGAAAGGGATAGAGCAGAACACATGTACAGTATTTTACAGTAGAATACATCTGCTTCTTCAAAGTGCTAAAATACACTTAAACTCCACACAGACTCTAATTTTGCAGCATATTCTGTGGCTTTGAATGAAGGTCAAAATGCCCTCCTTCCACCACATCACTACCACTCTACACAAAGAAGCCAGCTGGACTGAAGTGAAATACGGGTGTCCCTTAATAGTGGTGACAGGGCAGCATTTTTCATTGCACCCAAAGGCCAAAGGATAGTTCAGGTGGCAAAGGGCAGACTGTGAAGCATTCCATATGCTTGGTCAATCACTAATCCCAGCCTCACAGCATCTACTGCCTGACAAAGCTATTGCATTATTTTCTATGGAATGGTTGGCCATGTTCCGCAGCAAGAGAGCCACAGCCAGTGATTTATCCAAGGCACAGGTAAAAATTAGAGTACACCTCCTGTGTGAATACAATAGGAAAGAACAACATGGTGGAAGTGCACATTTTAGAACAGCAATACAGAGATTAAGTTGTTAGACTAGTACTGGAGATAACCAGGTTCAAGTGCACTTTCAGCCATGGATGCTTACTGTGGAGCAGGGGTAGGATCTGTGGAGAAGTTACTCTCTCTCAGCCCAGCATACTTTACAGGCTTGTTGTGGGAAAAATGGGGAAAGTGTGCTTCATTAGTCTCCTTTAGCTCCTGAAAAAAGGTGGAAAATAAATTGAACTGATAGAAACTATGTAGAATTCTGTCCGGGTTGAATCAAGACTCTATACCCTGGTTAATATTCATCTTTGTGTATTTGAATCCAGACCCACTGAAGGAAGCTGAGGCCCCAGAATACCGTTTCTTTGTCCTGGCTTTCCCCTTGAAACTAGACTGGCTCCCTCAGAAACAGCCCTCCAGAAGTTGGTGAAGAATGACTTATTCCAGAGGGACTTTGAGTGATTGTCCACAGTTGGCTGATTGTTTTGCTTTTCTTGTATATTAGGGGGTTTTGTACCATAGATCAGTGTTTCTCAATCTCAGTAACTTTAAGGTGTGTGGACTTTAATTCCCAAAATTCTGGGAGTTAAGTTCACATATTGCTGAGGTTGAAAAATACTGTCATAGATGATTCATGGCATAAGATAAACTGCAGTGAGCTTAGAGCCCTACAAATTAAATAAATAATGATGATGACAATTTGAACAGTTGTCCCCAAACTGAAATTATTTAAGTGACAGAAAGGAGAAATTATTAAATGCATGGCACTCATATTAGTGTTTTTAATTAATTTACTTTGTTCATGTAGAATTAAAAGTAATGTTGCCCTCAACTCCTGAGCATCTTATTTAAATTAAGATTTTTCTTCTGTCTGCTTTTCTTCTCCACCCCTCTGGCTTCACTTGGTGAGGTGCAACTCCCAGCCTGCCACTCAAATGCCACATGGACATGCCACTCAAATGTCATGTGCCAAATGCCACATGCAGTCCTTCCTACAAAAAACTTGGAGCATGCCCACTCAAGTCATTTGCTACATCTGGAAACTAAATGGTAGCTCACTCCTTTTAATTCTCATAATCATCCACATAAAATAGATCCTATTCACTAGCCAACATTCTTCCAAGGACTCTCTGGAATTTGGGGACCATTCAATATCTAGGAATGCCATGACTTGATAACTACATTTCTTGGCCATCTTCAGTCAGTTTCTCACACAAGAGAGCAGACAAGACTTCTCACATTTGTCATGTATTAAACCCCCTGACATCATAAATTACTTTATGTCCATAGTGAGGAGGGCATGCTCTCCAGTATAGCAAGAAAACTACCTAGAAACATTATAGTGTCCACCTGGATTGAACCAAATGCAAGGTATAAATGAGCACAGTAATGCCAATTCATATTATCACATAATCTACAGAACTTTTGCAAAGATAAAGACAAGAATTTGGCAAAATGTGTTTGGTTCACATTTCAATACAAACCAGTCTGGAGAATGCCATTATTCTTTCAGTTTTGCACTTCACTGATTCCTGCAGTGTACCTTTCAAATAGAATGTGCATTCAGTTGCATACATTAAAAAAGCATATGTATTTTTAAAGTCATATCTAATGAGAAAGTACATGCACAAAAAAGAGAGGTACAATCATTTGTGCATGTGAAATGGATAAAAATGTTAGCAAGGACTCTAAAACCAGTTCACAAACTAATTTCTCAATAGAGGAGAATGAACCTATTTTTGAAAAACTAAAATGAAAACATTGTAGAAAGCTAAAGTCCAATTTGATCTTCCCTAAGTACTCAAGTACTCTGATTTTTTTTTCAAATTATTCTGATTTTTTTCTCAAATAAAAATGTTAAATTTTCCAGCCAGACCAAAGAAGAATTTTAGTGATTCCTATGTAATTAATGCAGAAGCTGCTTTGCCAGTGCAAAACACTCATTAGCAGTTACTTAACTATACATATATTAAAACTTAATTAGTAAATAAATTAAGCATATAATTAATTGCTTTAATCAGAGGGCTTTTAATATTGCAATTATCATTTGATATACAGACATGTTACAAATACATCTCTCCCCCCAAAAAACCCATGCACTGTTAATTAATCATTAAAAGATATCTTGCTACATGCTCATTAATGATTTATCTCAGACATTGGGCCAGCAATGAGCTGCAAGCAAAAGCAGTTTTTAAGTGATATAAACAGAATTCGGAGTATAAAAGCCCTGAAAAATCTAGTTTTTGTTTTTTTGTTTTAATTTGAAACAGTATTCCAAGTCCCAAATCCAAATCAGCTTCTTTGCTCTTAATCTTTCAGGATTCTGAACTCTGGGTGGTTTGCAAATCAAATTTACTGCATAGTGCAGATTTATTCATTTTTATGGGTGATTTGTTTGATTTTGTTTGCTGTTGCACCTGCATTTTGCAATCAGAAAATTCTGCAATTGGAATGATGGAGAGAAGTTAGAAAGAAAGGAAAACATGCATTGTGAGTAATCCATCATTTATTGTTTTAAAATGTTGCTTCATTTAATTGCAATGAATTTTGAATTTTGTTTTTACAGAAAGAAATCAGAGGAAGCACAGAAAGGGCAGGGACTTTTGAAAACAACTGATGTTTTGCATTGTGTTAGACCGAACTATATGATGAATGTTACCTATCTATCTATCATCTAACTATTTTGCATTTTTTTATGGTAGTGGGATAATCAAACAGAGGAATCCTAAGTGTTACCAACATTTTTCTTTCAGCATCAGAAATCAGTCATATTATATATGGACTCTGTTGGCATCCTGGCAAAATCCTGCATATGTGGAGAGGAGAAGAAGAGAGTCATGCCAAGCTGGGAAAGCTTATACTGTAGCTCAAAACATGTTACACCTCCATTTTTAAAATTGTCATTCTTTGAATGGTTTCAGATCAGTGTGCCACAGCCATGTTTAACTGTAGCAGAAAGAAGAATTCCCTTCACTGTACAATCAGATCAGCACTTCAAGCACTCTAAAATTAATATTTTAATATATTTTAAAAAGACAGTGAAAATGATTTGGTTGTTTTAGCTTTGCAAAGCACAGTGCATACTGATTATGCTCTGTATCCATAACTGGATTCTCCAATTTCTGGAAACTTTCTGTGGCTTTTTCACACTTTGACAATCAGTTTGGAAGCTTTTATCATTGGATTTGTTTCCTTCCTAAACAGTGAAATCTAGGTGTGTGGAGGACCAGCAACTTTCCTGTTAAAGAACAGTTTTTTGTATATTTGGTTGGTTGGGGTTATATGCCATAATTCCAGTCCTAGTTGGGCATACCCCACTGGATAACCCTTAATGTGCAAATGAAGAAAGAGGAAATTAACACTATGTTTAGACACCACCATGGGTTCTTTAGCAGACGGGTGGCATGGCAACACAAACCAATCACTCAGTAAATAATAGAGTGTTTTGAAAGCAGAATAAGGGACATAGTTTCTACATGGGTGATAAAGCCCAATAACACCGTAGAAATGTGGGCTTCATACACTAGTAGTGATTGTTGCAGTAAATGATATTCCATTTTGTGTGATCATGTCACCAAAAATGGAAAATCAATATCAAATTCCCTTTCAAAACTGTTGGATGGAATTTGCTGCTTAATTAGATTTTGGCCTGGAAAGCCAGAAAGGTGTTTTATGCTTGGCCTCAGTATTTGCAATAAACAAACTGTAAAATTAAAACTAGGATACAACAGTATGTGTTTAACTTTTTTTGATCTCAACAAAAGTTAAAGAGCTCTTTCTTACCCAATGCCTTTCCCACTGAGGATAAAAAGCCACAAAAATCTTTGCAGAAAACTAGCAATCTTGGGAACCATAGAAAGGCTGTTCAATCTTTTTAGCCAATCTTCTCTGTTTGAAACATGTTCAGTGTGAAAAATCACTCATGTCTTTGGTGAAATTTTAGTGTTTAGCAAATATTCTACAAAGCCAAGGGGCATCTTCTGATTAATGAAATTTACTATCCCTAGACAAACTCTTAAATTTATAAACACGCTAACTGGAATGACAAAAAGTTCTAAAAATGACTGCTGCAAAGGTAGAACAGCAGAATAAAACTATATTTCTAATTTCCTGGCAAGTTTCAGATGTAAATAATGATTAATTAAAAGAAAATATGGAACACCTAGATTATGGCAAAAAAAAAAGATTCAATAAAATTTAGTCTAAACAAATGAAGATTAGGCTTCTGTGTTACACTAGTTCCACATTTGAAATTACTACTGGCATTTGGGGAAACAAATGCTATATGAGGTGGGTTTTTTTCTATTCCAGCATGGTTCTTCTTATATTCTTACCAGAGAATTCTGGGTGTGTTGTGGGAGAACATTTTCAGAACACATCAGGTAAAAGGATCAAATTAGTACTACAGCAGCCACTCCAAAAAGCCCTCAGAATCCCAGCAACACTCAGGAACTGCACTGGCCCAGGAAAAAGGGCTATTTTAAGTGGGATAGGTGAACTGGGATGTGGCAAAAGAACAGATCCAACTGTCTTAAAGGAGTCATGTTTTTCTCCATGACAACAAAGAGTGATAACAGGTGTAACTTTATATGTACACATAACAGCTATTAAATGCTGGCTTACCAGGAATGGGGATACTTCCTGGTTTTATTTCACTCATACTATAAGCCAGGAAATCATTAGGTTGCATCTGGATCCCATGGCCACATGTCCTGGGAGCCCCCAAAACTATGGCAGCAAAATTGCTTAGGAAATCACTGATTTCTGGCAGTAAGATTTTCAAATGTTATAAAGGCCTAAAGCATGTGTGTTAAATCCCTGTTAAGTTTAACACATTTGTTCTCCATTTAAAAACAAAAGTCAAGATAATCACCAAAACAGGTATAACTTTTTGGCCTCATAGCTCCAGTGATCAGATCAGATCAGATCAGATCAGATCATAGCTGTACCTCAAGAGCTGAAGAAGTATTAAAATAAATAAATGGATGGATGGATGCAAAAAAAAAGATTCTCTGATACAGTTTTAATTGAGCAATAATGATTTGCACTTAATGTAGACCAGAATTTTCTCCTTCGACTTTCAATATGTTCTTAAGATACATCTATAACTATATTTATATCTTTGCAGACTTTTAGTTTAAATTAAATGAAAGTGCATGTTTGAGGTTTGAGTATCTATAAACATGAGAATTTTCAATTAAATGGATTATTGGGGTATTTAGTGAAAAATAATAATGCAGTTTTTAAAAATATAAAATTGTCTGGTTTTGACAGCAATGCTTGCTAGGGGTTTGGGGGTAGGATCGAAAAAAGAACACAAAACAAAAATACTTTGTGCTACTAATAGGAAGGATTTATGTCTATAATACAGAGCTATTTTGCTACCTACATAGCTTTCCTGAGAAGTAAACTAAGCTCAAATAGCCATACAGAATAGACTGTTTACATACCATCTGCAAACTTGCCTATGACCTATTATTTATAATGTTCAAATCCAAGTCAGGAAACATGAAAACATTCCTACTTTATTTCAGAAATATGCTTATATTGAAAATAAATATTGAATGTAAATTACATTCAGAATCCTGGGCTGTCATAAAGAACCTTGGTAGAACTCTCAGCATCTTGATCCCAAATAAACAAATACATCTCACTGATGCTACTTCAATTCTTCTTTTCCTAGGAAATCCAGCAAGTTTTGCTTCTACCTAGATATGAAGTTGGACTTCAAAGAAAAAGGATAGAAAGAGTATTGACAGTTTTGAACAATTTAGAGAAATGTTAAAGAAGACTGCTGAAAATACTACAAATAGTCAAGAAAACAAACAGTAAATTAATCCAGAGTTCTCACTTGAGGCACAAATGACCAGACTCAAATTATTATATTCTGGGCCTTATGTAAAGATCTAGCTCTCTGGAGAAAGGTGGAAGGAAAGAGGAGAAGAAGAGGACAACCAGCAGCAAGATGGATTAATTCAATTACAGTAGCAATGGGTGCATTGTTGGAAGACTTGAATGGCCAGGTTGGAGACAGATGATTCTGGAGAAAGTCTTTGTGTTCACTGAGAGTTGACATCAACTTGAGAGTGCACAATCAAAAATGTAGGGAGTAGCTCAAAATCATTCAGAGACCCTTCTACCAGCCTTCCATGACATTGCTAAGACTTACATTTATCACTGCACATTATAACACATTTGAATACTTCTACAGTATTATGATGGAGTGCTTCCAAATGCTGACCCAGGACAATTTGCTGAATGAAACAGAGGTTTCACTAGGGACATTACACTAGGCAAGAACAATCATTTCAGTTGTTTCCACTGTAGTATTATCCCTTTATTTATCCCACTAAATGCCTTTTGAAACAATCTCCTCTCTTTATTATGTGGCAGGTCTGGCCCTCTTGCCACCCATCATACTGTACAAAAGATCCCACCTGAATTCTGAGACAAAGATTATATGGAGCATTAGGTCCCAGAAGAAGAAAGCAAAATACAGCATCACTGGGGGGGGGGGGGACCCTGTGGCATACTCAGTATAAAGCTGAATCATTACTATAGAACCTTCTTGTGTTTTCTTGGATCATAAGGGACTATTATATTATGATGTGAAAGAAAGTGAGCCTTTTTGAATGGAAAAGGGAGGAAAAAACACCTCATCTCAAGAGAAACAAGTGGATTTATGCAACAGGCAAATATTTCAATTGTTGTACCCAGGCTGATCTCAACCAACATACATGTCTCTTCATTTTTCAAAAAGGGTGCTATCTGAGATAATATATTTATTCTCTACCTGCCCTGAAATTTACTTAACAGTGTATCATGGAGTCAGTACTTCAGTATCCAAGCCATATGGCAGCTCTGTACTATCACACTGCTACCATCTGGCTTGGGAAATGAAGAGAGTTTGCATCAGCTTACCACTGCCACTGCCTTCCTTTTCTATAAGATAATAAAAGTCTTCATGCTGCTTTTGTGGCTTTTGCTATAGCAAATGCTAACATGCCCAATGTTACATAGAATAGTCCAATGGGGTCTTTGAGGAACATGTTCGCATACAAGCCACTTCACCAAACCTTTTGGTGGTTTTCAACACTTCTAAGAAACACTGGTCTCCTGAACATAGTTTGAATACCTCTATTTTTACTTATCCACTAGCAAACTGGGAGACTTGGCAACATCACACCCAATGAGTGGAACACCTAGCAATAAACATGTGTTGGGATTCATTCATCAGGAGTGGCCAACAATTTTAAGTGGGCATTGATTTGAAAAACCAGAGAAGGCATTGTTGTTGCTTTTTTTCATCCTTTAATGAAAAGCAAAATCAAAAACAGAATCATAAATCTAAGCAAGTCACTGTAATGAGGATTAACCATGCAGGAGAATCCTTCGGGAGGCAGAATCCAACAGCCATATTGGTTCTCTAAGTTACTCTTTATTTAAAGTTCTCCATAATCATTTTTGTGGATCTTTTATGTCCTCAAAAAGCAATATCCCAAAAAACGAGATATAATTACCAAATGTAAAAGCATGCAAAATACATTATGGTCTTAATTAAAGGCAGCAATGTAGAGGTAGCTCTTCATTTATTATGCTAACTTTTGCTTTGCTTTAGAAAATTGCTTTAGTTATTAACTACTGTGACAACCTAAAAGACCAAATGTGATAAATTAGGACAATGCTCATCATTGGCTTTTAGCTAGAACCATAGAAACAAAATAATTATAAAAGGTCTGTTTTTATAAAGGATGCATGGAGGATTTGTATATTATAAGATAGCTGAAGGATAGTGCAACATGTCTCTGGCTCAGTTCACACAATACAGCAGACTCAGTTAGCTGTCCCTTGGTTAAATGATTTAATCTACAGACCAGCAGCACATGATTACCAATGACCCAGCCCACTGGGAAGTGGCCATTTTTTGAAATCCTCTCAGCTTCCTCAAAGGAGATTAGGAACCTGCCTCTTTTTCCATCAGAGTTCTGAAATTGTCCAATTAATCCAATTAGGATCAGCCTCAACCTAGTTAGAGCAGGGGAAGCATTACCCCATTCTGTTTATTGTCCCTGCCTGTGTGGCCATGGGATAGGAGACAAAAAGAAAATGAGGGAAAAGGCAGGATGCTAACAGAATCCTTGTTTTTGCAGAACTGCTTGAAAACTTTGTTTCTATTTCAGGAGATCCAGATCCTCTCAATTATATTCTCCTTATGCAGGGAGAGTTAGATTTGTCCCAAACAAATTGCCCTCATCTCTGAATGAACATGAAATGCAAACACCTGATAAATCCCCCCTTGGCCCAGTTAAGTCTGAATAGAGTTATTGTGAATTTTCTGCAGAGATAACTGGATCACCGCATGTAGCATGACTGTTTATGAGGATCCTTTATCAGGGATACAGGCCAAACTTGTCATTAATGTGTCTCCAACTGCAGTGGTTTTCTCCTTAAGAGCCATTCGTATCTATACCTGTAGGTGAAAAATAAAGGGATGTACTTGGGGACATCTTTAGGACGGAGAGCTAAAAGTGTTCTCTGCTCTAGTGAACTCAGTTGTTGGGTTCACACACCTGCTGAACCATAGTGTGATTTGTTTTGGCTTATGTGTTATGTGAATCTAGCCATGATAGCTTGTAAACTATGTTTATGAATTAATGTGCTGGATCAATTTAACTAACTGTGGTTTATTCACCAGATAATAATTAAGCAAAACATATCTTAAGGGACGCGGTGGCGCTGCGGGTTAAACTGCTGAGCTGCTGAGCTTGCCGATCGGAAGGTCGGCGGTTCGAATCCGCATGAGCTCCCGTTGCTAGTCCCAGGTCCTGCCAACCTAGCAGTTTGAAAACATGCAAATGTGAGTAGATTAATAGGCACCGCTTTGGCGGGCAGGTAACGGCGTTCCGTGTAGTCATGCTGGCCACATGACCACGGAAGTGTCTACGGACAAACGCCGGCTCTTCGGCTTTGAGACAGAGATGAGCACCACCCCCTAGAGTCAGACATGACTGGACTTAATGTCAAGGGAAACCTTTACCTTTACCTATCTTAGTACAGTTCCAATCAGTTACTCCAGGGGCAGGAAATTAAGAAAAGTAGAGTAAAATAAACATTGTATATCTCCTCCTAAATGCTTGCTCTTAAGCCCTTTTCAGATTTTACAAAAACTGGAGGTACACTATCCACATTAAGCAGGATTGAGGAACAGAAAGCTAGTCCTATCCTTTTGGGTTGCCTTCCAAGCATGGATGGATTATTTGTTGTGGAAGCGTTTTTCTATACCTACAGACCTCTTCAAAAAAATTAGAAACAATGGAGGTAAATTCCAGGCAAAAATGGGTATATCAAAAACAAAGATGGCAAGGACCTGAGAGAGAAGAAGAGATCAAGAAAAGGTGACAAGAATATACGGAAGACCTGTATAGGAAGTATAATAATATTGGGGATAGCTTTGACAGTGTAGTCAGTGTGTTAGAGCCAGACATCCTGAAGAGTGAGGCTGATTGGGCCTTAAGAAGCATTGCTAATAACAAGGCAGCAGGAGATGACAGTATCCCAGCTGAACTGTTCAAAATCTTGCAAGATGATGCTGTCAAGGTGATGCATGCCATATGCCAGCAAATTTGGAAAACACAAGAATGACCATCAGATTGGAAAAAATCAACTTATATCCCCATACCAAAAAAGGGAAACACTAAAGAATGTTCAAACTATTGAACGGTGGCATTCATTTCACATGCCAGTAAGGTAATGCTCAAGATCCTGCAAGGTAGACTTCATCAATTCATGGAGTGAGAATTGCCAGATGTACAAGCTGGGTTTAGAAAAGGCAGAGGAACTAGGGACCAAATTGCCAATATCCGCTGGATAATGGAAAAAGCCAGGAGGTTTCAGAAAAACATCTATTTCTGTTTTATTGACTATTCTAAAGCCTTTGACTGTGTGGACCATAACAAATTGTGGCAAGCTCTTAGTGGTATAGGGATAGCAAGTCATCTTGTCTGCCTCCTGAAGAATCTGTATAACGACCAAGTAGCAACAGTAAGAACAGACCACAGAACAATGGACTGGATTAAGATTGGGAAAGGAGTATGGCAGGGTTGCATACTCTCACCCTACCTATTCAACTTGTACTCAGAACACATCATGCAATGCGCTGGGCTGGATGAGTCCAAGGCTGGGGTTAAGGTCACTGGAAGAAACATTAACAATCTCAGATATGCAGATGATACCACTTTGATGGCTGAAAGAGAGGAAGAACTGAGGAGCCTCACAACGAAGGTGAAAGAAGAAAGTGAAAAAGCTGGGTTGCAGCTAAACCTCAAAAAAACCAAGATTATGGCAACCAGCTTGATTGATAACTGGCAAATAGAGGGAGAAAATGTAGAGGCAGTGACAGACTTTGTATTTCCAGGTGCAAAGATTACTGCAGATTCTGACTGCAACCAGGAAATCAGAAGATGTTTAATTCTTGGGTGGAGAACAATGACAAATCTTGATAAAATAGTTAAGAGCAGAGACATCACACTGACAACAAAGGTCCACATAGTTAAAGCATTGGTATTCCCAGTAGTGACATATGGCTGCGAGAGCTGGACCATAAGGAAGGCTGAGAGAAGGAAGATCGATGCTTTTGAACTGTGGTGTTAGAGGAAAATTCTGAGAGTGCCTTGGACTGCAAGAAGATCAAACCAGTCCATCCTCCAGGAAATAAAGCCAGACTGCTCACTGGAGGGAATTATATTAAAGGCCAAACTGAAATACTTTGGCCACATAATGAGAAGACAGGACACCCTGGAGAAGATGCTGATGCTAGGGAGAGTGGAAGGCAAAAGGAAGAGGGATGTCATGAGTAAGGATGGCGAGCAGGGGGCTCCCATCCAGACTGTCAAGCGCATGCGTAGCACTGAGGAATTGGTCAGCCATTCAAAGAGACACAGATCGGGACCACCTTAACCTTTGGGGTTTATATGTCTGGGTTTTCCCACGCTTCTTCAGTTTGTTAGGATTCCTGTTAAGTACTAGCAATAAATATTAGAGACCAGTTCCTTGTCTCAGCGTGTTTCCTGGCTGTTAGGACAAGGGGCTGACCAAGGACAAGGTGGATAGATGATATTCTAGAGGTGACGGACTCGTCCCTGGGGGAGCTGGGGGTGTTGACGACCAACAGGAAGCTCTGGCGTGGGCTGGTCCATGAAGTCACGAAGAGTCGGAAGCAACTGAATGAATAAACAACAACAAAAAGAGAAAAAGCTAATCTGAGATGGGCAGGGCACAATGGGTAATGGGGTATCCCCAGTATTCCACAGCAATGCTTGAGAACAAGCAGGCATCTAGGAACCACAGAATGTTTTCAAGAGGTTAGGGCAGTGTTTCTCAATCTCACCCATTGTGCGATTCTCCATGCCGGCTGGAGAATTCTGGGAGTTGAAGTCCAGCATCTCACAGTGGCTGAGGTTGAGAAACACTAGGTTAGGGAAAGACTCATGAGAACTGAATACTAGGTTCAGAAGAATTACCAAATGATAGCAGAACTAGAAGCTCATAGTTCAGCTCTTCCCTTTGAACTTCTTCATTTCTGTCTCTTCCTCTCTCCATGCCTTAGCTTTGAGCACAATTTAGCTCTGTCCTGCCTCCTCAGCAAGCTCTGCTCCCAACAGGAAGCTCTGGCGTGGGCTGGTCCATGAAGTCACGAAGAGTTGGAAATGACTAGACAAATAAACAACAACAGAAGCTACTGTATTTATATGATTACCCTTGATTTTCTAGGGTTCTCAATCATAAATATAGATTTCACAGAAAGAAAAGGTCCACCTCTCCAAAGAGTTACTTCTTTCACATGGAGAGTGATTCAAGTGAGTGGGGTGGACGCATCCTTCCTCCCCTGAATTAAGATAGACTGACTCTATTTTGCATTCTGCCTTAAGGGGCTTTAATCACACTAATATGTGATGAAACTATGGGACCTTTGGATGATGGATTGAGCAACAGAGGAACCCTGAAAAGTGGGTACCAACTACAGCAGGCAACACTGAATTAAGTAGACAAATGGTCTGATCTTTTTTTTAAATTTCTCATTTCCCAGCAACTCAAAACCCTCTCAGATCATACTGTTGCCCATCTGGCTGTACTTTTATGTCATTTGTGTTTTTGTTTTTGAGGCCCAGTTTAAACAAGTGGATGCCTCCATGAGGCAGCACTGATAACCTCCAAGAGAACATAAGAACATAAACAGTGCCCTGCTGGATTGGCGGCCCCCTGGCAGTATCTTCTCACAGTGGCCAACCAACTGCACAAGCCTACTAGTCTCCCAGCAGATGGCATTCAGAGATGTTCACACTGCTATCAAAGCTAATAGCCATTGATCCCCATGAATTGGTCCAACCCTTTTTTGAAGCCAGCCAAGCTAGTAGACAGCACCACTGCTCAGCAAATTCCAAAGCTGAATTATGTATTGTATAAAAAAATATTTCCTTTTGTCTGTCCAAATTCTTCCAGGATTCAATTTCGTTGAGTGATCTCTGGTTCTAGTATTTTGGGAATGGGAAAATACAGTAACTTCTCTATGTCCATTTTATCGGCACCATGAATAATTTTGTACACCTCAATCATGTACCCACTCATTTGCCTCAAAAAGCCCCAATTGTCACAACCTTTCCTCATGAGGAAGCTGCTCCAGTCCCTTCATCTTCTTAAATGCCTTCCTCTGAACCTTCTCTAGATCTACTATATGCTTTTTGAGGTGTGGCGACTAGAACTGCACACAATATTCCAGATGCATTTGCACCATTAATGTATATAAGGGCATTATGGAATTGTCATCTCCATTTTCAATACTTTTTCTTATTATTCCTAACATGCTGTTGATATTTATTAAAGCAGTTGCATAGTGTGTCAACATCTTCATTGAACTGTTTTCCATTACTCCAGGATTTCTTTCCTCATCAGTCATTGCCAGTTCTCATCCCATTAGTTTGCATGTATGTATAGTTGGAAATTTTTGCACCAATGTACATCACTGTACACTTGCTCACACTGAATGACATATGCTATTTTGACACTCACTCCCCTAACGTGCAGAGATCCCTTTGGAGTTCTCCATAGTACCTCATTGTTCTTACCACTCTGAACAATTTAGTGTTATCAGAAAACTTGGCTGTTCTACTAGTCATGCTCAATCAGGGCCGCAACTAGGGTGGGGGGGAATCGGGGCATGTGCCCTGGACACCATGCTGGTAGGGTGCCAAAATGAGCGCTGGGGGGGAGCCAAAATGGGCGTGGAATCCATGTTTGCCCTGGGTGACACAGTTCCTAGTTGCAGCCCTGTGCCCAATTCCAGATCACTGAAGCTGTTCTCCAGGTTTCCAGGAAAGACCTGGCTCTGCTCAATTTGGAGTTGCTGCAAATTAATCTTGGAATCTTTCCCTAGCAATACTATTGCCATTCCCATTATGGGAAGCTACAACATGCAGACCTTGATTGTTGAGTCATTGAAGACTCCAAATAGCAGTGGCTTTTCCTAGATTTTTAGTAAATCTGGTACAACTTTTGTGACAGGAGATGGCTTATACATTCTGCAGATATATAGTATAATGCACTCTACTACTGAACTAAGAGATAGGGGCACTGGGGCTGCCTGGCTACTGGTGAATATGGCCAGTATGTAAAACTAGTGATTTGAAAAGTAATCCTATAATATATAACATCCTATCAAGCAGTGAGAAAAATGTCGTGGGGCAAAATTCCCAATCCTTGCTGTATTGTTACAAATGACCTGTTCAACAAAACGTGACAAGCAGATTTAATAAATCATTGCCTCTAATCTGTGCTTTCCTGATGAATGCTTTGGGGAAAAATGAATATGTGATTGATAGAAGTGACATAGGAAGCAGCGTTGCACCAAGACTTTCAGCCCATGTGACATCTCCAGGTTTCAGAAACGGGAATCTTCCCATGTCGTGCCTAGAAATAACAAGGATTAAACCTGCAACATGTGTGCTCCAACCATGAGCTGTGAACTTCCCCTACCCAATGCTCAGCAAATATGATACAGAACTCAAAGCTCTGCTACACCCAGAGCGTGACTTCATAGTGTAAAGTCAAACAGTTTGATTAATAATCAATGCTGCTGTATCACCAGGAATGTCATCAGATGAGTTAATAAGAAAAGCAATTGTAAATTTGGGCTGGAACCATTTTATTCCTGCACTTGTCACCATAAGCACTGGAAAAGAGGCCCATGACTCCTTTTGTAGCTAGTAATGTCTAATGCAGGAAGACAGGAATAAGCAGAGTAGAAGCACCTGTCAGCTCTATTTCTTACTCTCCTTGATTAGCATGAAACATTAATAGGGGCTCTCTGAAATTCTGGCTTTGCCTGAAAATGCATCTGCCTTTACTGTTCAAAAGCTGCTATTTAAAAAAAAAGGTGGGGAGGGGAAAGGTTAAATAGGCAGGGAGAGAGAAGACATATTCAAAGAAGGCTTGAAATTTCTGGTTTTCTTTTTTTTTAATCCAATGACAAATTATTTTAATAATGGCAAGTGCACCGTGTTTCATTTGTATAATGCAGCCTATTAAATTCCCACCCCTCCCCCATTAAATGTGTTCTGCTTCTTGGCATATTTCTCTCTCCCTCTCCCTCTCATTTTAAATGACACGCACAAAATGATCTATCATACTTCCTTGCAAAGAATTGAAAATGAACATTGTGTAATGGATTAACGAACAATTTAATAAAATTTTCATTGTTGCACATTTCACTTTTCCATATCAAGAGCCAAGGCTGTATCAGTAACCCCAGGCGATGCCTTAGGATAAAACAAATCGCATGGTGCTGAAGTATTTTCACCTATTTATTCTTTGACTGAAACTATATTCATAAATACCAAAAGGAACTATTGAGTGTAGCCCATAAAATGATGCTTAGCAAAGATGCAGCTTCACAATCTAGTTTATTGTGGTGTTAAGGATGTACCATCCCTACCAACACTGCTGTTCAATATCAAGCAATGGAAAATCCAAGTAAAGAAATTGTTTTATTGCATGTCATGAAGTCAATGCCCTTGGTCAGCCATTTTTCATTTCTATAATGTCTTGTGCGAGCTATCTACTTGCACAACAACTTTTGCAGCCACAAACAAGATTACAATTCTTCTGTGAACTGGAAAATGTTGCTATTCTACCATCAACCTGGTTGCACAAATAGACCAAGTAGGTTGTGCAACATTGGAAGAATTAATGCATAAATCTCTCTAGTTAAATATATTTGTAGCTCAATACCTCTTGTAGCTTTACTAACCTTAGCCAATCATCTGTGCATTAGATGACTGCACAAATAATCATTAAACCCATAGTTTCCTGCTTCCTCATTGCTATTTAGTTTGGTTGGGATCTGAAAACAATTGAACTATCTTGTACAACAGTTGGACTGTACACCAGGTTTAATACACCTCAACTCTAAACATTGGGATGGCATTCTCTATGCCCCCTTAATCTAGGCACCAAGCTGACTTTTTCTTTTCTTTTGTCTACAACAGCCTAAGAATTACACTACTAAATAATTCCAATAATCTAAACATACTTCTGGGTGTTGTTCAATTAAATTAATGGGTCTAAATTCTGAATATATATACTGTATATAGAAAAGATAACACAAGTAAGAAAAATATCCTAATATGCACTGGTCTGTCTTTGTGAATTGGCCTCTGTGGCCTGTGTCCACTACCTCCAACCATTCGTTCAGGAAGCAGTGTTCCTAGAACACAGTAGCCTTACTGATGAGTTGGTTGGCCAGAGAAAAAGGGAGAAAAGTAGATCTAGCCACCCAATATTCCTCCTTCTAATGTATGGGGTTTTAGTGTTTTTAAAAGGGTTCTGCATGCACTTCCCTAACTATGCAACTGTTAAAGGAACAGTTATCAGCTATTCCATATCTGCATGTATGATTTTCTATTCAAATGGGGATTCATTTGCACACATTCACATACATTCATCTGCAGACACACCCATACAGTAGTTCCAAATAATTGCTGAAGTGAGCTATGAGCCTAGTTTTTTCTTCAATTTTCATCTTATATTCTGTTTCAAATCATAAATGATCTTGCAGCTGTTCCCAGGAGTAACATAAATAAGTAGTTTTTGACTTAAAAGTTACAGATTTTGGAAAGTTAAGACAGTGAAGCAAGCACTTTCAAATTTTTAAATGCAATATCTTCAACAGTCAGCATGCTCTTTATTTAAATCCATATAGTCATTATTGCATTTTTTCATAATAAATTATGAATCATACTGAATACTTATATTTATATACATGCATACACATTTTTATTAGCACTTGATCTTTTTATTATGTAAGTGCCATAGATAAGAAAAAGCAATTATGTACTTAAGTTCTACTTAAATTCTGCAAGTATATAGAATTATATACTTTGCTGTTATTTGCCAACCTTCTAAAATCAAGTGCATGCATATAAAGATTTAGGGAACTTATTCTCAAGCAAAACTGAAATATTATATAACCTTATGTATACTTATTTGGGAATATGTCCACTGAATCCTGGGGAACTAGCTTTTGAGCAAGTGTGATTAGGATAGCTGGGAAGGGGAAATGTGTACAAATGTGCTTTCTTCCGCAGAAGAACGGACTAAATTTCTGCATAAACATCTGCCACAATCTGGGTGTTTGCTTACAATCCTGCACACATATAATTCCCATTGATTCCCCTGATTACATGTGTTTGAATGCCATTGAACTGCTAATAAACATTATTTCTCCATATCCCAAAGGAGATCTCAGACTTAACATAGAAGGGACTTGCTATTGTCCAGATTAATATATGTCTTTACAGAAGCATGCAATAACCATGGACAGAACAAATTCATTAGGGACATTATTGTTTATTTCCACCACTCTAGCAGAGCATTCTACAAATGAAAGCAACAATTTTAACATTATCAAGCATTTCCATTTCCTCCTTCTATATAACTGGGTATTCTGCACCTCAATTTATTGCACAGTATGGGTTACATCCTCTGCCAGGTTAAGTGTCAATAATCTATTCACAATAATAAGCATTGGTGTATTTTATTTAGAGATCAGCATTCAGGAAGAAGAAAATAGAAATCCCCATGATTTATAGTGAGAATGAATTGTAATGCTCATAGTTAATTTGAGATGAGTCCCTCCTTCCTTCCTTCCTTCCTTCCTTCCTTCCTTCCTTCCTTCCTTCCTTCCTTCCTTCCTGCCTTCCCTACAAACATCCTTCTTTAAAAAAAATGTTAGTGGATCCATAGAAAACAGAGCCCTTCTGCCTTCATTTGCAAAACAGGCTGTAGCATTAGGATAAGGAGTACAATGCATATTGTCTGTCTCTGCAGCATATTCTGGTAAAAACGTTTCACAGCCTGGTAGCTTGTCAATCTTTAATAGAAACTCATCAATTATTTGTGGGCATGAGATTGAAGCAGATAATAGCTTAAATATATTCCTCAATTTCATTGCATCAGTAGCTCTAAATTAATGCCTTCAATTCTCCTTTTGCCTATTAAAGAGAGAGAGACAGACAGACAGAGGGATGATGAAAAAATAAAAATAAAGCAAAATGGATATAAAAGCATCATTTGAGTAAAGAGGTAAATATATGGCAAAAAAAGTATTGTAAGAATGGAATATCAACAACTACAGCAACAACACCCCAGTCAAAAGAACATAACAAATGTTCTTCTTTGCTTAACCTGATTTTAATATGATTTTTTTTGTAACTGCCATATCAATTGCAATTAATCCACCCTGAAAGGGTTAAAAAGAAGAGGGGAAAGCCTCATCTTTGATATCTTAATAGATGTGGCTTTATTTTTGCACTGAACGACTCCAAACATATTTACACCTTTCTTTAAATGATGATGATGAAGTTGATGATGATGGTGACAATAACAGTGAAGAAAAGGGAAGCTTCTAAATAGAATGCAGACAGCTTCTCATAAAACAAAATCACCTTGTTTCAGCTAATTAAAAGCAAGGCATCTGTGACATTAACAGGCAATAAAGTAAATTTATAGGCAGATGAGGAACAACGCTGTCCAAAAAGTTAGCCTCCAACTTGATAGAAAGTTGCTTTTGCCAATCACATGCCACAATCTCACACCCCTCCCCTGACCCTGAGTTTTCGCTCAGAAAGCAGATCCTCACTGTAGCAGCAACCAGTTCTGTGAAGGAAATGGGGTCACGCTGAAACAGGCAATGGAGCCTCTCAAATCTCACTTCCACAGCATGCCTCGCTCAGCCACAAGCACCCCTTCCCATAAAACCAAAAGCACAAAAGTAGCTGCTGTGCTAAGAACGGCAGCTGACTCCCAGCCATGCCCAGAAACCCCCCTCCCTGCTTCCAGATGCAGTTCTGCCGCAATGAATGCCTCAAGTAGCACCCGCAGTAGAGACCCAAAGAGATAACGCACTTACTGTAATGTCCCAGGAAGGAAAGTTCCCATCCCAGAAAGAGTCACTCTTTGCCTGAGTCCAGTCCCCTCAAAAGGGTTAACCCCTTATGGAGAAACCTTAACGCCCCAACCTCAGGCAGGCAGGCAGGCAGGCAGGCAGGCAGCCTATATTTCAGAGACATTACATTTTGTTCCTAGCCAGGATGGGAACCCTGGCGAAACCTGTTTTTCTTTTTAAGCACCTTGGCGAATGAGGCTTAGTACTGCATCCAGTCACCAAAGCCCAATCAATATGGAAGGAGCGGTATTTTATGATTGGAGAAGTTGTTGTGTTTTGGGTGGTGAAATTCATTATTTAGTATCTGAACCCTCAGCATTTCAGTATCATTTATTCATAAAGTCCCTTTTTGCCAGGAGGAAATGGATACAGCTGTAGAGAGAGAGTGAGAGAGAGGCAGTGTGAGAGTGTGTGTGTGTGTGTGTGTGTCTATAAGAGAGATGGAGGGAGATTGATGATATTGATCAGGTACCATCTTGAAACAAAGGCTAGGTGCTGTATTTTACTTGACAACTGTGACACATAAAAAACAAGCAAGAGAGGGAGAAGGCTAAGGCCTTGAACATCACAGGCTTTAAAAAGCGTTTGAAGAAACCATTATGACAAGCAGGTCTAGGCGAGCAGCTATAAAAAAAAAAAAGTATTCGGAAAGTCATTAAAAAATGATGCTTTGTTTGCCTTGTGAATACGTGGTTTGTAGCTAGCTACACTGCCTTCTCCTGAAGAGGAATGGGGAGGTTTGTGTAGTTGTCTGCAGGTTGTTTTAGGTTGCTTTTTTTCCCCTCCTTCTTTTGCTTCTTCCCTTTTTCTTTTCTTGGGAGGGAAAAAAAGGAACAAAAAGACTTTTGATTTACTTCCCTTCCTGGATTTGAAACAACATCATTTGGAATTGGCATAGTTCGTTCCTTCAGATGCTGTCAGATGACAAAGCAGAGTCCAGGGTTTGGTTCTTAAAAATGTCTTGCTTGTTAAAATAAATCAGATCCAACTAATTCAAAGAATTAAATGTGCTGCCTCTTCTGTAAGTGTGAAAAAGAGCCTTCCTTCCTTCCTTCCTTCCTTCCTTCCTTCCTTCCTTCCTTCCTTCCATCCATCCATCTTCTTCACAGCTAACAGCTCTGTCAGGTAGGCTTTTACAGCAACACAGTTTGTTCCAATGGACTTTCTTTTGTTCATACAATCTAAAGCAAGGGTAGATGCCAGGAGGTTTTTACTGTCAGTCAAATCCATTGTGTGCTCAATATTAAAGAAATAAAAATATTCAAAGTCTTCTTTTGGGAAGGCTTTATTTCTTTTTCTCTTCCTCTCTCCCTCTCCCTCTCTCTCATTTAATATTTACTACAGCCTGAGTTTTACATTAATACCTAAAACTAATCAGGAAATGTTAGTCAGTACTGCCAGCTAATTCATACAATTTCTGCATATGCCACACCACAGCCATGGAGGTGAATAAACATGACCTTGGATGCTCACTGAAAGCTGTTACTTCTCCTCTGGAAAGATCTAAGCAAATTCTAAACTTGTTTTTATCTTTATTTTAACCAAATTCCAATTGTGTTATATTCCAAACTAGCACTCAACCTCACTTTTACAAAATTCTGCTTTCATGTCACAGCTCCGCTCTTATGTAGTTACTAGCCTTAATTATTGCTAACAGTTTATAAAACAAGCCAGAGCAAGATAAAAGGTAAGATTAAAAGTAGCAAGAAGGAAGGCAATTCATTACATTGGTTCTTTAGCTTCAAAGGATATTCAGCTAAAAGATCTAGTGACTGAGAATTTGTCTGAAAATATTTATCACACACACATTCAGGAAGACTCCCTCCCCCTGTCTAATTCTACACCATAAAGGAGCCTTCTCCAGTCTGTAAAAACAGGTTAGATTTCTATTCCCATTTTTCCTAAGCAGCAAATTCAATCACTTTTGAGGACACCATCTGGGAAACACTATCCCAGAGATTATCAGAGAAAGCAAGACTTTGGATCCATTATTGCTTAGTGTGAAGGAATCCACCTGCCACTGTCTTGTGCACACATACATGTAAAACAGGTCTACATGAACTAGTAGGGTAAAGGTAAAGGTTTCCCTTGACATTAAGTCCAGTCGTGTCCAACTCTAGGGGGCGGTGCTCATCTCCGTTTCAAAGCCGAAGAGCCAGCGTTTGTCCATAGACACTTCCGTGGTCATGTGGCTGGCATGACTAAATGGAATGCTGTTACCTGCCCACCGAAATGCTACCTATAAATCTACTCACATTTGCATGTTTTTGAACTACTAGGTTGGCAGGAGCTGAGACTAGCAACGGGAGCTCACCCGTCATGTGGATTCGAACCGCCGACCTTCCGATCGGCAAGCTCAGCAGCTCAGCAGTTTAACCTGAAGTGCCACTGCGTCCCTACATGAACTAGTACTTGGAATAAAAAGACGAGATTACATTTCATGAATTACAGGTATTTATCCCAACAGAAGACTTAGTTTTCTCATCAATACTGCAATGAGTATTTTATCTTCTCATTCATGAGTGGCCCAACAAGGTGGTATTCCTATGTAGAGTTTCTCAGAAGGAAATCTCATGGGGTGAACCGGGACATCCTGCTGAGTGAACATACATAGAATTGGTCTTTTGCTCCAAGACAGAATACAAGCCTTGCATGCAGGAGGATGGAGATGCAAACCCCACCAGGATTACAAAAGATATCTGAATGAACTCTTCTAAGACAGCGTTCTGTGTAACCTTGTGTCACATATGGATAATAAGGCTCTGCTGACACATTTGATAGCATCAAGCAACATATCTGTTCTTGGAATATAGCACAGGCAGCAGAGGAGAGATTCATATATTTGAATGCTCCCCTATGGAGGAAAACCTTCCTGCATAATCATATAAGGGGAAGGGTTAGGTTAATTCTTTCTTCTCATGTGGTACCCTTCTAGCACATGGAAGGGGATATTCAAACCTACCTCCTCCTACCAGGGAAAGCTTCAGAGGCCTTTAGTCAAACAAATAAACCTGAAATCAACACGCCAAAATTTCTCCATGAGAAGTGCCCATAAGGACATCTCATTTCTGCCTCCTTCGCTTGCCAACAGCACTCATTTGCATCTCTCAAGCATTTAAATGCCAGCTATCCTGCCTGCCCCCTCCCTCCTTCATTCCTGTTATCAAGTGAAGAGATGATGCTACATTAAAGACACAAGGGAAGGAGAAGATGATAAAGTACTTTAGGGTAAATTTCTGGCTGATGTACAGAACCAATGCAACTGTGCAGTCTCCTGCCGGGTAACCTGAGGTGTAGCTTAGTGCAAACGTCAGCTTCTAATTGAATTCATAAAGCAAATAAATTACTCAGAGAGTTTCTAAGTATCCAAAGAAAATTAACAGTGGTGGAATTCACAGGCATCCAAATTAATTAGCACATGGGATAAATACCCATGCAGAAACAAACAAAAAAGTACAAGACACTGTTGCTTGCCTGGATGGGAGATTATTATGACCTCACCAACATTCATCAGCTCATGCTGAGCAATATTTAGTCATTGTTACTGAATAAATAATTTATTTTTTATTTATTTAGGTATCTTTCCCACACTACTGCAAGGGCACATGACTATATATCTTTATATCAATGTATTTTTTTGAAGAACTGGGGTGGGGGTAATATGCATGTCAAGCCCATTCTAATGTCATGTTTCTCTTCTTCCATACAATGGGCACACAAGTTCTCAGTATTCCCTCCACAATTTCCCTACTTAAAAATAATTATCACTTGTTCCAAGGACCTTTCCTTCTAGAAGGGGAAATTTAGGAATCAAGTACTACCAGCAACCTATCTGAGAAATCAAGCAGGTCCAAGGAGCAGTCATAAATTTTGGTGCAGAGGTAGAGAAGTTGTGAAGTTCTCCAGGTACTGCTGAAGAACAGACTGCTTACTTGTAACTGTGGATGATTGAGAGGTCATTTGTACACTCATACATATGAGTTCTGTCTTCTACTGCAAAGGAAGGCATTATGGTGGGAAGCCCATTGCCTTTTATACATGCTCCTAAGTGTGTTTCTTTCTCTTGAGTTTCTTCTGCAACTGCTAAGGCATCCATGTAAAACTGTGTGGGCTTGGACCCATTATTCCTATGCTATTTCCACCACAATGAAATTTGGGAATGGGCACTTAAGGAAAAAAAAAGGAATACCAACCACTTATTTCAAGTTTCAAACATTCAGAACTGGTGCCACAAAAGAAGAACATTGCAAGGGTGATGAGAGAACTGAGTAGGTTGCAGTATGGAAGACTACGTCATTCACGATAGACTCTGATAGCTGGAAATCAAGGTCCAGTATGCAGTTTCTTTCAGGCAAGGAAGGAAATGGTTGATTTTCTATTCCTTTTTCTGGAGAAAATGAGAGAAATGACTAGAAGACTATGAATTTATGTCTGAATCATAGTCAGCCTGATCAGATGGAGAAGATGTATTCTAAAACTGGATCAATATGAAGACTCTGAAAGACCAGCTGCTATAGGACTGTTTACTGTAGGGATTATTAGGACAACAGCAGTAATAGTTGGCAAAGGAGGGTGTAGTTTGCAGAACAGGTTTCTGTATGCTCTGCACCATTGGGAGAGCTTCAGAATTAGAAATGGTAGCATTTCCTTTGGAAGGCTTTTTCCTGGACAGAAGAGAGGGAAACTGCATGCCCTGACTAGGTTATTAATCCCCTTGATTTTATATGGAGTGATATCAGTCCAGTTTGTAGAATATACACCAAAAGTTCCAGCCTTATTTGCTCTTCAAGTCATGTGCAAGCAAGTATGAACCTTGGTCCCAAAAGAAAAAGTGGATGCATGGAAGTATACAGCCATAATATTGAAAATATTTGACTGAGACCTAAGGTCTTTACAGCTGGAACAGCATCTTTCCAATTTAAAGAAATCAGAAGAGGACATTTTGAAGCAGTGTATTCCTCAGCTGCACTAACCTTCTGCTCTATTGATGTTCATTATTCAATATGGAGAAGATGAGCAGATTTCCCTGCAGATAGCTGTCATGAAGAGAAGAGTCTCCTCATTCTTGCCTGTTTAAATGAGACACCACTTAGAGACAGCATGGAGATTCTGCAGCTGAAGGTGACCATTCAAAAAACCGATGATGGAAAGAGAAGGATATAAAACATGAACCAATCTGGGAAAAGAACCTTTTATGGCATGAACAATAGGATCATGTGACCTGTTCTGCATCTGAAGGCTGCTTCATACATGCAAGATACATGATCACTTGTTATTCAAGAATCACTTTATAGCTTGCAATTGATTATATGATTGATTTCATTAAACAAAGTATCTTCAGAGCAGCATTGGTTCTATCTGTGATGTTAGGTCTGTAGTTACTTGATGCTGTAATCATCCAGTGGAAAACAGGCCCATGTGAATAATTCCTAAGTTATTAAAGCAAATCCCTGTATACTGCATTATGCATCAGCTTCTCAAGCATTCCACAGACCTAAATAGTGCCATAATTGGTGGGAGAATATATTTGCAGTTCGATCAGGGGATTTATGTAGGTGAAAATGAGATACGAAGATGAGATAGCTCTATTTATCTGGAAATTTGGCTTTTAGAGGCTTCATTCAAACCAAAAGGTTAATGATGGGGTAGATGGGTTTAACTTGCTACAGTCTGATCATCCCCTCTCCTGTATTTGCTACTTGCAATGACGTGTAGAAGAAGGATGACCTTGAACAAGTACTTAGCAACTGACCAATTGTTAAATGTCAGCAAGGATCCAAATCTGGTCTGGTCTCCCACAGTGGCTATTTATACTTAACAACTATTTACCCAGTTATTAATTGGGCAAATAGGTACAAATCTGGTCCCAACCCAAAGTTGTGGATTCCTAGCTGTGGGATCTATTTAATGCATTTAACTTGAATAGAAAGTATTTTTCTTTTCTCGCAGAGAGCTATGACAGATATACTGGCATAAAGACTGATGCAATTATTGCATGTAGTTTAGATCTGGCCTTTGAAAGATCCAGTGGATATTTTTTATTTACCTACATCCAACATTCTTTTGCCTGAATGACAGACTTTTTTCTATACATACATACATTAATATTGAGCATATTTGCACCTATGTATTTATATTACAGCAGCTATAAGTGTTTGGAGAGAAACACCCTAGAAATGAATGACACTCTTAAGATATTTGGCTGTCAGTATATTTTCACAGGTCTCCAAATGCACAGGTAGACTCAGGTGCTAAACTGATACCTCTTTCACCTCAATTCACAATGGATTCAATCTTGAGATTAGGAAGGCAGAGGAAATGACACAGTCTAACCCAGCATGCCTTGTCTTAAATATTACAAATTCTTATTTTTATCATCATGACAGCAGAATAGCAATATTATGTATTATAGCACAGGGACAGGAAACACTATGAATGACTTGAAATACCTTGGGTATTTCCTAGATGGCAAGTGATTTATTTATTGTTGCTGGAAGGTAATGCTGGTGTTGAAAAATGGGACACAATACTTAATTGATTTTTTTTTTTTGGTATAAAGTCTGCAGTTCTCAGAACAGAGTGGCATTCTTGCACACCAACCAGTATTGACTAAGAACATTCCCAATCCATAATGACAAGAGAAAATGTTTTTCCTTTTCACCTATATTATTATTAGGTTGGACTTAGATTCAGTTATATTTACACAGATCCACTAGAAAATCAAAGATGAATCCTGGAACCACAATGAATCTGCTTGGAAATGGCCATCAGTAAGAACAAGGAGAAGACAACCTTTATTGGCTTTATAGCATCTCTACTTCGCTTTTAAAATCCAATAGACTGTAGCATGACATAGTGTTAAGTCTGCACCCAATTCATTCCCTTTCTGGCTATTGCTAAAATGGGGACTTCAGGGTCATTCAATTCTCCATTTGTAATTACAGTTTTGAAACAATGTTGTAGTGATGAATTATATTGATGAACTCTCTGCTCAGAAGTATTGGGACTATTTCTTCTTAATTTTGTATTAGAGGGATGAGATGAGCCCCAGACATTTCTGAATTATAATTCTCAGTAGTTCTGGGGTCAGTGCTGAGGGACCCTTGGAACTGTAGTTCAGAAACCTCTGTACGGTCACAGGCTCCAACAGATTTAAACAAATTTGACCTGGATAACCTAATCAATGACTATTGGCAATGACCGATAAAAGGACTATCTAAGTATCGCATCTCCATGGTTGATTATCAAACATAAATAACCTAGCAGCAAAAGATTCAGTTTGGCTTCATGCCTTGTTTGTAAATTTTCCAGAGGCATCTGGCTGGCCATACTTGGAAGTAAAAGGCATTTTTCTGCCTGAATACAACTACTCTCATGTTCCTAATGCTAACAGAATGACTCGACAGCAACTAACAGCAATAACAATAGGATTCAAAAGATAATGTTTTAGGAATAGATAGACATTTTAAAGATACATTTCAACCAGAGGGGAATTCCAAGTAAATTTTAATCTAAAGAGCATGGTAAGAAAAATGGAATGTGTGTGTGTGTGTGTGTATTGGGGTGGGGTGGGGTGGGGGATAGAAATCACAGATCTAGAAACAATTATAAATAAAATATTTCAAATGTCCTTTTAAGTAAGCAGGCAGCATTTCTCTGCCTTCACAGAAAGGCAAACATCACACTCAAATTAGTGGATGTTATATGTTTCTCCCTTGTCTATATTTTCAGCTAGATACATGATTTATTAATCAAGGTGGTTTTTCCATTTGATCAAATGCTACTGTTAACTTGCCATATGCCACACCAATAAAATATAGTTAATGAAAAGTGATTGAAAAGAGACTAGTGTGGGATTTATTGAAATGTCCTTGCTTTGTGAGGACCATAACATTGTTCTAAAAGAACTGCACCATGTCATTCTTGCTAGCATTGTGCTTCTAACATCCATTCTCTGGTCAAACATTTTGGAGAACCAAAACAATCCAGTGAATCCAATAGGAGAAATCAAAGAATTATTCTACAAAGGATTTCTAAAAGAAATATTCAAATAGGGCTACCATCCGAATGTCCACTAGATGACAGCAAAGAGCTAAATTTTCTGTGCATCTTTGCTGCCGCTTGGTGGTTGACTAAGACCTGGAAGCCCTAACTGATGAATATTGCTAAATTAGCTTTTATGATTTGACAAGGATTAAATGTTGCTTGTCATCAAATATATCTTAATATAATTTCTAGAATTAGAAATTGGTCTTGTTCTAGCAAAAGAACGGGCACTATATCAAAAATAGGGGCTGGAAGGAATATGCACACACACGTCTGTACATTCCTCTCAAAAGATCTGAAGGTAGTATGCAACAAACATCTAGATTAAACCTGAAGTAAAGGCAGGGGGGCAGGCAGATAACTCTGAGAACTTTGCCTATTTGGACAGCTTTGAACAAGCTCATGCAGATGGACCCTAACTATTAACAGACAGCTGAAACCTGGGAAATAGATTTCCAAAGATTTAAAAATTGGAAGAAGAAAGCAGGGCCGTAACTAGGGTCTGTGTCACCTGGGGCAAACATGGATTCCACACCCACTTTGGTGCCCCCCCAGCACTCATTTTGGCACCCCCCAGCACTCATTTTGGCACCCCACCATCGTGGCGCCTGGGGCACATGCCCCGGTTGCCCCCCCCCCGCTAGTTGCATCCCCGGAAGGAAGGTCCTACCATCCCCAAGCATGGTTTTCAGTTGCAAGATATGTTTAAATCCACCACATACAGCATCAGCTCTTAACTTTTGTCCAAGCTCCTCCTTGCTTCTTCTGTTCTGCTTTGAAATCAGTACTTGTAGATACTAAGTATGCAACACTGCTGTAAGCAAACTTTTATCTCATCCGATGTTAAGCACTGCATTTACATACAGTCTGAAAATTGGATCATGAATTTAATAGGTGTGCAGAGACTGTGGAAATATACTGCTGTAGAAAATAAGTACAAACATTTCAGAAGCTAGATATATTTACCATCCAAAATATTGCATTCCTACGATACCAAAGAGATTTAAAATCAGCTTTTGAAATTTGCCAGATGTCAGATGTTGCACAAGTTCAGAATTTTGCTTGTTTTACTCTCTGAAATATTACTATTATCTTGGATTATGTATGTAAAATGAAAGTGGTTTATATCACAGTAGCAAAAGATACAGTGTAAGAGGCTACCACCAATCCACATAATTAAGATGTTGTACATTCAGTTCTGCAAAATGGCAACAGCAGTTAGACATTTTTACCTCTTTTTGACTTTGACTTGTTTATTTACTGTTATTTATTTACTGTTCGTTTAATTGCAAAGGACAGAGAAAAACCTTCATTGCCTGATAATGTGGGATTTAGAAAACTAATCAATTTCAAAAGCTTTATCAGGTGGGAAGAGAGCCTCGTGTTGCGTAGAGTGGTAGGCGGTAGTATTGCAACCGAAACTCTTCCTGTGACCCAAGTTCATCCCAGCAGAAGCTGGATTCTTGGGCAGCCAGCTCAGGTCAACTCAGACTTCCATCCTTCCAGGGTTGGTAAAATGAGTACCCAGCTTTCTGGGGAAGGTGACGACTGGGGAAGGCAATGGCAAACCACCCCACTATAGTCTGCTCAGAAAACGTCATGACAGCAGCGTCCCTCCAAAGGGTCAGGCATGACTCGGTGCTTGCACAGGGGACCTTCCACCTTTTACCTCATCAGATGGGAAAGAAAAAGGGACCCAGGATGATCCCTGGCTCTCCAAATTGACTTAAAGCACTTAAACAATTGAAAATTGATGACTTATTTAAAGGAATATGCAAGTAAGCCAAGTGACTTAAGTGATCCAAATGATTGGAATTTTCTAATAGATTCAAGATACTGCAGCAAGGATCTCTAATGTGCATGACAATTTGCTTTCCCCTTCACTTCCTTTAAACCAGGAATATTTGAGCATCATGATTCATGATATAGTAACATCCTGCATTTGGGCACTGAATTCTCCAACATGCAAGCTGATGGACTAGAAAAAATACTTCGACAGAGGCAACATGATTTGTCCTGTAAGAACTCTATAATAGATTCTGTGGCAAAACAGTGCTTCTTAACTGCTGGAATTGTGACAGCTATATTTGAGCAGATGCCAATAATTGGTAAGAAAATAGATGAGTTGAAGGACATTTTGACTGCTTTGGCAAGCAACAGAGTGAAGACCTGAAACTACCCTCAAAAGATAAAAGTCTTAGACCCTGATTACTGACAAATGAGCACTGAACACTCAGAGTAACTTTCAGCATATATCAGAAAGGGATGAGGAAGAATTCCCCTTTTACCAATCAAACCAAATTAAACTATGTTAAATATTGCTTATAATAGGGTCATCAGGGGAAGATGGTCATCTAAGGGCTCCATTGTTTATTCTTTTAAGTTAGTTTCCTATTGCAGAACATGCTCTCTTCTTACCAAGCTGAGAAGTAATAAAAAAAAATTGTTAACATTTGAACATGCCACAATCCCAGTTACGTTGCAGAAGATGAGTGCCTTTCTGGCAACCTTTGATATCTTTCCCACTTGGTTGTTCAAGAATGAAAAGGAGCACCACCTTCAAGTTGTGGTCATAATTATTCAATACTCCCTGAAGTGTTTGACACAGGAACTTTCTAAAGTACTCCACCACCAAGTTGGACCAGAGCTTAGACGATCACCCGAAGAACCAAACAGAGTCATGCCTTTGGCCCATTTGAACACAACCTGCTGAACTATTTTGGGTTGATGCCAAAGGAAGAACAAGTGGATATTATAGCAAAGATTAAAAAACACAGAGAAGATATATATGCAATGCAAAAGACAGCTGAGCCTTTGTATGACATATTGTATGATGTAACCGGTCCATTCCAAGTCAACCGGAACCTTCTGTCAAGATTATCAATAGACTGGCAATTGATGGACCCAGCAGGGTTTCAGAGGGAGCTGGGGGTTATTCCCGAGGATCTGCTGCACGGTCCAGTGGAGGCCCTGGCTGCTGCCTGGAATAGGAAGGTGGCCAGGGCCTTGGACAGGATCGTGCCTGTGCGGCCTCTCTTGCCCCCATTGAATCCGACACTCCCTGTGGGTTATCTAGGAGTTCAGGGTTCTGAAGTGGGTTAAGAGACATCTAGAGCACTGCTGGAGGAAGACAAAGACCAAACCCGACTGAACACAAGCTAGAGCCACTATTAGGGCCTACCTTGTGGAAATAAGAGCGGCAAAGCATCAATACTTCTCCACTCTTATTGTGTCCACAGAATGCTGCCCAGTAACCCTGTTTAAAATTACTCAATCTCTTTTGGGGAAGGTGAGCCCAGTGACACACCTGCAGGGCCATGCAGAGGAATTTGCTGAGCATCTGCAGGGTAAAATCATTCAGATCCTCTCCAAGTTAGACTCTAAGCATGAGGCATAGTCTGGGGAGATACCAGGGGAACATACTTACCCAGTTATCTGGGAACAGTTTGATCCTGTTAGACCTGAGGAAGTAGACAGGATCCTACAGGCAGTAAATACCACCACTTGTCACCTAGACCCATGCCCCTCCTGGCTAGTGAGAGCAGCTCAGGAGGTGACATGTGGTTGGGTCCAGGCGATGGTTAATACATCCCGGAGAGACGAGGTGTTCCCGGCTGCCTTTAAGGAGGTGTTGGTACACCCACTCCTCAAGAAACCATAGCTGGACCCTACTGTGTTAGACAATTTTCATCCTATCTCCCACCTTCCCTTTTTGGGGAAGGTGGTTGAGAAAGTGGTGGCTTTACCACTCCAGAGGGTTCTGGAGGAAATGGATTATCTGGATCCCTTTCAATCAGGTTTCAGGCCTGGATATGGGACAGAAACAGCATTGGTTGCACTTATGGATGATCTCTGGCAAGAGCAGGATGGGGTCAGTGCATCCATCCTGGCTCTTCTTGACCATTCAGTGTGTCCTATCAGTGAGACACACACTGAGACGAGGAGTAGTTCTCTAATGTTTATTACTGCTACATAACCAGAATCCTAACAAACTGAATAAGCGTGGGAAAAACCCAGACATATAAACCCCAAAAGCTAAGGCGGGCCTGATCTGTGTCTCTTTGAATGGCTGCTTAATTCCTCAGTACTACGCATGCGTTTTCCACCCTGGATGGGAGCCCCTTCCTGCTCGCCATCATTACTCATGACACAGTGGCTTTCAATACCATCAACCATGGTATCCTTTTGCGGCGGCTCAGGGAGCTGAGGGTGGGCAGCATGGTCTTGCACTGGTTCAGTTCCTTCCTCCAGGGCCGGTTCCAATCGGTGGTGATTGGGAGCAAGAGGTCTGACCCTCAGCCATTCCTTTGTGGGGTGCCACAGGGTTCAGTTCTCTCTCCACTTGTCCTAACAACCAGGAAACACACTGAGACAATGAACTGGTCTCTAATATTTATTGCTAGTACTTAACAGGAATCCTAACAAACTGAAGAAGCGTGGGAAAAACCCAGACATAGGGTTAAGGCGGTCCCGATCTGTGTCTCTTTGAATGGCTGAACAATTCATCAGTGCTACGCATGCGCTTGACAGTCTGGATGGGAGCCCCCTGCTCGCCATCCTTACTCATGACACCACTCCTCTTCAACATCTACATGAAACCACTGGGTGAAATCATCCATCACCCCAGGATGAGGTATCATCAATATGCTGATGATACACAATTGTACAGTACATCTCCATCCCAAGTGAGGTAAGTGATGCTGTGACTGCCCTCTCCAGGTGCCTGGGGGCTGTAGGGGTCTGGATGGGGAACAACAGGCTTCAGCTGAACACTGGTAAGATGGAGTGATTGTGGGTTACTGGCTCTTACATATCTGGGACTTCATCACCTGTGGTTCTGAATGGGGTTGCACTGCCCCAGACAGACCCGTTGTGTAATCTGGGGGTCCTCCTGGATTCACAGCTCTTGCTCAAAGAGCAGGTGGCAGCCATGGCCAGGAGGGCCTTTGTGAAGCTTCGTGTTGTGCGCCAGTTATGCCCTTTCCTGGATTGGGAGGCCCTCCAAACAGTCACTCATGCCCTTGTTATCTCCCACATAGACAATTGCAATGTGCTCTACATGGGGCTACCCTTGAAGAGTACCCAGAAACTACAGCTGGTCCAGAATGGAGCTGTGTGGGTTATTTTTGGTTCCCCTAGATCGGCACACATAACACCTCTACTATGCAAACTGCACTGGGTACCAGTCTGCTTCTGGGTCCAATTCAAGGTGTTGGTTATCACCTTTAAAGCCCTACATGGCATGGGGCCAGGTTACCTGAGGGACCACCTCTTCCCCATTACATCAGCCCAGCCCACCCCACCCGATCATTCAGAGAGGGCATGCTGCGGACCCCGTCTACAAGAGAATTCTGTTTGGCAGGGTCCAGGAAGCAGGCCTTCTCTGCAGTAGCTCCCACCCTGTGGAACACACTGGCCCCCAAGGTGAGGTTAGCCCCATTGCTCCTGGCCTTCTGGAGGAACCTGAAGACTTGGCTCTGCCAACTTGCTTGGGGTGTTGAGGGGAATAGCTCCGCTTTGGGATGGATGGCACCCTAGAGTGCTCCTTGCATACATGGACTTTGTTAGATCTTCCCACTTGGACTTCATTTTTACTCCTATTTTTATAGTTATTTATTAATGCCCCTATAGAATGGACAGGCAAAGGAGAAATGGAATTAAGAAGTCTTGAAGTGGAATCTATTGACAGTATTTCAGCTACAGAGTGGAGGAAACAAATTAAACCCTTTGGAGACTATCCCTGTATCAAATACAAACCCAGAAATCCAGAAGGCTGAAGCAGCACTGAATCTTAGGAATGTAATTACTCACCCCAGACAAGAAAAGCCCCCTCACATCCAAATTCCATGTGAGAATAACTATCCACAATCACCGCACTGTGGATGGCCACACATGATCTGGAAGCTCCATCTAAGGAGCTCCTCCTTAATAAACTTTCATGATGTACCTATAAATGAATAATCAAGACATCCACAGGAATTGACTGCTCTCTCCTGGAATATTGCTGGCTGGCACTGTAAGTGCAGAGATAGACTTTTTATGGATTACATATCTAATATTATTCTATTACAGGAGTCATGGTCCAATGGAGACAAAGAGTTTGATAATCATACTGTACTATCTCTTAAAGCTAGCAGCTCTAGGAAGGGGGAAGGCCAAGAGGAATTGTGTATGAAATAAGATTCAATTGGTAGTGACTAAGCTGAAATTTTGTAGCCCATTCACCATAGCTATAGGTCTTCAATTCAATTTTTACTTCATTATAGTTATTAATATTAATCTCCCTCCCCAGCCATTATAAAAACAAATGAAAGAAAAATGGGCATGAACTAGAAGTATACTTAACATTTCTAATAGAACACATGCCAAGGGCTTTGGTGCTAGTAGCTGGAGAGTTTAATTCCAGAATTGGTATAAATGACTGATACTTTATATGAACATTATCACTCCTACCCTGTTCTGAACCTGGAGGCAGCTCCTTCTTTAATACTCAATTCCAGAGAAAAAGGAGTTAATTTTGCAGGATGGTACATGACTCTGATGATTAATAACTTAGATTTAATAATCTTGAATGGCACCAGGGAGAGTAATATTTTTGGAGACTACATCTTCTGGGGTGCCCTTGGAGCAAGTGTTATTGATTATATTATAATCTCTCTAGAGTAATAAACATGATTCTTAATTTTAGAGTTAGGATCTCCTTGATTAGTGACCACTTTCCTTTAAATCTACATTTGGCTTAAAAGAGATGATAGATAGATAGATAGATAGATAGATAGATAGAGAGAGAGAGAGAGAGAGAGAGAGAGAGAGAGAGAGATTGTATACACACACACATACACAATTATTTTGTACCAAACAGTCATCAAATCCCTAAATATATTTGAATAAAATGAACAGAGAAGCTGGAAAGAACAATGTGATATTATTATAAATCTGGCAATGTATATAATTCCATCATAAACAAAAAATCTCCCTAAAAGGATTTATATTGCTCATTAATTACTATATTTAAAGAGGCATTATTTTGTAAAACTGAATGGGGATGTGCTAAAAGAAGATCCAAAGCACTGTTTGATGAGAAATGTGAAAAAGCAAAGTTCTTTCTAATTGGAAACTTTAATTTAGGTAAGTATAACAACTGTCCATTACTCTTCAACCTACTTCATGGTCTAAAAAGGAATTATAATCTTTACTGGGGGAAAAAATGGGTTAAGCCAAGAGAGAACTTTGGAGACAATTGATCCAGGCCTCCAAACCTGGTGATTGTATTACTTTATGGAATATTGTATCAGCCATTTGAGAGGTACTGGATCAGAATTAGAATATCCGAACTTTGCCTCTGCTTAGGAAGTTTATTACCCAACTATTTATACATCAGAAAGTTGTATGGCCCCAACTCTCAAAGAAGCACTAGAGAACTTGCCAGACTGGCCCACTGTCACTATAACCAAAACGGTTTGGTTAATCTCGCAACTGAAAAACTGGAAAGTGCTATCAGGGGACAGTAACTTGCCTAAGATGATAAAATCAAATATATACTGGTTGATACAAGATTTAGCAGTCTTCGTTATGCCAGAATTGCACATTGGAAATATTGCCAATCTGGAATACCTAATTTAATTTAATTTAATTTAATTTAATTTTTAACTTACATGGCTGCCTATGTTATATAATGATCCTAGGTGGCTCCCAACAATCAATAAAAAGAATGGAGTAAAAACAGAACAACCCTTTCCACCAGCACCAGACCATCCAAACTATTGACCTCCTGACTCAACTCCATCCTAGTCTAACAATTGGAAGAAGACCCAGGTCTTCATGGCCTTCTGGAAGGCTAAAAGGGTAAGGGACCCCTTGAATCTTAGGTAGGAGGCTTTTCCAAAGGGCTGGAGTGGCTACAAAGAAGGCAACACTTCAAGATCCCATCAGATGATAGCATTTAACGAAAAGGACCTGGAGGGCACCCACCCTATCTGACTTAGTGGGACAGGCAAATACCCTCGGGAAGAGGCAGTCCCACAAATAACCTGGCCCTGGGCTCTGTAGGCCTTTAAAGGTGATAACCAGCACCTTGAATTACACTCTGAAAATAACTGGGAGCCAGTGCAGCTCACTCAACAGCGGTGTAACTTGGGTGAACCACAGGCTGACCAGAACTGCGCATACCACTACATTCTGGACCAGTTGCAGCTTCTGGATGGTCTTCACACAGAAGCGACAAGGCATAAGTGACCATAAGCAAGGCTGCCCTGTCTAGGAATGGATACAATTGGCACAAAGGTTTAATTTTTGCAACCTTGTACTTATGGTTGTGAATCAGTCTGGGTTTAGGATGGGGAGATCAACTTTGGACCAGAGCCTGAGTCTGTACAACATCTTACTGAAAAATATCTATCAGCCTTTGACTGAATGAGGAGAGCATTAAGAGCAATTGCCCCAGTTGCATGGATAATGACCTGTATATCAACTATCAAAAACTCAGATTTTTGATACTTCAAAGAAACCTTTTAGATTAAAAAAATAAATCAAATATAGATGGCACATTAGTGGGAATACTACTGAACAGGTTCAGACTTTCAAATATCTCAGAATTGTTTTCTAGGCTACAGGCTCCTGGAAGACACAAACCCAATCCTTAAAAGAGAAGATTAAAAAATGTATAACTGCCATCTTAAGGTTCTTCCATACAAAATAAGACAATTATATCCCAGGTGGATTAAAAGTATTTGAGGTCAAAGTAATAGCACAGCTATTTTATAGCTTCCAAATATGTGCCTAGAGGGACATAGAGCCACTGGAACCTGTTCAATTAGGTTTCTTAAGACAAATATTTCTGTTGCTATGATGTGTCCCAAACTCAGCCCTTCAGGCCAAGGCTGAAATAACTTCAATTAAAACCTGAGCACAGATAGCACGTTAGTTATTGGCTTAATTAATTTCCAATCCAAGTAGTTTGGCTGCTTTGACACACATACACATACAAGATAAATTTCAATCTTCTGGTGGAGATCACTTGTCTCCACCCTAAAGTACTGCAAACTCTCTCCTAATGCATTAATCCCTTTGGGGTTTGGACAGGCCAAATCCAAGAAGATCAAACCAGTCCATACTCAAGGAAATAAAGCCAGACTGCTCACTTGAGGGAATGATATTAACAGCAAAACTGAAGTACTTTGGCCACATAATGAGAAGACAGGACACCCTGGAGAAGATGCTGATGCTAGGCAGAGTGGAAGGCAAAAGGAAGAGGGGCCGACCAAGGGCAAGGTGGATGGATGACATTCTAGAGGTGATGGATTCAACCTTGGGGGAGCTGGGGGTGGCGACAACTGACAGAATGCTCTGGTGTGTGCTGATCCAAGACGAATACACAACAACAATCATCCAATGACCTCAACTTTCCATCTCCTTCACAATTAACTTCCTCAGCTCTGCTGCCCTCCCCCCGAAAGGCTCACTTTGCCTAACAATAGAAATAATCCCAAGTACAGGGTCAAGACCTGCCTAGCTTCCCCAAACTGGCCAGCCAATCAGGTCCCTAGGATTTCCCACCTTGTAGCCCTCAACTTTTATAAATTCTTTGCTTTTCCATTGTTCAGGGTCCCTCTTTCTTCTAAAGCAGGCACCCAATGATCATTGCAATAAACAAGGATCTTCTCCTCAGCGTTCCACAACATAAACCAGATAAAAGTGTTGCTTCTACCCATTATTTGTTTAACATTGCATCCACAAATACCAGAAGAGCTTTTACATTGGCTTGTTGCAACACCTTTCCACTGCTCTTATGCAGGGAAAAGTCTGCAGTGCTCTCAAAGAGCAGCGTCTCCATCCTTGCGTTGGGGGAGGGGGGGAATTGAAACTATGGGCCACGTACTGCTGCACTGTCTTTTTTATAGAATCATTTGGGCTCTGTATATCTCCCCATCTATAACACAATACCCAGGGAAGACCAAGGATAACTGCCTCAGCTTATTAACTGATCAAGAAGTGGAGATCTCAGATGGCTAGCTAGATCCTGTATACTAGCTATGATGGCATGCAAATGACTCTTCAGGTAGAGTAAGCTTGATTATTTTATCCATGTTAAAATAACTTTATATATGTTTTGGTACACCACTTCTTTAGATCATGATTTATTTTTGAGGTATCCATTTTATCATCTTTTTAAGTTGTTCTGGTCTATGGCCATAATAGTCAACTAAATTAAGCTAAGTAAGACGACACTCACCACATTATTTGTTATAGAATCGTATTTCTAGAGTCTACCATTCAAATATCCCAATTTTTCTACATTGCATAACACATGAACCATAATTACAAGGTTGCAAAAGAATGATCACTTTGGTTGTGAAATAATACTCTTTCTTTCTGCATAGTCACTGTGAGTGATCTTCTATTCCCTTGAAGGAAGAGTAGCATAACACCCAATCCATTGCAGTAAATTAACAAAATTAAAATGCTTCTGACACATTTCCATATATCTGTACTATGTGGTACAGGATGAAGAAAGCCTGAAACAGGAATATGACTCTGCAAGCAACCCACAATCATGTCTGGGTTGGCCCTAAGCCCTCAAAAGCACAGAAGAGGCAGGTAATTAACATTTGTTGCTGTGATTGATATATAGCATCAAGGCTTCAGATTGACAGGGCAGCTATACAGTCTGTTTATTTAAAATATTCTATACTGCCTATCTGAGGACTATCATGGCACTATGCATGACTCAAAAAACAAAATAATACTCACAATATTAATAAGAATAAAATAATATTCACAATGTTAATAAAATCTGTGAAAAATAACATGATGAAACTATTCAAATGTTCTGAAACTCTAACACTGAAATTAATTAGGCTATGAAATCATGTAAGTATATTTATTACTTACTAAAACATATAACCCATATGATTCCCAAGATTCTGGGTAGTTTACATAAGGTAATAAAATAAAATTGTTGATATAGACAAGAAAGCATCATTAAAAATACTCTTAAGGAATAAAAATGGCTCAAGCCACAGCTTTCTATTCCAAATGACCCACTAGAAAGCCAGGTCTTTGTAAATTCTGAAATTGCAGGAGAGTTGGGCCAGTGTGGTGGGTGGCAGGACATACATTTTAGAAGGCAGTATATTCCATAAGTCTGGGATAGCCACAGAAAAAAACTTGCTTCCAATTCCATTCCCCTTTAATATCACAAGAAGGGGAATCCAGAATATCCCCTGCTTGGCCAGCTGAAAGGGTATGAGTAGTCATTACTAACACTTCCCATTCTAAGTTGAACCACAACTGGTGCACCAATAAAAAATGGGCAAAGTTACCCCTGCCCCAGATTCAAATTGTTTTAAGCAGCAGCCATGAGTCTTTGAGAACTCTCAGGTTGTGGACCTGCTTCTTCAGGACTTGTGCAAGTCCATCCAGAACTAGAGAAGGGAACACCAAAGAAACCAAAGGTTTCTGGACAAACCACAACTCAAGCTTGTTTTGTCCAATTCAGATCTTACAGCCTCTAGTCAGCATCCAGTGCATCTCCTATCCCACCTGAGATGGAGATATATCCATGTACTGATGACATCTCACCCCAAACTGACAGATGATCTCCCCCAGCAGTTCCATATAGATGTTGAATAATATGAGGGACAGCTCTGAACTCTGTGGCTAGCATCCATGAATATTCCTCACCCACTAACATCAACTGAACCAATTAAGCAATAAGGAGCAGACCCATTATAGTACAATAACTCCAACTACTATCCCTTGTAGCTGGTCCAAAAAGATACCATGGTAAATGATACTCAGCACTGCTGAGAGATCTAAATTGGCCAGACCTACACTTCCACTATCCAGGCCCTAATGGTGTCATCCACAAGAGTGACCGATGCAGTTTTCATCTGTATCCATATCTGCATCCTGATTGCAGGAGTCCCAGATATCCAGTTTCTTCAATGATCTTTTGCAGCTACAATCCAACCACCTTCTCCAAACCTTCTCTAAAACAGCTAGGTTGGAGATTGGGTGGAAGTTATTTAATGCTGTTGGATTGAGTGATGGTGTCTTCAAACAAGGGAGCACCACCCCCTGCATCAATCATGTCCAGAATCCAACTATCCTCCCCAGTACTTGTTGCCAAAGCAGTAAAGTAGGGAAAAATTGCCAGCCACACTCATGCTGCAGAGGACGCGGTCCATACTGCATCTTCAACATCTACAGGCTGAAATGAGGCAGATCATGAGGCAGATCATCATTCAAAATGTCTAACAAATCTAAATATCCTTCCATCACCTCCATCTCATCCATCCATTTATTCCTTCTAACTTCATATATCTAGTCTGCTAGTCTATAGAACAGGCAGTAATTGGCAGAAAAAAGCTATCTTGAAGGCTCTGTCTTTCAACTTTCTGGACAGCAACATAAATTTGACTTTCAGAAATTCATCACTATACCTTTGGTGCAGATACCAATGATTCCATCCGAGCACCATCTCTCAGGCTATATAGAACAGATAATGTCGGTAATCTTCACACCAGGCAGATAAATCACTATGCAAGGTACATGTCCCTAGGTTTCAAAAATGATTCTGGTCTTCCACATCTATCTATGATTCTAATGTCCATTGCAATTATCTCCACTCAACCTTCCCACAGACATAACCTTAATTCAAGATAATACACTTTCATCCTTTAAATAATGTGGATCTTTCCCTCTAATGGATCCTTTCCTTTTTCCTCAAATACCCTCTTCTGTTTAATAGCAGAACCACTGTCAGACTGAGAGTGAGACATTGCTATGCTTATCTTCCTCTCTCATCCTCTCCATATCTGCTAACTTGGCCCTAACAGAATTTATTTTCGGAACGACTCATTGGGTTGAACATATTCCCATTGTTCCTATCTAACAGAAAGGAGATTTTGTTTTGTTTTGTTAGCTTATGAGCCATTTCAATTGAAGCTGACTTTACATAGTCTGCAAGTCCCATCTTGTGCTCATGGTAACACTGCAGATTGTTTCTGGTGGTTTTCTATATTTACAGTTTCTTTGATAATGGGGGTGGGAGTTATTATTTTATTTTGGGTTTGGTTTGTTTACTTATATCAAATAGTGGAAAGATATGTCTAATCTGTTTTTTTTCCCACTATTGCAAAATTGGGGCAAGTACTTAAACCTATTGTGAAATAACCTCTTATTCTTTTGACACAATCTATGGAGTGCAAGATGCTTTACCACTGGGCTCCATAGAACTCCTGCACGTTTAGAAGTTTTGAATGCTCAAGTATACCCAGCAGTGGTTCATGAGATGGAAGAGATAAGGAGCCTTAAAACAAAACCAAAAAACCCTATGATATTTTGGATTCTACAGTTATTTAGAGGTGAACTCAGCCTGTGACCTCACATAACAGCAATGCAATGCACATAATAGTCTAATAGCAAAAACCACATTTCCTTTCACAATACAAATAGAAGCAGGTCAAAAGCAGGGGAGAGTAGAGTGTAAATAACTTGTAGTGTTCACTGGCTTTTAGCACTGATATTCGGAAGATGTAATTCTTCAGTCTGGTGATTGCTTTTCAGTGATTCTTACATTCATGCTTAAATCCCTTAGAGAAAACCATGATATGACAATACCCAATTCACCATCGTTTAGTGCTATTCTCTTCGGTTTCAAAGAACTGTGTGTGGACTAGCACAAAATAAACAATTTTCAAATATCAAGTCCTGACTTCAACGTTATTGGCTGATGTGTTTCCCCTCCCCCGCCAAATATCCCCAAAATAGGGAAAACCTGAACAAAGGATGAGTAACATCATTTTAGAAATATTTTTAAAATCACCAGTATGATGTTGTGCTCAAAAAGAAGTCTTACAAGTTTTTAAAATGCACTTATCTTTTCACTTTAGTTGTTCACGAACTAAGAAGCGTCAATTGCAGACACAACTCACTGAAAATATTTCCAGTATAAACCAAGAAGTTGTGCAAAAGTGCAAAATACAGGGTATAAAATATAGATATTTAGCTGGTGCACACAAGGCATAGAAGTGTGACCCAGCAAGTATGTGTAAGCCCTGCTTACAACGTCTCTACTTATCTCTTCACTGTAGATCTTCATGTATGGCTCAAAATGGCAGAAAACTAGGCTACTGTTCTTCAACAGCCGTAGTGTTCATTTCCAAGCTTATTTAAGATTTTCCAAAATTGTCCTCACTGTTGTTGTTACTAAAAGGCCATGCACTGCTCATATGGCAATCAATGTTTTTGCTCATTGATCAAGAAGGGAATACAAAAATGAGAAGCCAGCCAGCACAGTATTCACCCATTCCTGTTCTCATCCTAACTGTTCTTTGTGTTTGTTTTAACAGCAATTTTGTAAAACTCCCTCCTACTCACTTTAAAATGCTGACAAACTGTGTCTTAGGAAGAATGTACAGCCAAGGAATTGGGAAGCAAGACAAGGAGAGAGTTTCATCAGTGAAAGTCTGTTTACTTCCAAGCAGAGCTGCATTTTGGATTGGGACATTAGGTGAGCTCTGCCGATGATGCAGCTTTTTGTTCTGGGGGTGGTTGTTTTAAGCAGGGCATCACATACCGTTATGATGGTTTTAATCTCTGTACACTGCCCATAGTCACTGCTATGAGATGGGAGCTCTATCAATTAAATAAATAAATAAAACATGTCCTCCATCCTGAAAATGAATCAGCACAAAAGGAATGATGGCATATCATCACAGGAATGCAATCACCCTCCATGCCTCATGTGGAGAGCCTCAAGTCTAATCCATTTGTTCCAACTCATCAATTTGCCATTGGATGGACACTTACTGTCTTAATTTTGTGGAGCATCACTAAGGTAAAGGTAAAGGTTTCCCTTGACATTAAGTCCAGTCGTGTCCGACTCTAGGGGGCGGTGCTCATCTCCGTTTCAAGCCAAAGAGCCGGCGTTTGTCCGTAGACACTTCCGTGGTCATGTGGCCGGCATGACTAAATGGAATGCCATTACCTGCCCACCAAAGCGGTACCTATTAATCTACTCACATTTGCATGTTTTCGAACTGCTAGGTTGGCAGGAGCTGGGACTAGCAACGGGAGCTCACCCCGTCAAGCGGATTTGAACCGCCGACCTTCCAATCAGCAAGCTCAGCAGCTCAGCAGTTTAACCCGCAGCGCCACCACGTCCCTGCAGGAGCATCACTAAGCTTTATAGCAATCTGCAACCCTGGAGAACATCTCTTTCAGGATCACATCTTTTAGGCAAAGGGAACCAGACGATATTTTTCCACTCTTAGTAGGCTTTTCAGAGGTGTCTGGCTGACCACTGTGACAGCAGAACATTAAATGGCAGAGACCTTTCATCTGAATTAGCGGACCTTATCTTCTGTTTTGACAGTATTTCATAATAACCATTCAGCAGTAGCTGAAATAGTATAGTAGAAGTAAGGTCCACAGGAGAAGCACTGGCATCAGTACTGTTAACTCTGCTACTGCTCCAACAGGAACTGTTATATTTTTATTATTGATGTATTTTTCACTTGTTTTTAATGTTGGCAGCCACCAGAATTGCTTGGCAAGTGGACAACCATACTGAATGAATGAATAAATGAATGAATGAAATGTTTGTTCAGTTTTTTAACTATTTAATTATTTATTTATTCATTCATTTGATTTCTCTATCCACCCATCTCAACAAGTGACTCTACCAATTTAATAAGAACAGAAGTGCCTGCAATCTAAGATGCAATTTTTAGACACACAAACCATACTTTGGAAACTATACTTAATCTCTATTGCCTCCACCTCAATGCTGTCAAATAGAGCAAGTCTCTTTTCAGTGTCCCTGTAACAAGGCCATCCCTTGTGAAGAAAAGTCCCTGAAGAATTATGTAATTTGCTGGAGCGGGGTGTGGGGGTAGGGGAAACGTTTGCTGTCAGGTTTAAGCAATGGAAAGGACAATCTGTAAACGCAAAGGACAGGAGGACAGGCGAAACCAATCTTCTTTTTTCTTTTCAAGAGCAAATTTGCAACCATCCATTTTCCAACAGCTGCCGGGAAAGTGCCAGAATTATGAGCAACCAAGAGTCGTTTCTACAGATTACCTCATCTGAATTTTCAAAAGGGATTACAATCCCATTAAAGGACAAGGATCTTTGGAGCTAATTAATTTTCAGGGAATTGCTTGCAATGCCCAAGCAAGGAGTTGATTAAATATTAATATGGGATACTAAGGTCATTTTTTGTTTTGCAACCCTTGAAAACAGAGTACTGAGATCTAACTGCAGCATCCGCTTCACAGTGACTGAAAATAAATGGAGAGGTCTGCACATAAATCAGTTAAATAGATGCTGATTTTTTTTTCTATATTTGATTCAGCTTTTTGAGTTCAGTTCTGTTACCAAACTTCTGTTCATTTTTTTAAAAAATAAGCATTTTCACATCTACTGTGTCTACAGCTAGGTAGAAACACATATTGAGGTTTCTCTTTCGTAGATGTACTCCCCAAAACATTAGCCTGAATAGTAGATATCAAACATCAAGGAAAAGCCCAATACTACCCCCTAGTGATCAAAATTTAGTGACCTCCAAATAACATAGAACACAGTAAGTGGACTTTAGATACAAGAGCAAACAAACAAAAAAAACAATGCCCAGAAGCAACACAGGTTACTGCTGGCTTTGTTTACTTAGACATCTTTTCATGGTAGAAGGGGGAAAATGTGACAGCTCTAAAAGGCTAAAGTGTTCTGCTTCTTGGCTTGATTCCTCTGTTTTAGGACCTAAGCAACAACAGCTATTTATGGATTATGTGGTTAAAACTGCAGCAAGAACAAAAGCCTCCAAAACAAAATTCAGTACCGTATAATAAGGAAGAAAGGATTCCCATGCCTTACCTCACCAGAAGACCTAACCACATGCTGCTTATTCATTTTTGGGGCACCAGCTTGAGCAATAGCTGCATATGAAACCAGAATCTGTTCTGGATGGGAGTATTTCATCCTGCTGACAAGTGAAGGGGTTGCATGCTTAAATACAACCTTAATACATATTGAAAACAGGATTGAAAAAGATTTCATCCTGTTCTTCTCTCGGTGATGTACCTCTTTTGCAGTATGAAGATCAAATATTGGTGTGTTCTGGGGAGGTGATGCTCCACTTGCAGCAAATAGGACAACAAAGCAAAGAGTGGAAACTTTTAATCAAGTGGACTCTTTCTAAATCCCTTTTTGCAAATGAAACCTACAAGAAAATCTTGCAGAATATCTATTCCTTAACAGGATGCTATAAACTAAAAAATCTTTTCCTCCTCTCTTCCCATTAGATTTTGCCTGTTTCTAAGCTCACAAAGCCTCTGAGTGTTGCATCTTCTTCTTGAGATTATTTGCCCCATTTCTGTATTTCAATATACCCTGAAACAGAAACAAGAACAAGCATGTAACACTCTTGTTTGTTTCTGGTTTTCTCCAATCCTGTTGGCACTCGGTTGCCTAAGCCCATTATCAGAGGAATTGATGACTGCTTTGGGAAGTGGTTGTTCTATTTTGCTTTCTTAAATTCTACTGAGTTGTTGTCTTAGCATTTGAATTTGTTGTCATTTGGTAAGACTGAGAATACAATGAGAAGAGAAGTGATGCAACCCTAATCCTGCTGCTATGGAGATTGGATCTTGCTATAGAATCATAAAGTTGGAGGGACTTAAGAGGACATCAAGTCCAGCCCACTGAATACTTCAGGATTCACTACCCAATTCCCAGTAGATGACTGCCCAGCGTATGTTTGAAAACCTCCCGTGAAGGGGAAGAAACCACTCCAAGTGGTAACCTATTCCACTGATTGACAGCTCTTACTGTCAAGAAGTTCTTCCTAATGTCTAATCTATACCTATATCCTTGTTACTCCTGAGTTCCATTTTGTGAACTGCCACATTTAAGACACAAGCCTGTATTAAGATTTTCTATGACGCAGTAAAACTTGAGAGCAATCTGATCAAGGGAGGATAATTTAATATGACTGTTTTACCATACAAAAACTGGGGATAGAATTGAGTTATGGCAAAGTTTCTTCTTCATCAAAAGTTACTTTGCAAAAATTTTTTATAGAAGGGTAGGAATATGTAGTAGCATTTTGGGCGGTTATTGAGTATGTGGGACTAAGACTTGGGAGATGCAGATTCAAGTCTACCCTGAGCTACTGAAGGTAAGTGAATGACTTTAGGCCAACAGGATTCCCTCAGCTCAGCCTACCTCACTGGCTATTTCCTGTGGGATTATGGAAAGAGGGAGCATGATATATGCCACCTTGAGCTCTTGAATGAAAGAAGCTAATAAACAGAAATTTTAGAAGTCCACTCCACTTTTCCCTGTTGATATTTCCAACAGGAAAAGAAACTACTTTCAAGCATGGCGTGGCAGTTTTGAGAAGGGCAGGGGTGGAAAAACTGGATCCTTCCTAATTCTCATCTCTAAACAGGCCACACAGCATCAGGGAACTGGATGTAATGGAAATAAAGCCCAGTCAGCAAACCATGTATGAGTGTTTGAGAGTAATAAATAGAAGCAACAATAAAGCTACAAGACAAGCTGCATTTGGGAGTTCTCCTGCAGAGGAAGTGAAGGCAAGAAGGTTAAAATAGGTGTTATATATATTCTGATCTACAGTATCTCTCTATTCCTTTAAATCAGTTGAGGAACCCTTTCTTCATATTTTGTACTTAACACAAATAATCGAATACCAATAGGACAAAGAGGCAAAGCTCTCTCCATTGTAACTCACATTCTGGAATGTAGAACACACTTGTGGATATGGAGCATGGGAAAACTTTAGCCATAGAGGGAGTAGAAATGTCAATTACCAGAGATATTTTATTAAACACCTTAGATAGGCATTGAATGAATTAGCCTCAGGCTATTGTTGTTGCACCATATCAACAACTGGTTCCATCTATATGCTTGGGTTTTTCCCTGTTTAAATAATACAGCATCAAAGCCTTGGGAAATCAGTTATTTATAAACACTGAAGTATGCCGAACATGCACTAGATTCTCCATTTCTTTCAAATTTCTTTCCAAGCTTTCTATGGTCTTGCCTCTTATCTTTTTTCCTTCATGACATGTACACTTGAAGCTTCCCCCCAGAACAATTAGTGACTATTTTCTCTGATTCTTTAAATTCCTTCTTCAATTCATATTTTTTTCAGGAAGCCTTTAGTTTATCCTGTACTGTCATGAAAGCAAGGTAACTAAAATAACCACATATTCTTCCCCTGATTCCATTTCTGACTTCCTCTTCTATTTTCCTTTGTCTTTTCTAAATCTTGGATTAAAGACCTGTTGTGGTGGGTGTTGCAAAGTGTGATAGAAAGATGGCATATGATGACAATGACAATGTTTATTCATATAAGTTATTGACATGGGAATAACAGTTTCAGTGGTGATAATTTCACCCAGATTCATGTAAAAACAGAAGGAAGACCTGATTTATTATTTATTTATTTGTCAGAGTTTACCACCACCCATCTCCCCCCTAAGGAGGGACTCTTATTGCATTTATTGTCCCTCTTCTGTTTAAGTTGTGCACATGATTCTTCCTACACACATACACTCACTACCCACAAGCACATTTCATCCTCACAAGACTTCTGTGAATAGGTTTGGCTAAAAAGAAACAACAAAACCAAGGTCACACATTGAGTTCCTTACCTAAGTGATACTGAATTTAGGTCTCCTTGTCTTGGACATTTCAAATGAGTAGCTTAGGGCTAATTTAGTTTGAGGAATGTGACTTGGCAGAGCAATTGAAGGTTCCTTGTCAACTGAACAACCAAAAATCCATCCCTGATAGAGACTAACTGAAGAACTCTTAGAGTCTAATTTTAAACATATTTATTCAGATGGAAAGACTTCTGACATCAGTAGGGTTTATACCCTAACAAAATATGTCTATAATGGCAGCCTGAAGCTCACTTGCAACCATATAGCCAAGGTTGAATAAAGATATGCCACAAATCTATGAAAGACAAAGGATATGGAACTCTGACCAGAAGCTCAGCAGAACTCTACAGATGCTTGAACTGCTGTGGTCCAAGTCCTGAAAGATAGCTGATGGCATTAGAGGGTGCAATTCTGCATGTTCTTCCCTGGAAACAAGTCTTGTTAAATGCAGTGGGGCTTATTTCTGAGTAGTCATGCATAGGATGCCTTAGAAAAGATCCTCAGACATATTTATCTGTGAATTAAATTGAGCTGGCACTGCGCATACATTTCATGGGTCAGTCTGCAACTGCTAAGAATAGATGATTTGGTGTATTTCTGGTCTGTTAGGTCTCATCATTTTATAAGTCTATTCTATCCTGTTTCCACATTAATCTGTGAAGTCAGGAAGCAGGTGGTGATGGAGGATCTACATGAAGTTTTAAATATGTCTTTCTGATAGTATTTTTAACATACATCTATAAATACATTTTTATATAAGAAAAATGCCCTTTTATGTTAAATATTGGAGACATATAAAATTAAATAGATGGAAATGGCAGAAATTGTGGATCAGGCCAATATACGTCATCATGATCAAATTCCTTCACCTTTCTTGAAAGTAATACAACTTTTTTTTTTTTTGGCAGAAGTTTGTATTTTAATTACCAACTAAAGTTTCCAATATTTCTGAAGTGTCATCACTGTGATATACTGTGATATACAAGAAAGACCTGAAGGGTTCCCCCCACCCCCACTACTCCTTTAGTATTTTCTGTAATGCTAAAATGTTTCAACATGTTTTGGTCTAATTTGTTTTTAACTACCTTTGCAATAGATCGGTGGATACACACATAAACACAATTTTAGCTGCGTGTTTTTATTATTTACTAAGAGTTTAATACAACAGCTTTGTTTAGAGGTGTAATAAATGGTCATGCAAATTGGCAATGAGGTTTTTTTTTTAATGCAAAATGAAGCTGACAGTGCTCTTCTATTACTGGGGTCTTATTAGGGGGGGAAAAAAATCTCTGACATCTGTTTATCCCCTGCAGCCAACCTTGTATTCAGAATACAGTAATTGATTCCCAGCAGCCACTTGGGAGCTTACTGACTCACTTTTTTCCACACCGCACTACACAGGTATCTCGGCAGCTAATTCCGAATGTACATCTGCATCGTTATCTCCTGGTGAACTGTGACCCAAAACACTTTGGAGGCTCAGATGAAAGTGCTTCCTCAACCCTCCAGTGCTAAGGGTATACAGGATTCCACAGCCTGGTAATTCACACAGGACACCCAATCAGAACCATCCCCTTTGAAGCCCTCCTCAGCTGGGAGACCATGAATGATTCATAACTTCTCTTCTGCACCGGCGAAAGGAAAGACGAGCAAAGCTGGTGTGTATTATTCAGGACAGCATCCTCAATAAGCCTCCATGTTCAGCAAATTGCTACAACGTTTTCTGCTTAGTCCTCACCTGTACACAGCCTCTCCTTTTGCGTACAGTCCTTACTTTCTCCAACCCCGCCTCCAGCGTGTTTTAACATAAAGAGGCTAATTGTTCAAAAGGGCATTAGCTTTCGTTTCAAATACAAGAAGAAAATTAGCTGCCACTGGAGCCGGAGGAGGGAGCAGGGAGCAGGGCACAACAGTCTGACTCAACACCAGAAGTCTTTCCTTTGAAATGTCAGGGCCATATGACGACTTGGGGGTATCAAAAATGTCCATTTTAAATCCAAAGATGGCATAGCAGTAGATGTGGCTTTCCAGCTTCTCTTTGATTTTTTCCAGCTAAAACTTGCCTACTTGGCTGTTGCAGTGAAGCAGATCCAATGGTCGGTTGCATCATTTTAAGCTAGGCCACAAAACCCAAATGCAATATCAAACTAAATCTGAGAAGTTGATTAAAGCTATGAGTAGCTGGAGTTACTATATTATCTCAGCAGTCCTAAAACATTTTCTGGAAGGTAATTATTATCTCCATAACACAAATGGGGAAAGGAAGCAGAAACAGACAGACAGTTACTGAGATCTGAACTGGGAGCTTCATTTGAAGAAAAATTCTTCATGCTATATTTATCCCTGTTCTTATTATGTATCAAATATAATCAATTGGAGAGGAAATAGCACAGGATAAAGCAACTGAAACAGTAGACTTTTTAATCTTTATTTCCGAAAGTCAAAGGGCAATTATTTGTCAAGGGTTATAAAACTATAAACAAGATTGGTTTTAATTTTTTCCCCTCTCTTCAGAATTCTGCAACTCAGGCATCACCCGACAGGAGGTGAACTAGCAGCAGCTTAAGGAAGTATTTTCTAAACACCTAATTCACTTTTTATACAATATGCTTATTGTATAATTTAAATAGCTTTTGAACGGGCTTCAATTACTTGTAAAATGCATTAGACAAATTCATGGAACTAGCTCTTTACAACAGTTAAATGGGACCGCCATAATCAGAGGTAGCATGTCTGAGTGACAGCAGATGGGGAAAAGCAATTGATAACAGCCAGCTTACTGTATAGGCTATTTGTGAGTCTCAAAAATATTTTATTGGTTTTGGAAATATAATACAAAAATCAGTTTTTGAGCTACAGCTGGTGCAAAATGCAGCCATGCAGGCGATCTTGGGTATCCCAAGATCAGCACATGTCACCCCGTTGCTCCATGGTTGCATTGGTTGACAGTCTGCTTCCGGGTCCAATTCAAGGTGTTGGTTATCACCTTTAAAGCCCTACATGGCATGAGTCCAGGTTACCTGATGGACCGCCTCTTCCCCATTACATCAACCCGTCCCTCCCGGTCATGCAGAGAGGGCATGTTACGGACCCCATCTGCGAGAGAACTCCATCTGGTGGGGTCCAGGAGGTGGGCCTTCTCTGCAACACCCCCTGCCCTGTGGAATGTCCTTCCCCCGGAAGTGAGATTGGCTCCCTCCCTCCTGGACTTTAGGAAACAGCTAAAGACCTGGTTCTGTTATCATGCCTGGGGTGGGAGAGAGAGTAGCCATTCCTGGGGATGGTTAGTTTCTTAGAAGAACCCTGCTCTGCTTGCAAATCACAGAGAGCTTTCAGCCATTGGGGTTTTTATCATATTTATTTTATTATGTATTATAGTATTTTACAGTTTTATATTTTTCTTATTTACGTTTTATTGTAAACCGCCCAGAGTCCCTTTTGGGAGATGGGCGGTGATAAATTTGATCAATACATAAATAAATAATCTAGCAAGCCATTTTTAATGTAATGTTCTTATGACTTTCAGTCTCACTAAAAAGACAGTAACTTAAAACATAACCTATTTTTACCTTATCAAGTTTCTTTCTTTCTTTTTTAATTTGTTTCTCATGTTCCATGGTATTTTCACTCATTGTAGTCCTGAAAATCATGGTAATAATCATTTCTAAAATCTAATGTGTGAGGGGTTTCTTTGTGGAAATGGTATAAACCACCAACAAAGAGCCTATTATTTTCCCTTTGCTGCCAAAGAGGCTTTTTTTGTAAAAAAAATTTTTAACAAACTTAATTATTCCTTAACCTCTAACTTACCATTTAACCTATACTATACCTATACTGACATCTATACCTATGTGTATATCTAAGCTGTGAACAGCCCTATGAACATTTCTGTTCTCCATGGTTGTCTGAGCTTATAACAAAGTCTTTAGCCACCATTTGGTGAAAGGCGAAAGCAGGGCCGCAACTGGGGGGGGGGGCAACCGGGTCATGTGCCCCAAGCGCCGCGCTGGCGGGGTGCCAAAATGAGTGCTGGGGGGAGCACCAAAATGGGTGCAGAACCCATGTTTGCCCCGGGTGACACAGACCCTAGTTGCGGCCCTGGGTGAAAGGTCCCCTGTGCAAGCACCAATTCATGTCTGACCCTTTGGGGGGACACCACTTTTGTGACATTTTCTTGGCAGACTATAGCGGGGTGGTTTGCCCTTGCCTTCCCCTGTCGTCACCTTCCCCAGCAAGCTGGGTGCTCATTTTACCAACCTCAGAAGGATGGAAGGCTGAGTCGACCTGAGCCAGCTACCCAAGAATCCAGCTTCCCCTGGATTCAAACTTGGGTCGTGGGGAGTTTTGGCTACAATGCTGCCTACCACTCTGCGCCACACAATTGGCTACCCTCAGATTAGCTGGCTCCTGATGTTGTCAGTTGCTGTTCTGAATTGCTGCTAAAGTTGTGCTTTGCACAATCTCTCAGTCTGTATGTTGGGAGGGGAGGAAGGAAGGTGCTTTACCAGCTGCTGGCTGGCTGTAGACTCTCAGCATCTCTGCTGGTGAGGCTGTTTGGCTCTGCTTTCCCTTTCAGTGTGCTTGCTTTGAGTTAGCTGAAGTCCAGGCCTGCTCTTCCTTCAACATCAGTCACCTGCTAAGCCTATGACTGCTCCACTCCCTCAGCTGCAAATTCTTCTTCCTGCTCTCCCACGCAACACAAATCGTCCCGCAACACACACCCACACTCAGGTGCTCAGCATTTCCTTTTATATTTGGAAACCAGGTGTGCTTCTCAGGCTGCCTTAAAATCCCAGGGGGGAAAACAAAAGGAAGGGAGAACTCCAGTTGCCACTGTAAGGCTTTCCTTCCCTTAATGGTAACAACAGATCAAAATAGTTGTTAAATAAATAAACAAAGAGATCTAGGTAACTACCAATAATACTGTGTATTTCAGCACACTAACCAGATGCTGTCATTCACAGGGTCATCTGTGACAAGGGACAAAAATGTCATGACACTTGCTGCAATGGCATGATCAAAACCCCACCATTTTTTAATATGTGACACAGCTACAACACATATTAAAAGGGGGAGGGGCTTCAATCACACTATTGTAGCCACCATCTTGACTTTTTTTTTGCCTCCTTCCTCCCACACACAGATGCCCTGATCATTCATAATTTCATGAATATACTCTGAAAAAGTACATGGTAGAACACCACATATAGTGTATCTTACTTAATGTAAGAACATAAAAGTTGGCCAACTAAATCATCAAACTATACCGCACTCAGTCTAGTGTTTTATTCCTATGGAGGAAATCAGATGCACTGATAAGCCCATAGATAGTATAGGAGTAAAGATAAGGGGTCTTTTAAGGAGAATTCTACTCCTGGCAGTACTGTCCATGAGGAAGATCCAAATCTGTAAGATAGTGGTCACAACATCATGTCTGAAGCACTGCCCTTTTGTACGTATGTGTGTGATACCATTGCACACAGAAAAAGGGCAGGTCTTTGATCATGCCACCATACCTGCTATCTTGCATATTTTGTACAAACACACACACACACACAGATGCCACTGACTCCTGGTGACTTCATGGATACACTCATACAGTTTTCTTTGCAGCAGTATGGAAATGTTTGCCGTTGCTCCAAGACAGATAGATTTAATTTCATAGTCTAGCCTTTGGTCCTGGGATTCTATCCATGTACTAACCACTTAGATTCTGAGTCTAAGGTTAGGCTAAGGCAAGACAAGAGCCCAGTAGCAGTGCTCACCTTATGTTCTGGAACACTATGTATTGACAGGCACACTGCTTCTGTTACTACAAGTAACATGTGCAACATTTGTGATCTTTAGAAATTGATGGGCTTTTCCAAAATGAATCTGCTTAATCCTCTTTTTTCTGTCCTGAGTCTTCTGTCACAGTTTCACCAAATAACCTATCTCTCCACTTCCACTTATTAGCTTCTATTGCCAATCTTCTCCAGACAGGGTTGTCTCAAATATTTAGTCTTTCATCAGCCCCAAACTATCCTTCCTTCAGCCACTAGTTCTGATCTTCTACCACTAACAGGTCCTCATTCATTTTTTTTAAAAAATTATCAACCTGAAGACTTTCTTACATGCCATCTGTAAGGCAATTACAACAATATGGTTTATATACAAGAGATCAAACAAGAGTTGGCCAGCGGAGTTCAACAGGAGGAAGAGAGAATGACCACTTCTGGGGGGATTATATGCACAGCTGTGCAGAGTGAAAAGGTCATATCCTGAATAGTTGCTGATTGCAGAGGGTGTATCCTGAGAGCTGTTGATTGCTCATTATCCATGTTTAAATGAGTTACTCCTGCTGAGTAAGTAGAGGCTTTAAGAATAATGTAAGATACAGGAGTCCCAGGGGGTGAGCTCATGGAGGAAGAGAACAGGAAAAGCAAAAGCAGTTTAGAAGGGAGCTCAAGAGGGAGTCCTCAACAAATTTTCCATCTAGATGAACATATGTTCTTGGCCAACTAAGACCCTGAGAAAAGAATAAGATGAATAAAGGCTTCTTTGAGTGGAACCTAAGAAACAACACCAAGAAGAAAGACAGTTTGCAGTCTGTATGTGTTTATGTTCCTGCTTGAAAACGATCTAGCATACATTTGTACTACTGTAAGTGCAAGCTTAGAAAAGGTTGAGAAGAAAAAGTCAAAGATTATGAACAGTGAACAACTACACCTCAGCTGATGAGGGAGAATGAAGTTTTAACAGATCAAAGATAGGAAGTACAGCCAGAAACTTGGAAACATCTTTGAGATCCTGCAGAAGAAACAGATTCTAAGACTTCAAAGGAAGAGGCACTGAGGAACAAGCGACAGAAGGTATCAAGAAAGATGGAAGCAATACAATTGTGCCCTGTTTTTAAAAAATGAAAAAGAAAATAATTGTGGTTAGTAAGTCAATGGTATGAGCAATCAAAAAAAATGTGTGCCAGTCAAACCTATCAACTTGTGAATTGTCCTGTTAGAAGCAAAGACTAGAGATGTGACTGAACAATTTCCAAGATGCATCAAATAGGCAAGTATTCCTTCTTGCTAATCTTTAAGGGGACAAATGACTCTACAAAGAACACATGTAACCAGGCCATTTTGTGTTGGTCAGATTTTGTCTCAGATCATGTTTGTTCAGTTAACTGGAACAAAGAAAAGCCATAAAAATGACCAGACTAAGAGAAACTGAAGGAATGTTTAGCCTCGAGAAGAACAATAGAAGATATGAAAGCACCTTCATGTACCTTAAAGGACATCACACAGAGGGTGGTCAAGAGTAATTCTCCATTTTTCTAGAGTACAAGACAAAATAATGAATTCATGTTACAGGAAATCAGTTCCAGTTGAATGTTACAACTTCCTAACAGTGAGAGCAATTCAACAGTACATCCAATTACCCAAAGAAATTGTGGTTTCCCTTTCTGGATTTGTTCACGCTGAGCTAAACAGCTATTTGCCAGGAATGTTTTAATCTGGATTATTGCACAGAGCAGGAAGTTGGGCTTGATAACCTAAGTGGTGTCTTCCAATTCTATGATTCCATGCCAAATTACATTATGGTATGAATTTACGCGGTGGCGCTGCGGGTTAAACCGCTGAGCTGTCGATCGGAAGGTCGGCGGTTCGAAACCGCGCGGCGGGGTGAGCGCCCGTTGCTCGTCCCAGCTCCTGCACACCAAGCAGTTCGAAAACATGCAAATGTGAGTAGATTAATTGGTACCGCTTCGGCGGGAAGGTAACGGCGTTCCATGAGTCATGCTGGCCACATGACCCGGAAGTGTCCTATGGACAACGCCGGCTCCAAGGCTTTGAAACGGAGATGAGCACCGCCCCCTAGAGTCGGACACGACTGGACTTTACGTCAAGGGAAACCTTTACCTTTACCTTATGAATTTACACAAAATGACCCATAGAATACAAACATCACAAAATAAAAATAGTTGAATATTGCATTTCTTAATATAGATATATTTCTTTAAAAGCAACATATGATTATATTAACATGTGTTACCAATCCTTGAGTGGTATATTGCTATCATATTATACGGGATATTTCAGGGGCACCGTAGTTTTCATTGACTCAGTCTAACTTATTTTGTTACAGGGAAAACATGTTCCCTAACTGACAATAGTGAAGCACTGCATTCAAGTGAATACCTTGGAAACTTTTGGCTTCACCGATATTATAAGCCCTTTTGGGTTAATGCCTTGATAATATAATGAATGACACAACTTAATTTTCCCTATATCAAGTGTAGGCTGTGAACCCTTATATAATGTTTGCCTGCAAGAGGTGAGCTGTTTCATTTGCTTTTTTCATGGGAAAAGTATAAAGAAGCCCATTATTAGTTCATCACATATTTCAGCAAGTTTTCAGATTTTTCTTTCAGCTAATTCACATATGTATGACTACCCCCCCCCATGACTATCATATCAAATTACAATGTTTATGTGTGAGTAAGTCAGCACAGAATTGATACAATATGTAGCCTTTATATTTCTTATGTTCTTTAATCACAATATTTTTGAATTAATTCACACATTCAGCTGACAGGCATTACTGTATATAAAGAAAGCAAGTGACATTTGTGCAAAATTAAACCTACTCCTAAGTTCTCAGGAAGTTTTACTATTGAAGTGAAATTGACAAATGATTTTTCCTAGAGACCAGATTTCCTCTTCCACAAAGATTTTTCAAACAGTTGACTTCCCTTTCCCTCTTTTTTCTCTTAGATTTTATAAGAATTTGCATTCTTATAAAATCTAAGAGACAATAATCACCAAAATACATGTCCTTAGGAAGTCATGCATGTGTTTTGTGATAAGGTCTTTATATGGGATAATTATTTTAATTGGGGTAAACAGTATATTGGAAAATCAAAGACTAGTAATAGAGCCATAATAATGGCAAAGATTTGCAGATATTGAATACACATAAAAAGCTTAATAAATAAAACAAAAGGTGTGCATCCTTTTGGAACCGTGTGAGATAGGAAAAACATACTATGTCCATGACCTTGGAAGGGGCCTAAAACTTTGACATAATTATAGATGCGCACCTTTCCAACTTGTCAGTCTGGCCTTTCCCTAAGGATTGTGCTTTTCTCAGTTTCCTAGAAGCATACAAAAGTCAATAGTCAAAGATCTTCAACAGAATACACAGATGAGTCTCACACACATGGGCGATCAATTATCTAGCAACGGAAGGGCGGTGGGGGGAGAGAGGCAGGCAGACGGGCAAATGGCCTTTTCCTATTGTCTTGGTGAAAATGAGAGTTAGATACTACTAGAGAAATGTTAAAATATGAGTGACAACTTCATATTTGCCATCTTACCACTGAAAATAATTGCGAAGAAATTTGTTGTGTTTTGTTGAAATGAATCTATATCTATCGACCTGTTCACTTTTACTAAAGCATAAACTAGGGAGGGCTGTGCTTCCCTTCTTATTTGTTTCTTGTTGAAGGCCTTTGTACTAATTACATGACAAATGAAGATAAGTGACATTTATACTAAGGCTCCTAACTGTAATAGGGTACACCCTAAAGGAGTGTGAGTTGTGGACGAAGAAATCCCTGTTTCACGTTTCACCTCAAGATGAACTCAAAATATCGTCTAAAAAGATCAGATGTGATAGGAAAGTAGTTAATAGCTGATTAATACATATAACTTCCAAGGAGAGATGAAGAGACTCCCTCATTAAAAACGCAATTGATAAATTTATCATATAGGTTAATGGAGAAAATCAGATGTGGAATTAAGCTCTATTCCCTATCATAATGATGATTGAAAGCAAATGGGCATGCTTCCTCACTGCTCACTGCATAGACAGCAGAGAAAATCTGACAGGGAGCGCCTATTTCTAGCCCATCATAGAAAAAAATTGTTTTTACCTATTTAAGAATCAGGTGAACATTTCCTGATTTTTGAATGAACTGATTCTGAAGGCTTCCCAAGAGTTTTTGATGAGGTCCCAATATTTCCAGCCATTTTTAACAAAAAAGAAAAGAAATATTCTTTTAATAATCTGTTATTCTTTTAAATAGAAGCTATAATGTTCGTATCACAAATTAAAAAATCTCATTCATTCATTTATTCTGCAAATTATTAATAAAATAACCCTCGGGAGCTAGTAAGGCATAAAGACAAAAATATGCATATAAAAACAGAAAGGAGAACAAAGAAAGAAACCAGGTAAAAATATTCAACTCCATAAAGGTTGCTGTAGATGGAGGCATTGCTCTGGGCTAGCCACATCCTGGCTACAGAGCTGTGGAGTAGGTGTGAAGGGGATAAACACATAATGGATAAAGTGCAAGTAGCGTTTAGGTGTCTGCACCCCATCTCTTCCATTCGCACATTCTGTATGGCCTGTCCACCTGTTGGCAGTGTGAACAGATATATGAAGATATACTATATGTTTGCATGCATGAAAAGAAGAGTAGAAAAAGATGCAATCACCCCCTTGTTTTCTCACTCCCCATTTACCTATTCTTACAGCCCACATTTGCTATGCATCCATCCATCCACTTTGTGTGTGCATGAGTGTATCTCAAGTTGCAGCTGGGATATAGAATGCGTAATGTACGAAACAATAATTTTCAGCAACCTTTTCCCCCCTGAAGTCCCAATGAAGTTCATGGCTTCTGTGCTATCTCAAAGGTTTTTTTTCCTATGCATAATAGCACAGCCAGAAGGAGAAAGAATTCTCATCAGAATTTTCAGAATTGGAGAGAGGAAAGTGGTATGTGTGTATGTGTAAGCTGTACATAAATATTTATATGTAAAAGATCAAAAGAAAGGGGAGTGGAAACCACCCTGCTCTGTCTTAAAGGGGTGTCATAAAGACTGATGAAATAACAAGTCTGAAATGCTTTGATAATTTAAAACATGCTACCTTGATGAGATGATGTTGATGATGATCTGTCAAATCACTTTCCTTTTCTGCAGTTAGCTCTTCATCAAGACATATTTCAGCACAATCTTAAAAATCTGATTGCAGCTGAGAAGTAAATTCAACTGAATTTCTTCTAATAGCTCATTCAACTGAAACATACCAGAACAATGTGATCATAACAGAATGGGCAGATAGCTGCTTTATGCAGTAATTGAAGCTCTTTTCAAAGATAACTTCATCTAAAGAGGATTACAAAAATCCATCTCAGATAATGTATAACATAGGCATGGGAAGGGGTCATCAGAATACTCGTAATCAAGTCAATTTATCTAGGTAGAGATACAACTGGGGAACAGATGGAAATAAAGTGGATTGCCATCAGCATATCAGCGCTGAAACTTCAGCCCAAATCTACAAATAGCATCATGAAGCAGTTTTATGAAAATATTAAACAGCTTAAATATCTGTACCTATATTATCTATCTGTATCTAGCCATGTTTCCATAAACAGTAAAACTAGAATTTCTCACTTGATGAGCTTAGAGGGTTAAGAAGATGACTAATTCCTTAAAAAATTGCCCAAAGAATAGCGAACTGTTGAGAATGTGAGGCTTTTATTTGGGGTATATAGACAACATCCAACACAAGTTTAGGAGCCTGATGTGAAAGACTAGAAATGGTCACTCCACAGATATTTCAGTCTGATTCTGTAACCAGATCTCCAGCAAGATTCAGAAAACTAGAGAGGTATTTTTTTTTTATTCCAGAATGGGATAAATTGTACAAGAAAATTAGACCTTTAAAATGGAAAGAAGCATGCCACATTTCATAGGAGTTGTTAATTCAGGAGTTAGTTCAGGAGCTCTTCATTTTACCATCTAATTTAAAGAAGTATTAACAATTTTGTTAGATAAAATTTGTTGATAGTAGCACCTACAATGTAGAACACCCATGCCAAATTTCAGACAGATAGATTGAGAGAAATTTGTATAAGTAATGGGTGATTATAAAAAATAAGTGTCCCTTCTTGAATGATGTTGAGCTGATTGTTCAAGTGATTATGATGAAAGTATAGATATTTTCCATGCTATAAATTAAGAGCTAGACCAATCCAGCCAAGAAAAGAAAACCATACAACTGCTTAGGATAAGAAATTAGCTGTCAACGAGATAGAATAAATGGGAAAAGTAACATCTCTCTTTCTTAGTCCCTGAAGATATTCTGGTTCAGGGAATAGATAGCCAGCTAATTTTAATGTTAAGTCTGATTAAAAGGAAATATTAAAAAGTTCAAAATTAGGAACATGGATGTTGATTTCATCCTACTTTATTAATGATCCCAATTTGCTAAAGACATAAATTGATAAATGCATTGCTAGATTTGCCTTAGCTTTCAATATACAAAGAAGCAGCTTCTCCAGGACATCCAAAAAGGATAGCAGAGAGAGGTTAAGCCCTCATGCTGAGTTGAATCAAGCAGGAAGCCTCCCTCTCTAGAGTGCTCAGGGGGGAAAAATACTGTTGTGACTGAATCTGTGGCTGTATAATAACTCCCAATCTGATTTGATTTGACTGCTGTTGTAGTCAAGGCTTCATGATAGAGTGCTACAGCCTATATTCAAGCCCTCTGCCACCAGCTGTTGAAACCCGTTCATTGCATCTTGAGAGCAGAGCTTGCTGAGGAGACAGGACAGAGCTAAATTATGCTCAAAGCTAAGGCATGGAGAGAGGAAGAGACAGAAATGAAGAAGTTCAAAGGGAAGAGCTGAACTATGAGCTTCTAGTTCTGCTATCATTTGGTAATTCTTCTGAACCTAGTATTCAGTTCTCATGAGTCTTTCCCTAACCTAGTGTTTCTCAACCTCAGCCACTGTGAGATGCCTGGACTTCAACTCCCAGAATTCCCCAGCTGGCATGGCTGGCTGGGGACTTCTGAGAGTTGAAGTCCATGCATCGCACAATGGGTGAGATTGAGAAACACTGCCCTAACCTTTTGAAAACAATTCTGGGGTCCCTAGATGGAATACTGGGGATACCCCATTACCCATTGTGCCCTGCCCATCTCAGATCAGCTTTTTCTCTTTTTATCAGTCCTGAAATCTTATAAAAATCATTACACATTTTAGTACAACTAGAGTAGTGATCAATGCTGAGTGAAATATCTGTAATTTCACATCACCAAAATGTACCAGTTCTGATTTACATACTGTGTAATTATTTTGTACCAGTTCTGATTTACATACTGTGTAATTATTTAACTTACAGTCACCACAGAGCAGTTTTTACTCTGTGTACACATTTATTTCTACTGATTGTTTAAGAAATGATTGCATTCTGCCTTGAACTTGTTATTTTAAAGACCTGTTAGATTTGTTAAAATAAATGCAGATTAGTTAGTACTGAGATTTAGCAGGTACCAGTAGGAGATTTCTTAAGAAAATCAGTTACTGTAACATTAAGATACATTAAAATGCTAAAACTAGGGACAAATAATTCACATTCTACTATTGCCTTAATTGTATGATTGGCAAGGACATGCATATGTGATACCAAGTACATCAACTACATCAGTTAACAAAATGTAATGCAGTGCAATGTATCTAAGGTAATTAATTAGCTGTATCTTTGGCAAATTAAATAAGCAATGTAAATCAAATAATTTGAAAAAGTAATACTTTAGGTCTATATTATTTTTGATCAAAGCCAAAGCTGTGTTTGGCAGGACTTCAGATCATGAACAGGGCAAATCTTTCCATTAGGAAATGTGAAGTAACAGCCTTAGGCAGCAGCCATTTTTTTCCTGAACCTTCCTATGGTTCATTCTGTTTCCCTGTAGCATTTTTGTTGCCCTACATTCCCCAGGATAGCTGAAGGACACATCTCCAATACTGAAATAAAAGTAAACCCTGTCTCAAGTTCACTTCTGTATGTAATATGGGAAAGAAGGATGTTATTTTTGGCCTCCAGTGGCAAAATAAACTGGGAAAGACTTGCAGGGCCGCAACTGGGTGGGAGGCAACCGGGGCATGTGCCCCGGGCGCCACACTGGTGGGGGCGCCAAAATGAGTGTTGGGGGGGGTACCAAAATGGGCGCAGAATCCATGTTTGCCCCGGGTGACACAGACCCTAGTTGCGGCCATGCAGACTTGAGAGAGGACAAGAAGCATCACAGGAATCACTGAAAACATCTCCAGTGAGGGGGGGGGAGGAGGGGGAGGAGGGGGAGGAAGAGGAGATCTACAAATGTTGCTTCACCAAGAAACAGTTGAAGTGGGTCCTGAAGGATCAAAGTTGCCCAGCTTTGCCCTTCAGTTGTACACATGACACTCAGGCTGCACTTTGCATGAATAATCATCAGATGGACTTTTGGCCAAATAAGATGGAAGTTAAAGAGAAGGAGATGCTAACACTTGGTGTGCTGATAGGAAAGAGGGTTCGGGTTTCTTATTTAGAGCCCAAATTATATCATATTCTCAGTTATTACATTTGTATATACTAAAGAATACTTCACATTTCAAGTATTTAGCAGGACATATAAGGGTAGCAGGAAGTCCTAACGAATTCTAATTTTGAGGTATATGTTTATGCATGACACATGGCCGAGTGTTCATGCTGATCCACTGAAAGCTAGCTGTGTTTTAATTCCATAAAATCAATGGATGCTTTAGGTATTTGTTGCTAATTCAGTAGGACTTAAGCATGACTCACTTTCTTCCAGCAGTAGTTGCATTCATCTTCATCCCCCAACCAGCCTCAGGGATCTGAGTATGGGAAAGGGTGACAAGACAAACCTAGTGTCAGCTCCACTCAGTTTCAAAACAGATGATCTGGATTATACATATGTGCAATTTTGGTGGCTGAATTAGATCATGCTCCATGTTGTAGCATTTGGATGGGTACACATGTAGAAGCCCATCCCTAGATCTATGCATGCTGATATAAAATGTTTTGTTTTCCCATGTTGAAACATATACTGTATGAAACAGCCATTCAATTACTGAATGATTTGATTCATATTTTTCAGCCATTCAACCACAGCCCAGTTAGGAGATGCATGCAATAAATACACAGTTAATAAAATATGAAATTGCCTATTTAAATTTGCAGAATGCTTTTTCCATATCTGAGATTATTTATGATAGAAATAAAAGAAAATCCTCAAAATGTGTTGTAATTTAATGTTTCACTATATTTGTACGTAAAGTAGTAAACGAAGAACACACATTTAGCATTATACCACTTACATTTAATATCTACACATCATTCTTTAATTTAGAAATATGAATGTCAGTAATTTTCTATCCATTCAGTGCAACAGCTTCCACAGTCTTTTATATGCATTTATCCTGTCCAATTAAAACGTATTTCAAGGTTTAACAGATTCTAGGTTGTTGTCTCATGATTTTCCTTCTACTTAAAAAAAAAAGGTAATATAAAAAGTGCTTTTTCCACATCAGATATGCCACTCAACCACATGTCTACTGAATATTTCCAGTTTCAATTTTAAGCTCAAAAATCTTGATTTTACTAGAATGTTTTCTGGGGGGAGGGGAACAGGTTGCATCCAGAGTAAATTAGATGCGTAATAGTTCCTAATTAAGTCAGTGGGACATTACTTAATAATGGTTATATTTTCCTCCTAATTTCAATGAAACCAAAATACAGTTACTGTAAACTGATCTGGATCCAACCCAATGGCTTGACAGCGCAAGAGTGCCTTGTGAAACACTGGTCAGGGAGGTCTTCAATTTATGCTAATTTCTCTTTTGTCCCAGACCTTTGTACTTCCCTCAGAGTAGTTCTGAGGGCTACAAAGGGCTACAATGGAAATTTCCTAATTTTTTTGAATATCAAACATTTTTCTTTCATTTTTGCACCTTTGTTTCCTCTGTTTCTCTGGAAGCTGTGCACAGTTCTGGGATAGCATGGGTGCATGACATGAAATGATATATGATACATCATACATGTTAGCCATTCATGGTAAGACTAGAGGCAAGCACGGGGAAGTTCTGCTTCTCAGATTAGCTACATGAACAATTCCAATCACAAAATTGCTAAATAAATCAATCTGTAATACCATCACAACTGAAGCTATTAATAAAATGTAATACAATATGGTATCGTTTGGGTTCCATCTTGTCTCAAATGCAGTTTAATATTCATCTGAAACTTTTCAGAGAGATCATCTCGGATTTTAGAATAAGGTATCACTAATATGCTGATGACACTCAGCTTGATAGCTCTTTGCCACCTAACTCCAAGAAAAAAACTTGAGTTCTCTCTGTGTAGCATAATATACTAGATGAGAATGAACAGGCTAACAATAAATCTAAACAAGGGTCAGATTTAATAAGGTGGCAGTGGAGAATAGGCCATCACATTCAGGGACTGGAGTATAGCTAGTTCTGGATGGGATTGGATCCCACTGAAATATCAAGCTTGTAATCTTGGTGTATTTCTGAATATTCATCAACTCTGGATTTCCAAGTTAACAAGAAGCAAATCTGCACAATCATATACAGTACCTACTGTGACCTTTCTGGAGGCAGTGATGTCCTGATAAGGAACAATCCATGGCTTGACTGCATCTTGGTAGACTGCTGCAATGACCTATAAGTAGGGCCATCCTTAAAGAGTACAAACTGGAGCAACGAGGTTGCTATCCAATGTCACTACCAGAGCCTGTCTTCCTAATAGTAAAGGAACTGAACTATATGCCAGTTTTTTCCAAGCCCAATTTGAAATATAGTTGAAATCTTTAAAACCTTAAACACTTTTAATCCTAACTCTCTGAGGTGTACTTTGGCCCTGTCCAACAAAGATTATTATTATTATTATTATTATTATTATTATTATTATTATTATTATTCTGTGTGGATCCCATATTAAAGATGCCTGCATTTCAACATTTCTTTGGCAAACATGGCAGAAACATGGCCTTCTCCTGTGACACTCCTAAACTAGGAGGTGTGTTCACATAGGAGTTGTGTTTGCCCTTCCTCTTCCTTCTTCCAAAGAAGATATCAGAGGCTCCTTTACAACAATAACTTTTGATTTTTTTTGTAATAATAATGTTTCTGTACTTTGATTTGTGTTTTAATCTGTTGCTTTTATTTCATTCTATATTTCATTAGGTTCTTAGCCATCTTGGTTGTCTGTCCTGGACAGAAAAGCATTTAAAAAACAAACAAAAAAAAAAACATAAAACATAATGTATGTGCTATTTCCCATCTCTTTTTCTGATACTCTGCATGCTAAATAATTTTGCTTTCTTATCCATAATCTTTATTTTGTAACATGAATAATTCAAAAGTACAAGCCCAGTCTGTTATAGCAGCTTCTGTTATTGCTCTTTGTCTTTTTAAATATAAGTATAAATATAAAAACATAAGTGTGGAATGCATGCATTCATATGAAGAATCACTGATAAGGGTAAAGAAATGGAGAAAGGTTTTCTATGTATTTTCATTAAAGTCACAAATATCTGATACATATAGACTGTATGAGTTGGAAGAGTGCTTATAGAACATTTCATCCAATCCTTTAGTACAGAAATTCACTAAATCATCCTTCACAGGTGGCTATCAGTCTCCATTTGAAAGCCTCCAGAAAGGATGGGAGACTCCACCACTGTTTTAGACAGTCTGTTGGGATGCTTAACAGCTCCTACAGTAAAGAAAATCCTCCTAATATTCAGCCCAAATCTCTTCTCTTTTAATATCAATCTGACGGTCCTTATTCAGCTCTCATTTTTAACAGGGAAAGATTCAAGACCTCTTTTATATGGCAGCCTAAATATGCCTATCTTCTTTAATCTTTCCTCATAGAGGTTCAAACCTTCAAATCTTTCCTCATGAGATTTCTCTACCCTTATACTGATAGCTCTCTTCCTAACCAGTGGCAGCTTTTCAAGTGTGTTGCCCAGAAATGGATAGTAAACTCAAGTGCAGTCCAACCAGCATGGGGTACAGCAGACCTATTACTTCCTATGATCTTGATGTGCGGCTTTGGTTAATGCACCTCAAGATTACATTGACCATTTTAGCTGCTTCATTTGCCCATGTTTAACAGGTATTTTAACATGTGTAGCTCCTTTTTGCATGCCCTACCAACAAACAGGATCTTCCCAAGTCTGAATCTATGCATTTTTCCTACTCAGTTTCAGAACCATCCACTTGTCACTTTTGAACATCATCTTTTTGGATTTGGCTCCATGTTCAAGGTCATTTGAACTGGGTAATTTAAATTATTAAAATATGCAGTCATAGACCAAGCATGGGTACTGAAACAATGGCATTTAACAATCCAAAGCAGTGTTATTTTGTTTCCTTTTGAGATACTCCAGTTAGCTTTTTGTGTACTGTATGTCTCTTTTTTTTTCCATTTTAATTTATACAGTATGTTCTGAATCATCAACTTATTCTCCCTTCTCTTATTCCCACCCCCCTTTCCTCCAAATATAAAATAATATGTTGTATGACTCTTCTTTCTGGTTTCTTTTTCCTTAGAGAATGCCCAAGACTCTGTACTGATAGATCTTCATATCCAAAGGGGAGCATACTTTCAGGATTAAAGGCAAGACCCTCAATTAGACTTATCTCTGATTTCTTCAGATGTTTTTTCTAATCTTTTAAAATGGGATTAAAGTGAGCTAAAACCATAGATTGTTTTTACTCTTAATTAAGACCTTCTAAGCTACGTTTTAAATATATTTCCCCACTCTCTTTCAAAGTGAGGGTATTATTATTTTTTAAACTCTTTCTTAATTTGGAATAATTCCCATCTAAACTCTGATGATAATGAACTTTTATCAGTTCCTATGTGAAGCTGAGTACAAAATAGCTTGATAAGAAATAGGAAGTGCACATACATTTCTCAATAATTTGCAGGAAACTCCCTAAGAGACTGATTAGCCTGTGCTTGTCACATATAAGGATGATAATTATGGAGGCTTAACTGAAGATGTGGTGGATCTTTGGAGCAGAGATGACTAGATCTAAGACTGTCTCATAGATCAGCCCTAATTTTTAATATTAAACATAATATGAGGGGGGACGGATTAAGCATTACCCCTGAGCCTTTGTACCAGTGGTTCTTCCAATAGAACTGATTCAAATTATTTTTCCCTAGAATGCAAAAACAGTTCAAACAAGATTATCTTTAATTAGTATAATCTTATGAACCCATTGTGAAAAGTTTATTGCACCCATGCTGGCGCTCTCTTATTCCTTATTTAGACACTCTTTATTACATTTCACACTGCAATTCTTAATGGTAAAAATGAATACGTGGCTCTTAAAATAATATTGTTGTATTTTCTTATTTAATAAACATCATTTTCTTCTCTAATTCCAGGGTTGTTGCTTTTTGAATGGATTATAATATGTTTGGTTACAATAATTTACTAATTTTCCTCCCTTTTTTTTTGATAAAAATTGAGTTGCTCCCTAAGCCATTTATATGCATTAAAATGGATCTGTGAAGCAATTCAAGTAATATTTTAAATATATTTAATATACATGATGACAATAATTATTAGGTTTCATATTCTTAACAGCAGGTATGAAAATTTATTATGTAGCAGATCAAGAGCTATTTATAACAAGCTGTCCCATAAGTCTAGAGCTCCTTCTTGATGCCTGCTTTAGGTTTGTTTGCATCTTACTTGGCCTGATATACAATCTGATTCCTTGTCCAAGCTGTCTCGCAGATATCAGATGAGAAAAAAATTATGTTTGGAATGTATTAATGGAAAAAAGGTGAATAAGAGGGCTCATTGGAGAGATTAACTTGTTGGGGGGAAAGGGAAAAGAAAAGGAAGAACTCCACGATATACAGTTAAGATATGGAATTTGCTAGGATGAACATCTAAATTGAGATGTTTTTAAACCTGATTTATATCAATTGGTAGGAGATACAGTTCTATGTGGATACTAGTCAAGACAGTGTACTGTATATTATGTCCACTACCAAAGGTTGTGGACTTCTCAATATCAGTGAGCATGAGAATGCCATTGTTTTTTATTCCCTTTTCTTCATGCAGTAGTTACATCTGGATATGCATGGAGTACCTTGCTCTGGGTGTGGGGGAAGCCAGGTTTTGGGGGCTGTGGAAGAGTGAACTCACCATCAGAGTGAGTAGGCATTTTTTCCTCCTAAGATCCAGAGTTTTGGTGCTGCCTGGGAAGGAGAGTTAAAACAGGCCCACCTTCTCCTTAATTGGAGAGCTTGTTTTATAAAAGGGAACCAAAAGCAAGCACATGTGTGGGTGTGTCAAGAAAGGAGTCAAGCCAGGAAGACAGCAGAAATGCAGGAAAGAAAAACATCTAACCCAAAGACAAGCACATCAGATGTGAAAGAAAAAACTTCAATTCATGGAGCTGCAAGAGTGGCTGAGAGGTGGAGCTGAGAGATGGGAAATGAACCCAACCAGAGTCTGCAAATCTAAGCAAGCCTGCAAAGCAAAACAAGCCCACTGCATGCAATAGCCCTGGTGCAGAGCTCCATAAAACAGCTCCAGAAACAAGTGGGAGGAGGAGAGAAAAGCCCATTCACAAGTTTATAGTGTATGGTTTCCCAACCTTAGCAACTTTAAGATGTGTGGACTTCAACTCCCAGAATTCTGGGAGTTGAAATCCATGCATCTCACAATAGCTGAGGTTGAGAAACACTGGTTTAGGGAAAGACTTAGAGCCAGTTTGGTCTAGTGGTTAAGGTGCTGGGCTAGAAACCAGGGGTCCGTGAGTTCTAGTCCCACCTTAGGCATGACAGCTGGCTGGGTGACCTTGGGCCAGTCACTTTCTCTCAGCCCAACTCGGTGCAATGTAGCCTCCTCATGGTGTACCCCGGGCAATGTGACTTGTCACAGCTAAATAGTCTACACATCCGGCTGCTGGACCTCACAATGATTTCCCAGCAAGAATAAAGCAACATGAACACCTCCATATGATTTAAAAAAACAAACCGGGAAAAGACTGCTATAGAGGATGAAAAGAGTTTTCACATGCAAATGAACTCAGATTGGCTACAAGAGCTGAAGACCTGGGGGAAAAGGAAAGATTTAAAGAGCTAAGAAATAGTTAAGGTAAGAAAACACAGTGCTACAAACATAGGAATAGGGACATCCAGATTTATAGCTGATATAAAAATAGAAATAGTTGTAAACACTACAAGGAAGATAGTAGAATAAGATGGGTAGGAAAATAGAAACAAACATAGAATTAGCCTTAAGTTTAGAAAAAAGGAATAGGAGATTAATTTTGTACGATAAAGCAGTTTTGTGTGAGGAACAACAAATGCAGTCTTTGTGTCTGTATCATAGTAAGAAAAACCTTAACAGGGCAATGCCTGATCTTCATGAATGGTGTAAGAGAATTATGGAGGGGATAATTTAGGCCATTGAGTCTAACCCCCAGCTCAGTGCAGGAATCCAAATTAAAGCATCCAAGTCAGATGGTTATTGAGCCTCCATTTAGATACACACATTGAGGGGGAGCCAGCCTCTGTATTGGATAATTAGTTCCACTGTCATACTGTTCTTCCTATTAGTAGTTTCTAATGGTCAGTCAGAATCTCTCATCCTATAACTACTATTTGTTGCCCTGCATTCCACATCACCAGGGGGAAAGATTTTACTGTCTTCTATGACACATTTTTTTTCAGATGTTAGAAGTGTACTATCATAACCCCCCCTCAGTCATCTTTTTCTCAAGGCTAAACATTCCCATCTCCTTCAATTTCTTTTCAAATGACTTAGTTTTTGAAGCCCTGATCTTCTTGTTGCCTTTCTGTGAACATGTTCCAGTTTTCCTGAATTATTCTTAAAGTGTGGTGCCTAGAGTTCAGCACAGTACTTGTCGGAATGGGGTATGAACAAAGAATAAAGTAGAACAGTTACTACTTTCAACTTATTTTGGTTGCTTTTGGCTTTTTTTATGGCCACATCACACTTGAGGGCTCATATTCAGTTTGCAATCAACCAGTCTTCCAAGATTCTTTTACCAAGTAGCATTATCAAGCCGTGCATTTCTTGTCTTATATCTGTAGATTTGATTTTTGTGTCTTAAGAGAAGTCTTTGCACTTTTGTCTGTTAAATTTCATTCTGTAACTTCCAAGCCATTTTTCTAATAATTTTGAGTTTTATTTTGGTTTATTCAAATAATGGATGGGAAGAAGTTTGTAGAAGAAATCTGCTTCTGGAAATATCCCATTAGGGGACAAATTGTTAATCTGCTTTGCTTTTGAGAATGCCTCTGAGATAGCAGTACAAGGGAATCTATATGAAAATCAAACACTGGGTGCTTTCAGATAAAATTTGTTTTGTGAAATTGACCTGTTGCATTTACACTATTTTACAGGGTGCTCCTTTGACAATATCTTTCCTTTGTGTATCTCTTGTTTTTCTTACTGTTTCTTCCATCTGCTTTCTTACTTCAGGAGAGGATTCCAGATGGAGGACTCCTAGCATTAGCAATCAAAGAAGTGCAGCATTTCCATCTTTCCTTCTTTCCTGGATTGATTGTGGTAATATAATACTAGAATAAGATTATGTATAACTAAGAACTATCCTACTCTGTTCATTCTATTTCAAACTTTTTATTACATTTTATTCAATATTTGATTTATCATGGAATTCAAGATGTTATACCTGAATTCCATCCCAATGCTGGCCAGATCCAAACTTGGTGCCATAGGAGCCTGCCACAAGCCACAGTAATATCACATTATTGTGACATTGCATAATTGATGCAAATTATGTGGTATGAATGTTGCAGATGACATACATTACATAATTCACATTGCTTGCACAATGATGTCATGATGCAGGTGACATCACTTGGAAGGCCCTCCCCTCTTGACTTTTCAGGACTAGGCCTTTTCAGTAGGGTTTCCCCAGCTCTCCACTGACACAGGTCTAACACCTACTTTTTATACTTCCAAGCAATTTAACATATTTTTTTTTTAAAAAAGCTTGTTAAAAGTTTATGCTGCCATGGAACTTTTGCTTCTCTTCTTTTATTGTTTAGAAACAATGTTTTTGCCCATTTCTTTTTTATTAACATTTTAATTTAAATATTAAAGTGTCTGCAAGCTAGTCTGGGAAATAGATGGATGATGATGATGACTGTTTGCAATATGAGCAAGAATAGATTCTGCTTGTGGAGAAGCTGGGATATTCCAGGGTGGTTCAATCAGGGTGGGTGCGTTGGGATTTTTTGGTTTTTCAACTGTTTACACTACAATTTTCATACATTACCTTCCTCAAAATGGCAGGGGGGTGATTTCATAATTTGAAAAAAGTGAACATGTTGCTGGACTTCAAGAGTATGATTAGAGGGGCATTTGAAAAGATCACAAAAACATGGTCAAGGACTGCAGGGTTGATAACCTCTGACCCTGTCCAGAGGACCAAAGTTTTATTTCAGTTGGAGTAGCTTGAGCCTCTATTATCTTGTTAAAGGTCTACTTCTCTCCTTAAAAGATCTCAGGAAAAAAAGTGGGGAGAGGGAAAATGCCTACCCATCTGCCTCAGGACAGGAGCCTGCCTGTTTGCCAGGTACAAAACAATGTCCTTTCAAAAACAACATGAAAGAAAAGAAACTTGAAAGAATGGTGAACAAGGAGGTGGGGGAAGATTCTGGGTCTTATTATAGTGTCTACCTGATTCCACCACTACTACTATATAGCAGATATTTGAACCCATAGGGTAGAAGGCTCAAGGTCTTCTTTCCCAGAACCCCCCTAGGTCGTTTTACTTTGGTCCCTCCTGCTGCTTTGGAGTAGCAGTTTGGTAGTTCCCATTGCCACCATCTATCTTCTATGGGGGCTCACCTGGTGTCAGCCCCATGTGTGTGTGTGAGAGAGAGAGAGCAGTCTTACATCCTGTGCTGCCTTTCTGGGATTTAAAGGGTAAAAATGCAAAAAGAGAAAATGTTTCAGAAGGGTATATTTCTGGTTGCGTAGTGTAGAGGTATTTGAGTAAATGATTCAGTCTTTTCTCTCATCCTTATAAAATAACTTAATCTCACCAGAAAAAAAATAAAATCAATGTTTATTTAAAAAGAAGAAACTATAAAATACAAAACCCCTATTAACTTTAAGTAATAAAATCAATCATTCAAAGAGGAAGAGGATAAATTCTATAATTGTCCAGATCACTATAAAACAGGTGTTTAAAAACAACATATAAAGAAATACAATGGTCCAGGTAGACCACAAGAGTGTCTGATCGGCTACAGATAATTGTTTGCCTAAAATCTCATTTAAAAGCGGACTGGTTAGATGCTTCAAGTTATTATAAATTACAAGAGAATTCTAGAGAAAATTTAATAACTTCATAAACAGACTGATAGATAAAAGACTGAAATTATATTTCATAATCTGTAAAAAAGAAAAGAAAAGAAAAACAGTAGACTTGCACAACAAGAAAAATAAATCAATAACCTAAAAGTTCTGGTTAGGCTTTTATTGAAATAACAGTACCTGTAACAGCTCTTCCTCTGTTTCAATTTTCCCTAACTTCCTACTTCTTGGAAGTTCCAAAATTAATCAGAAACTACTGGGAGATGATTAGCTTCCTTTCTTTCAAAGCTCAGTTGTCAGGGCACAGATTTCTCCTTTGGTTTAAATAGAACATTTTTTTCCCCCAAACTCCATTACAGGGAGTGGCTGGGGTAACTTGACTCTGTACATGATCCAGAGCTGGGCCTCATTCAAGGGAATGTAAATTGTACATCTGAGCCTATGGGAAGGTTTATTGTGTGTCTGAGTTGGCAGCTTGTGCAGGCAATAATCACAATATAGGTATTAAAGTTTTCTGTGTTCCCTGAAGAGCACTCACTCCAAGGAATACTTTCAAATTGCTGACGGAGCACGGGCTATTTTCATTGCTGTACCCTTTCTTTGGAACAGCAGTCTCCCTGAGATCTTTATGGCCCCAAACTTACTGGGCTGTAGAAAGAAAATAAAACCCTGGCTTTTCCACAAGGCTTTGTGGAGAGATATCTTATGAACTGTTCCCTCTTGAAATGTGGTATTCTGTTCACTCAAACAGAATCTGTTTATTGTCCCTGGCATAGAATTGAAATGTGTTTGTTATTTGTCTGATGTTTATGTATATTTTTTATCTTACTTTACAGAAGAGGGAAGGTAAGCTGCTGAGCATCAGTTATGGGTAACGATGAGTAACAAAGTAAATAAGCAAGCAAACATGGTTTAAGAAAGAGCACTATCCTAGTCCTGAGTTCACTGAGACCTCTTCTTAGATGAGCCTTTCTCCTGCCTGTCTCACTCTGATGGAAGGGGAAGCAAGACATAACCACCCACGTCTTGCGTCCCTTCCAAGCAAGGAAGTATTCTCCATAGTGCATAGGGGATCGACTCTGTTCTAAAACATAGTAAAGGTAAAGGTTTCCCTTGACATTAAGCCCAGTCATGTCCGACCCTAGGGGGCGGTGCTCATCTCCATTTCAAAGCCGAAGAGCCGGCATTTGTCCGTAGACACTTCCATGGTCATGTGGCCAGCATGACTATTTTAATGCAAATCCAATTTTCTATTTTCTTGCCAAAATAACACCATATTTGAGCTTGAAAATGCTCTGGACAACTTCACTCTCTCTCTCAAACACATATGCACACAAACACACACACATTGATGAAATATGTGATCCTTCATACATCTCCTGCAGCAAAGAACTTGAAATAATCACTAAAGCAGCAGGATCCAATTTGGCAAGAGGGTATCTTGCTGGCTCATCCTCTGGAGCAGCTTTAACCTTTAACTGCAACAACAACAACAACAACAACAACAAATTAAGACTATCTATTTCAAAGGAGTTGAAGGAATCTCATTATTATCATTTCTGGATGCTAAGCGTGTAACTAAATAAGGGAAGGGTGATGCATTCCCTATGGTGACCTGAGGATAAGTCCAATTTAGCGAGACACATCCCATTGATTTTTAGCTATAAGTTGCAATTGATCCTTTTACTGTTAGCTACATTCATGGACCTACCCGGTGTCACTAATCCTCTTAAGCAGCAGTCAAGGAATTGAGATAAAAGCTGTCAAATCACTTTGGTTTAGATAACACTTTTCTGAAGTTAGGGATTCTTCAGTCCTTGGATATAATGTACCATCTATGCAGTCCAGTCTGTGTATAATGTGCTGAAAAGAAGTGAGCATGAATTCATTATAAAAAAAGAGTATTTCAGTGTGCATGCAGGTCATTTTATGAATTATTATTAAATCCTTAGAAAGGGGTTACTCAAAAACAGTATAAGAGATTACATTGATGGCAGTGCCTCCATTAATGAGCACTCTATGAATAGTGAAATGGCCAGTTTTTGTTTCAATATGATTGTCTGTAGTTCTCTTAAAATAGAATGCAAACTTCAAATTAGATTTATATTAATACACAGTTTAGATGTTATTAAATTTTAAAATACAAACTAATTCATCTTGTGTGTGTGTGTGTTGCCTTAGTAAATGACACCATACAAATTTATGTTTTAATCTAGCTATTTCTCCATACATTCTTTCATATTTGTGTGCACTCACTCATATACAGATCTCAGGGGTGAGTCCTGGTGAACTCCAGGTGGAAGACTAGCCCAGCATGATCGAGCCCCGCATGAACCCCAGTGTGGTAGACTGGCCCTGCGTGGCATGGCACGGCACAGGGGTGAGGCTCGGTGAACTCCGGGTGGAAGACCAGCCCTAACACGAACGAGCCCCACATGAACCCCAGTGCGGCAGACAGTCCCTGCGCAGCGTGGGAGCATGGCCCGGTGAACTCCAAGTGGAAGACCAGCCCCAGCATGAGCAAATCCCACATGAACCCCAGTGCGGCAGACTGACCTCAGCACGGGGATGAGCCCCCAGTGCAGCAAGGGGCAGAGCAGTGGATCAGCCATTGGTGATGGCAGATCGATGGACCTAGGATCCTTAAATATCTGGTTTCTACAGAGGGACTTTCTGAGATCTCTGGACTTGTATACCAACAACAATATTTTATACCAACAACAACACCGGGGGTGGGGGGTTCCCAGAGTCTTTTGACCCCCGGTGTCCTGACTAAGCAAGAACCACGCCGAGATGAGGAAGAAGTCTCTACTGCTTTATTAATGCTATAGTAGACAGAAAATCCTACCAAACTGAAGAAACATGGGAAAACCAGACAGATAAACCCCCAAAAGTCAAGGCGAGTCTGTTCTGTGTCTCTTTGAATGAGAGCTCAAACTCTCTAAACGGCACATGTGTTTTTGCCCCTGGATAGTGCCCCCCTCCTGTTCACCAGCAGTACTCATGACACTGGACTGTAAAATCTTTGGAGTAGCTGGACGTTGTAGAACATGAGACCTGAATTAAGGCTTGGCTATCCCCTCCTAATCCTTTCAATCCTCCCAATAGCTGGACATGGCAAGGATTAATAGGGTCCCTGCAATGTGAATGGGGGTTGCCCCCATGTGTGAGAGATGAGGGGGGAGTCTGGGTGTGAATGTGGTGTGTTAGAGCACTCGCCCCCTGAGTAAGAGACAGGAGATGAGGGGTAGTGGATGTGATGCCCCCTGTTCTCCAGTGAGAGGCTCGGGGCATAGTGAGTGAGTATATGAGTGATGGTTGGGCCTATCAATGCTGAGAGTGAGAGCTGGTGTGCTGGGAGCCCATCATCCCCTTGTGGTTGTTGGCATGTGTGCATGGTTTTATGAGAGGACAGAGGGATCCCTATTTCAAACCAGGAATTCTAGAGGTCCAGGAATGGAGGCAACTGGACTGGGACATTTTATTGAGGTGGTGACAGGCAGGGGTATTATGACGGAAGCCGGAGGGTGAATCATCATAGAGGAAGACACCCCAGGTGTTTATTACCTATAACATGTTCCGACCCTCTGTGCTTAAACCTAGGCCCTGGACAGCAGTCTCATGGGGGCCCTGGCCTCCAGCTGCTGCTTCTTAACGCCAGGTCAGTCAACAAGGCCCCCCTCATATGTGACTTGGTCACGGAAGAGGGGGAAGACCTGGCATGTATTACTGAAACCTGACTGGGCCCTGAAGGAGGAGTGGCTTTGTTAGAGATGTGCCCGGTCAGGTTTCAGGTGTGGCACCAGCCGAGATGCCAGAGCAGGGGAGGAGGGGTGGCAGTTATCGGAGAGTCTTTAGTGGCCTTCAGGGGCTCTGCTCCACAAGTGGCCAGTTGTGAGACCCTGTTTTTCAAGTTGAGTTCCCGAGAGCAGTTGGGAGTGTTGCTGCTGCATAGCAACCTCTCTGCCTGAGCTCCTGGAGGCTGTGTCGGGGTTGGTGGTGGAGTTCCCCAGGCTTATGGCTCTGGAGGACTTCAATCTGCCATTCCTGGGGCAGGCCTTGGAGGCAGTTCAGGAGTTCATGGCCACCATGGCAGCCATGGGCCTGTCCCAGATTATTCAGGACCTGACTCAAGACAGTGGACTCACCCGGACTTGGTTTTCTTATCGGAGCAGCGGCAATGTGATCTGAGGGGAGAGTTACGTCTTTCCCCTTTGTCATGGTCAGACCACGCCCTGGTGGCCTTGAGTTTTTCCTACGCTGCCCCCCTCTGTAAGGAGGCAGGACCTTTTTGATCGGTCTGCCCCTGGTGACTAATGGACCCAATGGGGTTTCAGAGGGAGCTGGGGGTTATACCTGAGGACTTGCTGCACAGTCCAGCAGAGGCCCTGGCTGCTGCCTGGAATAGGGAGGTGGCCAGGGCCTTGGACAGTATCATGCCTGTGCTGCCTCTCTTATCCCATCGAACCTGACACTCCCTGTGGTTTACGGAGGAGTTAAGGGTTCTGAAGAGGATTAAGAGATGCCTAGAATGTCACTAGAGAAAGAGGAAGACCAAACCTGACTGGACACAAGCTACAGCTGCAATTAAGGCCTACCTTGTGGCGGTAAGAGTGGCAAAACATCAGTATTTCTCCGCTCTTATTGCATCCACAGAATGCTGTCCAGCAGCCCTGTTTAGGATCACCTGATCCCTGTTGGGGAAAGGGGGTGTGGAAAATTTTCTACAGGGCCATGCTGAGGAGTTTTCAGAGCATCTGCAGGATAAAATTGCTCAGATTCGCACTAAGCTGGACTCCAAGTGAGAGACAGAGTCTGTGGAGATGCCTGGGGAACATACTTGCCCAGTTATCTGGGAACAGTTCAATCCTGTTTGACCTGAGGAAATGGACAAGATCCTCTGGACTGTAAATGCCACCACCTGTCAATTAGATCCATGTCCCTCCTGGCTGGTGAAGGTAGCTCAGGAGGTAATGTGTGGTTGGGCCCAGTCAATGGTAAATACATCATTGTGGGAGGGGGTGTTTCCAGTGGCCTTTAAGGAGGTGCTGGTGCACCCCCTCCTCAAGAAACCATCACTGGACCCTAAGGTACTGGACAATTTTCATCCAGTCTCCCACCTCCCCTTTATGGGGAAGGTGGTTGAGGAGGTGGTGGCACTGCAACTCCAGAGGATTCTGGATGAAGCAGATTATCTAGACCCCTTTCAGTCAGGTTTCAGGCCTGAATATGGAACAGAAACAGCATTGGTTGCACTTATGGATGATCTCTGGCAGGAGCGGGATGGAGGCAGTGCATCCATCCTGGCTCTCCTTGACCTCTCAGTGGCTTTTGATACCATTGACCATGGTATCCTTCGGGTCTGCTCATGGAGTTGGGGGTGGGCAGCGTAGTTTTGTGCTGGTTCACCTCCTTTCTTCAGAGACAATTCCAGTCAGTGTTAATAGGGGAGGAGAGATCGGGCCCACGGCCCCTCCTTTGTGGGGTGCCTCAAGGTTCAGTACTTTCTCCTCTCCTTTTTAATATCTACATGAAACCACTGAGTAAGATCATCCGTCTCCATGGGATGAGGTATCATCAATATGCTGATGATACTCAGCTATACATCTCCATCCCAGGGGAAGTAAATGATGCTGTGGCTGCCCTTCCAGGTGCCTGGGGGCTGTTGGGGTCTGGATGGGGAACAACAGGCTTCAGCTGAACCCTGGTAAGATGGAGTGGCTGTGGGTTAATGGCCCCTTGGCTTCCAGGAATTTGCCATCTCTAGTTCTGGATGGGGTTGCACTGCCCCAGACAGACTCGGTGTGTAACTTGGGAGTCCTCTTGGACTCATGACTCCTGCTTGAAGAGCAGGTGGCAGTTGTGGCCAGAAGGGCCTTTGTACAACTTTGTGTTGTGAGCCAGTTATGCCCCTTCCTGGAGCGAGAGGCCCTTCAAACAGTCACTCATGCCCTAGTCATCTCCCATATAGACTACTGTAATGCGCACTACATGGGGCTACCCTTGAAGAGTATCTGGAAGCTACAGCTGGTCCAAAATGCAGCTGCACGGATGATTTTAGGTGCTTCAAGATCAGCACCTATTACTTCTCTGCTCCCCAAGCTGCATTGGGTGCCAGTTTGCTTCTGGGTCCAGTTCAAGGTGTTGGTTATCACCTTTAAAGCCCTGCCTGGCATGTGTTGGGGTTACCTAAGGGAACATCTCATCCCCGTTACATCAACCCATCCCACCTGGTCATGCAGAGAGGGCATGCTATGGACCCCGTCTGTAAGAGAATTCCATCTGGCAGGGTCCAGGAAGCAGGCCTTCTCTGCAGCAGCTCCCACCCTTTGGAACATCCTTCCCCAAGAAGTGAGGTCAGCCTCCTCCCTCCTGGATTTCAGAAAACAGTTGAAGACCTGGTTGTGTAACCTGGCTTGGAGTGGGGAAAGGAAGAGCCATACTTGGGGCTGGTTAGTTCCCTAGCCCTGCCAGTACCAGTCTTACCCCTTTATGGGCTGAATTTGATCTGCCCTTACTTGGATTTTATTGTATTTTATATTTATTGATCATTGATATTATTTATAATTTTATTGAATTTTACATTGTTTTTACTGTGAACCGCCCAGGGTCCCCCATGTGGGGGAGATCGGCAGTGATAAAAATATGATAAATAAATAAATAAAATATCCACACACATATTCTGAACAATAACTTAATGCACGTTCCACTGTGGAAATAATACATTGCATCATACCAACCATTCATTTGTATAGCCTTATAAAAAAATAAAGCCTGATTGCTCTTTAGTTCTTCAGTAGTTCTTTATGATCTCTCCAAGTTCTCCAGGTTCTCTCTGTCTCTGTCTCTGTCTCTATCTCTATCTCCATACTTACACACATACACATTCATATGTACATATGATTCATACTCTCAACAAAGTTCATCCAGTTATTTTTTTTTAATCCCAATTCTAGGTAGAAATATATCACAAACTTACCAACCCAGTATTTGCTGCAGATATAAACATAGTTAAAGATACCTAAAGGTGCTTTGTGATTTATCTTCTTTCTCTTTCTTTCTTTCCTTCTTTCCTTCCTTCTTCCTTCCTTTCTTTCTTTCTTTTCCCTGGCCAAGGCACACATGGAAGAAGCCAAGAGGGAGGGAAGGAGGGGTTAAGAAGAAAAGTAGCTAGGGGAATTGGGAAGGCAGGAAAGGGGTGAAGTACACTTTTTCCACACCTTCCCAACAGGTTGCATCAAAGGATGAAAAAATAGTTTTTTGTTACTGGGATCACACACAGTATGAATCTGTGGTTTGTTTTAATCAGTCTTGTTGAACAAGCTAGGGGGGCTTGGTTCATACACAGTTTATAAACAAATGGCCTGTTTTACATATCACCCTCAGCCAAAATCAGACAAGTCACATTGTAGTCAGTTGAGTTTTGAACCAAGCCTTTCATTCACATTGTTAAACTTGAAATCAAGATTTTATATTTAGTTTCAGGCTGAAGTTTGCCCTTCTATCTACTCAAACATTATCTTTTTTTGCCAGTGCTACTATCAGAATCTGTATTTCTAATCTCTACCTGTACTCCCCCCAAAACTTCAGGGGCCATTTTCCAGCAAAGCTACCTTGATATGCCACTTGCCATATGATGGGGCATAAAGTAGCACCTCTACTGACTCTCTCTCTCTCTCTCTCTCTCTCTCTCTCTCTCTCTCTCTCTCTCTCTCACTCACTCACTCACTCACTCTCATCTATCTATCTATCTATCTATCTATCTATCTATCTATCTATCATCTCAAAAGCCTGATGGGAAAGTGCTACACCTAAAGTCCAGTTAGAATAAGCATGCTGATTCAATCAAGAAATTCAAGCCTTTTGTTATGGATATGACAGTGTGAAAGACAAAGGGAGAAAGGAAAGGAAAAAGAGAATTGGCAACCAATTTGTTTTCTGTCATTTCTAGTCAGAAATATACTTACTTTTTTTCTTTCTGAACATTTTAGGATGGGATTTCTTACCATCCAGTACACATATCCCTGAAACCAGCCATTTTACCCTTTCCCAATAAAAATGAGCCAAAGAAATTTCCCTGCCTGTCTTCCAACTGAAGTATGAAGACTCTTTAAGGTGTAAGCTGATCCCCTCTTGCTTGAATCTGTTGCCTGATATATTTAGAAGCCTTTATGATGTTCTTTCATCCATATGTGTGCAAATGGAACTGGGGTGTTCTGTTTCTATATTTCACATACTCTTATTGGCATAGGTGTTGACTGTTACATATAGCTACCCACCCAAACTGTCTGACATTAAGGACATTCAAAAGCCAGCACAAGGAGGATTAAATACATCACTTTCCCAGTTCAGTGATTGGCAGAATTCATTGTATTTTAAAATAAGAGAGATCTGAATTGCTGATTCATGGCTGTCTTAACCTAATATTAAATGTTGTAGATCAATATGGGCATGAAACTATCACTGGATCATATTGAGAATCTTAGTGGTAATGGCTTTACACTTGGCACGGATATGATCCATTCTTCACTGCTGTAATGTGTTTTGTCAAAGTACACAGTAGAGATTCTCATTTGACAAAACACATCTTGCCAAATCTTCATTTGAAATTCTTTTTAAATCCATAGGACTAATGCATAACCTTCAGAAAAGGATTGTTACCTTGTCATGGTGCTGGCGTTTGAGCACCTCAATGCTGCCATGAGCTAAACCGTGAAGGGCCACCCAAGACAGGAAGGTCATGACAGAGAGGTCAGAATAAATGTGATCCCTGGGGAAGGTAATGGCAACCCACCCCAGTATTCTTGCCGTGAAAACTAAATGGATCAGTACAACCATAGATATGTTGGTATACCATCGGAAGATGAGATCCCCAGGCCAGAAGATGGTCAAAATGCTACTGGGGAGGAACAGAGGATGAGTTCAACTAGCCCCAGACATGATGACGCAGCTAGCTCAAAGCTGAAAGGACGGCTAGCGGCAAACGGTGCTGATGGTGAACGGCAAATCCGATGTTCTAAGGATCAACACACCATTGGAACCTGGAATGTAAGATCTATGAGCCAGGGCAAATTGGATGTGGTTATTGGTGAGATGCCAAGATTAAAGATAGACATTTTGGGTGTCAGTGAACTGAAATGGAATGGAATGGTCCACTTCACATCAGATGACCACCAGATCTACTACTGTGGACAAGAGGACCACAGAAGAAATGGAGTAGCCTTCATAATTAATAGTAAAGTGGCTAAAGCAGTGCTTGGATACAATCCAAAAAACGATAGAATGATCTCAATTCAAATTCAGGGCAAGCCATCTAACATCACAGTGATCCAAATATACGCCCCAATCACAGATGCTGAAGAAGCTGAAGTAGAGCAGTTCTATGAGGATCTGCAGCACCTATTGGACAACACACCTAAAAGAGATGTTACTTTCATCACAGGAGACTGGAATGCTAAGGTGGGCAGTCAAATGACACCTGGAATTACAGGTAAGCATGGCCTGGGAGAACAAAATGAAGCAGGACATAGGCTGATAGAATTTTGCCAAGACAACTCACTCTGCATAACAAACACTCTCTTCCAACAACCTAAGAGATGGCTTTATACATGGACTTCACCAGATGGACAACACCGAAATCAGATTGACTACATCCTTTGCAGCCAAAGGTGGCGGACATCTATACAGTCGGTAAAAACAAGACCTGGAGCTGACTGTAGTTCAGATCACGAACTTCTTCTTGCACAAATTAGGATCAGACTAAAGAGATTAGGGAAGACCCACAGATCAGCTAGATATGAGCTCACTAATATTCCTAAGGAATATGCAGTGGAGGTGAAGAATAGATTTAAGGGACTGGACTTAGTAGATAGGGTCCCGGAAGAACTCTGGACAGAAGTTCGCAACATTGTTCAGGAGGCGGCAACAAAATATATCCCAAAGAAAGAGAAAACCAAGAAGGCAAAATGGCTGTCTGCTGAGACACTAGAAGTAGCCCAAGAAAGAAGGAAAGCAAAAGGCAACAGTGATAGGGGGAGATATGACCAATTAAATGCAAAATTTCAGAGGTTAGCCAGAAGAGATAAGGAATTATTTTTAAACAAGCAATGCGTGGAAGTGGAAGAAGACAATAGAATAGGAAGGACAAGAGACCTCTTCCAGAAAATTAGAAACATCGGAGGTAAATTCCAGGCAAAATGGGTATGATCAAAAACAAAGATGGCAAGGACCTAACAGAAGAAGAAGAGATCAAGAAAAGGTGGCAAGAATATACAGAAGACCTGTATAGGAAGGAGAACAATATCGGGGATAGCTTTGACGGTGTGGTCAGTGAGCTAGAGCCAGACATCCTGAAGAGTGAGGTTGAATGGGCCTTAAGAAGCATTGCTAATAACAAGGCAGCAGGAGACGACAGCATCCCAGCTGAACTGTTCAAAATCTTGCAAGATGATGCTGTCAAGGTAACGCATGCTATATGCCAGCAAATTTGGAAAACACAAGAATGGCCATCAGATTGGAAAAAATCAACTTATATCCCCATACCAAAAAAGGGAAATACTAAAGAATGTTCCAACTACCGAACAGTGGCACTCATTTCTCATGCCAGTAAGGTAATGCTCAAGATCCTGCAAGGTAGACTTCAGCAATTCATGGAGCAAGAATTGCCAGATGTACAAGCTGGGTTTAGAAAAGGCAGAGGAACTAGAGACCAAATTGCCAATATCCACTGGATAATGGAAAAAGCCAGGGAGTTTCAGAAAAACATCTATTTCTGTTTTATTGACTATTCTAAAGCCTTTGACTGTGTGGACCATAACAAATTGTGGCAAGTTCTTAGTGGTATGGGGATACCAAGTCATCTTGTATGCCTCTTGAAGAATCTGTATAACGACCAAGTAGCAACAGTAAGAACAGACCACAGAACAACAGACTGGTTTAAGATCAGGAAAGGAGTACGGCAGGGCTGTATACTCTCACCCTACCTATTCAACATCAGGCAACAAGCTGGGCTTGAGGAATCCAAGGCTGGAGTTAAAATCGCTGGAAGAAACATTAACAATCTCAGATATGCAGATGATACCACTTTGATGGCTGAAAGCGAAGAGGAACTGAGGAGCCTTATGATAAAGGTGAAAGAAGAAAGTGCAAAAGCTGGCTTGCAGCTAAACCTCAAAAAAAAAACCAAGATTATGGCAACCAGCTTGATTGATAACTGGCAAATAGAGGGAGAAAATGTAGAAGCAGTGAAAGACTTTGTATTTCTAGGTGCGAAGATTACTGCAGATGCTGACTGCAGTCAGGAAATCAGAAGACTCTTAATCCTTGGGAGAAGAGCAATGACAAATCTCGATGAAATAGTTAAGAGCAGAGACATCACACTGACAACAGAAGTCTGCATAGTTAAAGCAATGGTGTTCCCTGTAGTAACATATGGCTGCGAGAGCTGGACCATAAGGAAGGCTGAGAGAAGGAAGATCGATGCTTTTGAACTGTGGTGTTGGAGGAAAATTCTGAGAGTGCCTTGGACTGCAAGAAGATCAAACCAGTCCATCCTCCAGGAAATAAAGCCAGACTGCTCACCTGAGGGAATGATATTAAAGGCAAAACTGAAATACTTTGGCCACATAATGAGAAGACAGGACACCCTGGAGAAGATGCTGATGCTAGGGAGAGTGGAGGGCAAAAGGAAGAGGGGCCGACCAAGGGCAAGATGGATGGATGATATTCTAGAGGTGACAGATTCGTCCCTGGGGGAGCTGGGGGTGTCGACGAACAGGAAGCTCTGGTGTGGGCTGGTCCATGAAGTCACAAAGAGTCTGAAGTGACTAAACAAATAAACAACAAAGGCCCTTTTACTGAACTAAAATTAAATTCAAATAACAATTTAAGTTGATTTGTGATGTACAGTACACATTTCTAATGTTTCTTGAAACTACTGCTCTTCCATTTTGCTAGATTCGGGGTGCAAGCTATAAATTGTACCATCTTTTTCTTTTCATCCCTGGCAGAGTAATTCTTGTGAACAATTTTCTGGCCATATTTAACACATAAAGAAAGCTCAATAAAAAGATAAAGAAGGTGCAGAGTCTCTTCTTAAACATTTACATTGCAGAACTCTAAACCCCTGATCTTCCAGTATCTGATCCAGAGCCACATCTGTCAGTCAAGCCTCTTCGATGAGGGCATTCCATAAATGGGTGCAACCACAGAGAAAGCTCTCCCCTTGTAAACCATCTCCTTTGTAACCCATCTCCTTTGGTTAAGGCACCTGGAGAGGGGCCTCATTAGGTAATCTTAAATTCTCGGTAGGTACATATGGGAGGAGCTCCTTCAGGTAACCTGATCCTAAACAATTTAGGGCTTTAAAGGTCAAAAACAGCATTTTGAATTGGATCTGGAAATGAACTGGCAAGCAACGTAGATGATAAATTACCAGTGTAATATGTTTATATCAGCCAATCCCCCTGAGCAGTCTAGCTACCCTACTTTGAACAACTGAAGCTTCTGGACCATTTTCAAAGGCAGCCCCACAAATAAAACATTGCAACCAGGAAATTAACAGAGCATGAATAATTGCTGCAAGGCTATCTCTGGCAAGGTAAACTTGCATTGGGAAAATCAGCTGAATCTGTTAAAAGGCACTCTGTGTCACCAAGGCCACCTGGGCCTCTGGTGATAGTGGTGGATTGAGGAACACCCCAGACTGTGAACCTACTCCATTACAGCAGCTACAGACAAAAAGAGCACCACTTGGCTGGGCAAATGCATCCCCCACAGTCCATTTTATCTGGATTAAGTCTTAATTTATTGGCCTTCATCCAGAATTCTGCAATTTACAATGAAAAATCAAGTATGGAATACAATCCAATCGTAGACAATTACTAGGCTGTTTAGTAGGGTTCCCTTCTGATTTTTTTCCTTAAGAGTATGTACGTTTTTTTATATTATTCATTTTATACTCTGTAAATGTTACAATACTTTTTATTGTATACCACTCTGAGATTTTGGAATCCTCTACTGCCGCTATCACTCAAATGCTAAAAGTTTAGAATACATTATGAAGGCTGAAGGCTTGTAGATCTTCCCAAGCTAGCTGCTACTACTAGAGAATAACTTTTTAGAGGAAGTTTAATGCTGGACAACTTCAGATTATAGGTCAAGTACAAATTATAGCCATTAACCTATTCTTTGCTTCCTTATTCATGTCACTAAGGCTTGAACTTTTATAACACAAGCTTATGTGTTTCATGGGCCTTACTTCCTAACAGGGTTACAGCATTAGTGTACTACTGAATTGAACCAAATGGCAACAATTGAGGTATGGTCCCTAAGCTATATGGATTTGTGATGCCATACATTTTGAACAGGAAGCTTTATGTGGCACCCAAAAGAACAAATGCTTTTCTTGCCTTTTAGCATTAATTCTCACCCATATATCCATCTGGATTTAGTTTTGATCAGCTGAATGATTGATTTCCAAAACAGTGTTCCTAAATATTAAAAATTAGCACTGTCAGGTATTGATCTGTGCAAAAACCTTACCAGCTAGAAGAATGTCCATTTCTATTTATAAAACTATTTCTTGCTATTCAAATTTACCTATTCCTTCACACTTCTTATCCTGCATATTATTTTGGTCTTCCACTGATATGCTATACAGTATATATGCTATACTGTATCTTGTTCAGGAAAACTTCCTTATAGATAATTTTTAAAATGAGAAGTTATATTGATGAGTTAATTTTACCATATTGATATTCATATTGGATATGTATTTATCTAAAAATTGATTATTATTCCAGCCAATGCATGCAATAAATTGGGACAAGAGCATTCGTCTTCAAACTTGCCCGTAATCTTTGCTTTTCTCTTAATACCAGTGGTCATAAAAATAAGGTTACATAATCATTCTTTCAGAACTTTTAGTTCATATCTGCCTTCATTAGAAATAATCAATTTGCAGATGGAATTGTTTTAGGAGAGGTGCTATTGATTTTTTTTCCTTGAGATATTAAGAGTATTGCATATAGAATCATTTTTTCAAGTTTGGAGAAGACTGTTGGTTGGTTGGTTTTTTGGTCTCTCTTTTTTAAAGTACAACTTGGATTGCTAAAAGATAGTTTTCAGTGGATTCAGGTCAAGTTAATCAAATAAAAGGCTAGCTTTCCATTACAGGAAGGTAGATTTCAGCTGAACATTAGAGGAACATTATTGACAAGAGGAGAAGTAGTTTAGCAATAGAACAATTGTCTGGACTGATGGTGGTAGGCTAGCTTGTACGGGTCTCCTGTAACTCTGGATTTCCTATATCAATTATATCATATACAAATACCATTTATTTTTTATTTTACTTTTTTTTTTTTTGTGGCCACTGACTTGGAAGGTTTTAATAAGAGATTAGACAATTTGAGAAAGAAAAGGTATCTATCTAGGGATGCTAACAGATATTTCTTTTAGGAGCAGCTGCTCTGATTTTTGTTTATTGTAATATCACTGTTGGGGGGGACTATTTTTATTGAGACCAATCGGCAAAATAGGGGAGGGTCATGAACTCCACACACACCCCAGCATCTGTTTTGCAAATGTTCTTCTCATACACACAGGCATGTATCGTGTTTCAAGGAGAAGAAGGAAAAGGAGAAATTACCTCTTTGGAAGATATTTTTCAGACTGCATGGGATAGGAAGGATTTTGTGAAGCAAGCAGCAGGGGGAAGGTTTAAGAATAATTTAAAACCAAGGAGCCTGTAGAATTACACTATCATAAATAAAAGGATAGCTGTACATTATTTATTGAATCATATGGTTTAATGCTTATGGTGTGCCTCTATGTGTAGAAGCTGAGAATTGCCATCACTTTCCTGAGCTAACTTCCAAATACATACATCACTGCCTATTATTGGTAACTGAACATTTTCTTTGGCAGACCTTGATGTTTTGTAATTATGACTTTTGTAAACAGTCAAATCCCTATAAGAAGTTCAAAATTCAGGCATTGCAATGTCTGAATACATGACAATGAAGAACAGCTTCCACTGTGTATAATCTTCAAGATACCTGAGTAAAACAATAAAAAAGTTGAGGCTGAAAATATATCAGAAAATGATTTACTATCAAGGAAGATTTACATTCAAGAGATGTTTTGAATGTTTTTAACTGATTTCCATCTCTCTGTATCTCTCTTTCCTTGGACACATGTTGTCGTAACTACAGCATCACCATCAATGGCTTTATTTTTTAAAGTGATTATATTTAATCATATTTATCACACAAAGCACCAAAGCTGTATGTAAAATATGGATTAGCAGGGTATTAAAAGTCCATCTGTTGCTGATAAAATTCTCACATTAGGTTGCATGGCAACCTTTGTTGATGCAAGCATGCAGCCAGGCTCCCTGTGTTGTTTTTGTTGGGTTTCCAAGTGTGTCCTTGATGCAGAAATGGCAGGTAGTTTTTCTCTTGCTGGGATGTCAGCTGTGAAGTGAGGCTCACATTACAGGGTATTACAGCTTGACTGAAATTACTGGGACCTCAAAATGACTCTTCTTCTTAAGCTTTATTCCTCCCCACTGCCAGTTCTACATTCCTATGACTCTGAGATGCATTGGTGTTTCCTTTCATTGTTCCCCTTTCAGACAGGACAACAAAATCAGTCAACCAAAACCTTAAGTGGAACAGGAATGGTGGAAAAGATCTAAATCTGTTTGCCTGGCCTTCTTTAGCCTTGTATTTACTCATAGAATTCCAATGCTCATCTTGGAAACCTAGGAATTCCAAGGTTTTCACACCATAGTTCATCAGATGCTCAAAAGAATTGGGATGGGGGTGAGGAATCACATCTCCACCAACATCATAACATTAACTCCAGGTGGCTGTAGGGTCCTTGTCATTCAAGTAGTAGAATGAGTATTAGGTGGTGGATTTGTGGGAAATTAGTATGGATTGTACTTTTCAGAATAGAATTCTGGAATCATATTTTTCAGAAGATATTAAGTAGAAGACATTTTAAAAACCCTTCCTTCAAGAAAGGGCTTCACTAGTGAAACACGTGCTCATGTTCGCATGTGTGCACGCACACACACAAACACACGCCCCTTTCAAGCAGAGATGTGAATCAAACCATTCTTCCCATTATCTGCAAGGAATATTTTTAGATGGGCATTTTTTTTAACTTTCACTGACAGTCTGAAGTGATATGTTCCAATGTGCCATCCCTGATTTCTTCTCCTTCCTTCTCCTGCACATGGTCAGTGTTAGCTCTGAGAGAATTCCCAGCCAAATATTCTCTGATAAATCTTCTCCTGTGGTGGAAGAGCTCAGAGGTGGCAGTGGCAGCCATGCATTTCTTCGGAGAATTTCTTACAATACCATGGAAAGCCATTGTGTCAAGGAATTCTGAGAAGAGAATGCCAACACTTGGAAAAATATATTTTAAAAGGAATTCAGGGCAGTCAACAGGGATGGATTTCTAGGATTAAGATGCTGTCCAACAGCAAGCCTGCCCTCACATTTGAAGACCTAGCATGAATCAACTACAAACTGCAAGACCAGATGACCCAAACTTGAATTACATGTCTCTTACATCCAGTGCATTCATTTAGTAATACTGTTAATGTATTTAACTTTTTCAAGGAAACAAATTCTAATAAAGATATTTTTCATTTCCTCTCTTTTCATCCAGTTTCAGGTTTCTATGGTTATCTGACCGTTCTGAAGATAGATTTTTTTTAATCTTTGGCTAGCTGCATTTTTCTTTATGCTATCTTCCTAAATGCATCTGTCTCTACCACTAAATGTCTAGTTTGCATCTCTACTCACCTCCATCTCTGCTATATTTTTGTACAACCAAATACTGTGTTATGGCTGTTTCTCTGGTGGTGAAATCTGCCAATAAATGGGCCTATTGACTGCTTCGCCTTAAAGCAAGATATTGTATTTAAATTATGTGTAAGAACTGGTGCCTTCCTTAGAGGTGACCAGCTGAGATATTAGCAGTGCGGTTTTGCTCTATTACAGGATTACACATCATATAAACCATGAGCCCTTTTTCCTTTATATTATGCATAGATACCAGGATTCTAATGGCTCTGTAGCAATACACTGACAAAAGTTTCTTTTAGTTTTTATAATGTAAGCTTGTTTTTCTTCTTTCACATAGCAAGTTCGAAATGCCTGTTCAGTTAATTGTCATTTATCATTATTACTTGCAGCATCAACATCACTGAATGCCTGTAGGACGATCATAAGAGGCTTTTATATTGTTTGGGTTCCTGGAAATTCAGTCTGATTTCTGTACCTTCCTCCTTTGCAAGAGTATGGTGGTGAGAGCTAAACCAACAAGGGCCAGGAGGGGGGAAAGGTTTTTACCTTTATGTCCCTCTTCCCTCTCCCCCAGTCCTTTACTTTTCTCCTAGGAATGAATGGAAAGCACTCACTAATAATTATATATTTTCTAACAGGTCCTTCTTTTCTTTCTACCAGCTCAAGGCAAAGGCCATACAGATGATGAGCTCTTTCTATCTTGACTAGACCTACTGTAGATCTGCATAGAGGACTGTGTTTGACATTGCTTTCAGACTGTTTTCCAGACTTTGTTTTTTTTACATGACAGCATAATTGCAATGGAAAGTCGCCTGTGTGGTGAACCCAGCCACTGAACATCAACACATTTTCCTACCTACATGACTTCACTTTTTCATCTGCACTGTGTCACCCTGAATTTTTCATCATAGTCATTCAATACCCCAAAGAATAGTCTACTTTCCAAAACTTACCACTGTTCCCAAAAGGTGTTCTTGTCTAAAGTAATGTTATGCATGGCTTCAAAAATATTTTCTTTGTATTTTTGCTTAGGGAGGAGGAGAGCTTGGCATGGATCTCTTGGGATGATGGAGGAAGAAGATTAGCAAGGGAGAAGATCTGTTCCTCTCCATTTCCTGTGTTGGGCAAAGAGAAGAGTACAGGCATTTCTCCCCACTGCAAACATCTTTCAGTATATTTCTCTGGCTATTGAGGGATCCAAAAACTGTTTGCATATTTGCCTGCTGTTGGGATCCCTCTTCCCAAGACTGAGACTCTTTTCCAACACCTTATATTTTGTGAACATCCACAGCCTGATTACTAGATTCTATGGTCCAAATGTAGCCCACAAGCTACTGTACCCAAAGGTGATCAAATCCATGGGTTCACCCAAAAGCAAGGTGCCTGGAGCTACTATTTTTAAAAATAATAATAAAAAACCTGCAGCTATTTTTATTTATTTATTTATTTGCAAGTTTTGTGACCCAGAGTAAAAATGAACAGTTCCATTTAAAGCAATATACAAACAACAAACCACTGCTCAGGATGCACGCCACAAAACAATCAATTGGAGTGTTAGGAAGGAGGGGTACCACCTGAATCTTCAGGGGTAAGGAACCCACAACATGGGGACCACAACCAAAAATGCTGGAGAGGAGACTCAAAGCAGGCCCACTTAAGATATTCTTATCAAAAGGAGAAGTTCAAGTCCAGCAATTTTCCTTCATGATTTTTTAAAATGGAATTGTAAGCAATTGCTCTACTAAAACTGCTCCCGGTCTCTATTTCTGTCAAGAGATTAGCCTAACAATTACTGAACACACTTAGAGATTTATCTATCCCATCAAACTTTCCTGGGATCCTAAACACACAGTATTTTATCTTTGAATAATTCTCTGAAGCAAAGAGTGCCTTTCTGTCTTTTCACTAAAGCATCATTCTGTTACAGGTTAATACAGGCAGAAATAGTATCAAAAGATTGCAAAGCTAGTTTAACAGGGGAGAGCATTCACATATGAAATAACTAACACATTTCTTCATCAAAGCTTGTAAACTATTTGCATAACAGTAAGAAGGAACTGAGCTGTCTACTTTGATTATCTGCATAGCTTCAACATTAATTCCCTTTTTATATGCTTCCGAATATATGTGTATATATATATTATATATATATTATATTTATATTTATAATATATATATATAATATAATCGTTATATATATTATATATATAATGATTATATATATAATCATTCATATCTCATTTTGACAGTTATTAATGAGTAGATAATCTGAAATAATACCAACTTTTATCCCATATATTAAAATATTCTTATGTCAAACATTTTATCAATGTATGTATTCCTAAGATAGATTTACATGGGTAAAACCTACTCAGTATCCTAAATATCTGTGCAATGTCTCCTTTTTATAATTATTCTGTTGATTTCTGAAGGCTTGTCTATCTAAGAATCACAAGGAATGGATAACTCTAATACCATCATTTCCGTAACTAAGAATTCCACTGATAAAATATTACTAGATATCAGAGTTAGGATAAGAAATGCAGCTTGCTTTCAGTTAAATTTTGTGTGATATTCTTCCCAGAATCCTTTTCATTTCATTGGCTTCTATGACCAGCCATTTTTTAAAATATATATTTTTGTATCTGATTCACAAATATTCTCACCCAAATTAAATGTCAGGAAGAACTTCTAGTCTGGCTGAATTGTCAGTCAGTGGATTAGGCTGCCAACTGAAGTGGTGACTTCTCCTTTGTTGGAGGTGTTCAAACAGAGATTGGAGGTCATTTGTCAGAGTTGCTGTAGTGGATCCAGCACTGAGCATGTGTGTGTGTGTGTGTGTGTGTGATTAGAAGGTCCCCTCCAACTTTATCACCTATGATTCTATGAAACTGTCATGGTGATGTGTCACAGAATTACAAGTTGCTATATAGTAAACGTCTCATCTGAAACCATCTTCTGTAAACTTCCATAATTCACTGGGTGGTTTTTTTGTTGGTTTGTTTTTGGTGAGAACTTTTGACATTGATATGTCAGGGCAGCATTTTGACATCACTGATATCACATGGGTCACCTCAGCCAATGAGATTAAATGGAAGGATGGACAAAAGAGATACATGAGTGCCTCATTTTTTTTCTCCCTCATAAAAGGCCAATAATCTAGGATAGACTAAAATTCGCTATAGAAACCTCATGCCTGAGTAAGGAATTGGAGCCAAGTCTGCCCAGTCCTCTTTCACTCTTTGTAAGTTCAAATACAGCAGGCATCTTCTGAAATCAATGTTAAGAGCTTATAAGGTTTCTTTTTAAAAAATTTTTAAAAAATGTTGGATGTAATGACATAAGTATTGGATTTTTATGTGTAATGTTTTGGGAGTTAAACAATATTAATGCCTGGTTAATGGCCTAATGAGTCAGTGACAAGCTATTTAAGCTTCTAGTGAACCTCAGCTTTTCAGTGACTCCTCTAATGAAAGATCTATACAAGTGTCCGTCTATTGCCACAAGAGAGATAGTAGGAAAGTCACCTAATCAATTGTGATGGTAAATTAAATTGATCTGTAACCCTGTTTTCATAGAGTGAAAAAGATATAGAAGGAAAGATTTTACAGCCATCTCATTTCCAGCTGAAAAAAAATCTATAAATAAAAGAGACAGCTTGGTATTTGGAATAAAAATATTCCCTGTATTATTGTAATTCAAAAGGTATGGAGAATCTGATCGATGATCTGTTTTATAGAAATGCAGTTACTTTTGTCATTTCCAAGAGGTTTAAAGCTACAAAGATTTAAATGTAAAACACAAAAATGAGATACAAGCTCTTTGCTGTCACATCTAAGCATATAGGAGGCAGTAAAGAGATGAAGCAAATAAAGTCTATTTTGCTTCCGTAGTAAAACAGATAGGTATGTGGGTGGCATCTGCAGGAATTCACTGATGAAGCCTTGGAAAATAGTTGCAATATATTCCTTATGAGAATAATGAATTCAGAATATATTTCCAAAAAAGGCCCATGGCAGGTCTTTATCTGGGGTGGTGCCCATTCCGGAATGCCTTGCCTAGAAAGATTAGTCCTCTATTTTTTCTTCATAAACAATTCAGAACAATGTTTTTCTCATATTTTACTATCATTTGGCCAATTTGATTTTTTTTACTGATGCTTATTGTTCTTCTTACTGTTATTGTGAATTGTCTATAGAGTGTTCCATTCTACATCCTGCCCCCCGCAGAATGGCAACCAACAAATTAAATAATGGTTATAATTTATTGCAAATGAACTATTACTATGGAAGCCAAATAGACTTTATTTGTTTCACCTCTTGACTGCCTCTTTTGTTCCTCAGATGTTACTATGGGTAATAGGCAAGAAAAGGAATTAAGCAATAAATAGTGAAAGGGAAGCCCTGAACATCGGAGATTTGGTATGAATAAAATATTCAACCATGCATAAGAAGGCTAATGCTCTGCACACCAACCTTCTCAGTCTCTAATTTTGCTAAGGTTTTGACGAGGTTGTGTATGAATGCAGACAAAATGTCTATGAATGGTAGGGTAGGCTTTCCAGTATTGGCAACCGTTCTATTCTTATTTATTTATTTTTAAATGGGTTCAGATATAGCTATTTGGTGCTGCAAGATCAGGAGCAAAGAAGGCAGGGTCAGTTGGGCTGGCCCCTTTCTTCTCATGTGCACTCAAATTGTCTATTCAAGATAAGATTAAAGAAAATTGGCTTCCCACCCGAAAGGATTAAATGATCTCTTGAAAGATGGAAACTATGTCATGACTAGGGGAAAATGGAATTTGGTTATTATGTTTTTACACTGCCATAGGCATTGCTGGCAATCTCGAAGCACTATCTATATGGAAGGTACAGCTACAAAGTTTGGTGGAAGGCCACTACAGATGGAAGTAAAAGGTTAGATAGATTCATGAAAGATAAATCTAGTAATGAATTTAGAAAGCATGCTGCTAGATAGCAGCTGCTGGGAACAACAGTCTGAGAAGGCTATGGGCATTTCTATTTGTCAAAGTTTCCACTCCTCAGTTCCTCCAAAGACTTCTGTGGCTGGCCTTTTGTATCTCAGTGGGCCTTGGGATGCTGAGAACAGGCAGAGAACTCCTTGAGCAAATCTGTATTCCCTCTGGCTAACCAATAAGAGAGTGCAAAAATCATCAGTCAGGGACTGAGCTCCAGTGACTCCAATAATAACAAAATCCCCTCATTCTCACTCCAGACAGAAAGGGGAAAAATAAATTCCATGCACTCCCTACATTTTCAGTATACGCTGTGCATTCACCTGCCTATTTTGCAGGAGGAAAAAATGATCTATTGGTATGAAGGGAAAGCCGCATCATAAAAATTCCACATGTAGTTGGGATAGTTTTGCTGCCAGGCACTTTTCCAAACAACCACACCCATGATTGTTCATTGCAGAATACAGTTTCGATGTGTTACTCTTACGTTTCTTCTGTTTCTGGATCATGCCAGGCCTATTAAAAAAAAAGTAGGGGACTGCTTTCATGCTCCCATTTTGGTGCCTTCTCCTATTTTGGTGATACTATATGAATAGATGGTATCCCTTCACTGTTCAATTATGCAGGAAGTGATTTATTACTGGTAGTAAATACTTATAAAACAGATAGGAGTTTGCATCCTGAACGTGATGCACTGAGTACAGTGTTGACTTCAAGCAACAGATTTGGCTTCAAATCTCCACTCAGCTATGGAGTTTATTACATAACCTTAGACCAGTCCCTATCTTTCAGACTAGCTTAACCTCCAGGGTTGTTGTGATGACAGATTTATGAATGCCTTTCCAAACAACTTAGGAAAATGTAGGCATATTGGCTGAAATGTTCACTAAACCCCAACATCGTGCACTGTGTTTGCCTCCTCATTCTTTACTACATAATCAAACTCATCTAAGTCATCTCTTAATCCTCTATAACTTTTAACTACCACTTTACAATTAAACCCAGAGATTATTGTATGAACTGGATATTTCTGTTCAATTAGGAGACTAATATAGATTCCTTTTTTGTGAATTATAAACAGCTTCTTCATTTCTGATCTGAATCTTTGCTTCACACTCAGAAGAGCAAAACACTTAGCTCTCCTTTTGACTAAAAAGAGAAAAGTGTGTAGGTTTTGTCTAATCCAAATAGATGCTGGGCATATTGTACACTCACTAGAATGCCTGCATTTCTAAAGACTAATTGCAGCTATATTATTCTACAAGACATCCTGGTTCAAAAATGCATCGATCATTTTGCTGATCTACAAAGCTACGCAATGTTCCAATTTTTTATTCCTTTTATACTTCAGCCTTTGATTGGATACAAACTGCATAAGTCTCAAATAATTTTACAGCAATTGATTTATGTACTGGGATTGCAACTGAAAAGGCTTGCCTTTGAAAACATATGAAACTATGTCTGGGGTGGCAAATTGCAGCCCCTTCCCTAAGAAACACTCTCCCCTTGAGATTCAACAGTCCTCCACCCTTTTAACCTCACAGAGAGCACTTAAGACCTGGTTCTTCCCCCAACCCTGAGTTAGGGTGATGTCAGAGTGAGATGAGAATGTGGTGGGTTGCATCAGGGAAGCGTGGTTGTGCCACCAGGTTTTTCTGTTTTTGGTTTTATTGTCTTTTTGGTTTTAATGATTGTATATATTGTTTTCATTGGCGGTAAGCCACCAAGAGTTTGGTTTAAAGGTGGCTGTCTATAGAAAGGTTTTGGTTAGATAAATAAATGAACAAATAAATAAATAAATAAATTTCACAGAAGCAAGCGAGTCAACTTCAAATTTTGCAGCAGAACCAGATTATAAATAATATGTGAATCAACCCTCAGCCCATCCTTTGGTCACAGCTGGATAACTTTTTAATGCCAGCATATTTTCCCCAAATTTTGGGAAGCAGGTGAACATTTTTTTTCCTTCATTTTTTTCCTTCATTTTTTTCCTTTGTTAAGCAGTTAAAGAGGGCCCTAGGAGCCACAAAAAGAAGTTTATGGCCTCAAGTCATTCACCCCTCCTCTAATTCCTTGTGATTGGGCTGTACTTTTGGACTGCTAGAATGGTTTCATATTAACATTAATTTCTGCTGCATCATTTTCTTATGGGCTACCAATCCAAACTGGCAATTTTATGCTTAAAGTTTTCTCTGGAACCTTTATCAAGAGTTAAAGTTAAGATGAATTAGAAGGGCACACTGAAAAAAGTAGTCATTGTGTAACATTATTCAAAATGTACAAAGTCACATTTCTCCAAAACTTTATTTCTCTTTTTAATAACATTATTCCTCTCACTTCTTGTTGATGCAATATAATGAAAACAGTGAGTAGAGGTTTCTTTTGCTAACTCACTATACTTCTACAGTATATACCAGCCAGCTTCTACTGTAGCCTACAACACATTTGAAAACTTAACACTCTCCAGATGCGTAAACTGCAATTATCATCATCATCATCAAAATTGACTGCCAATTTTTTTAGAAGCACAGCAGCTTACAGCAACTTCAGTCACAATAAAACATCCACAGGAAAGTATGGATGTCACCCTTAATCCCAATAATGACATAATACAATACAAAAAGAAGGAATTACAATAAATAATAATAAATAATGAGTTAATAGAATTCAGTTGGAGATAGCATACAATCATCCTCCCAGTGGCTCTCTGGAAGAATTCAGTCTTCACTGCCTTCTAGAAGGGGAGGATAGGTGTTCTCAGGGTTGGACAGACAAAACCACAATACACAAGGGAATTGTGAATCAGTTCAGAATTGTTCTTTATCCACATCATCAAGAGTGTCCCTGGGGGGCAGGGCGTCAAAAAAGTCAAGTTGGTGATTGCAACTGCATGATCAAAGCCCTGCCCCCTTTTTACATGTCTCATGTGTACACCACAAATAAAAAGGGGGCAGGACTTAGTTCATGAAGATGAGGGCCCTATCTTGACTTTTTGGACACCCTTCCATGGTTGCCCCAGCATAAGTTTGTCTGACAGTTTTAACTTCACGTTAAAGTAAACAGATCTTCAGATTCTTGCTCCACTTTCTGGAATAATAGCTATAAAAATGTTAAAATGCAGTAAATGCAGTACAGTAAATTACTTTATGTTCCTAATTGCTTTGCTGTTTGGTGATTAACTATTCCCTTGTCTTCAAAATAATGCTTCTTGTATTCTGTCAATGTGCATGTCTATCTAAAAATGTAGCTATACTAAATCCCCTTAGAATTAATCAAGGATTTCAAATAAAATGTTTTGTAACTAGCAGAATTTTGATCCTTGGAACTTCTCCTTCTCTGGATTTCAACCCCAAATAGACATGATCCCTCAAAATTTGGTCTTCCTCCATCTGTAATAATCTTCCACCAAGATCTTCAGTGGTTTTCAGCCCACCCTGGAACCTGAGGTTCTTCAGCAGCCAACACTACCTAATTTTTTCTTGGTTTGCCAGCCATCTTTTTCTTTTCTGTCTTTCCAAGCCTAATACCCACAGTAGCTTTTTTGTCAGATCTTTGGCCCTTTCAACTTCTTCACCACCTGTATGAGAAACTATTGCTTAAAAAAGGTTGGCTGTGAACTCACAATGCTGCAGGGATGTTCACAGGGAGAAATGTCAAAACTGTCAAGATGGTGGTTGTGACCATGCAATCAAATTCTCATCCTTTTTGTCACGTGCAAGTACAAAAGGGGTGAGGCTTCAATCATATGGTCGTGACTTCTATCTTGACTGTTTTGGTATACACAAACCTGCAGTTTCCTCAGCTACAGTATGTTGTAAAATAAGTGAGTAGACATGTACTTTGGGCTTGTCCTGCTATTGCCTCATTCTGGTTTAATATCCATAAGATAGTAATTTTAGACCCAACTCACCTCACAGGGTTGTTGTTGTGGGGAAAATAGGAGGAGGAAGGAGTATTAGGTATGTTCCCTGCCTTGAGTTATTTATAAAAATAATAAAGGCAGGATAAAAAAAATCAAAAGGAAGGAAGGAAGGAAGGAAGGAAGGAAGGAAGGAAGGAAGGAAGGAAGGAAGGAGAAACTTGCAACTTATCAATATATCAAGAATAATATATTTATCTAGCATGGAGGGTAGCAAAAGGTTTACTGTTCAAGGTTGGGAAAACAATGCAACTCCAGATTTATCATCTTGGATCATCAATACGTGCTCACTTTTGAATAAGAACCAACTCTCTATTGCCGTAATAGAAAGACAGATAAATACTATTCTGTATGGTCAAGGTTTAATGATCTGTTTAAAAACTGGGCCAGATAACAAATGTTGTTTCTTTTTTTCCCCTTTGTTATTGTGTTTTCATTCTTTTTCATTTCTTTTTTTTTTACTTCCTCTTCTTGTTTATATTAAAGCAATACAAAATAAAACATTTTAAAAAGAAAATGGGAAGACATGAATGTACAAATATTCTAATTCAATGTTCTGATTTAGAATGACTCTGAACTGAGAATGAAGTAGTCTCAGCCCAGTTAGCTTGGCTTCAGCATTGCTGAAGTAGAATTTAAATTGAATCTTCTGGTTAGTGCTCATCCCTAGAAAATTATCATCAGAATCTAATATGAATATATTGTATCAAAAGAACTACTATTAATCCCTCCTGTTTTTGGGTAGTTCCAGCAGTGATACTGTAACTTTCATTAGAAAAAAAGTAATAAAAAGTTAAAAGCTGGTCATTAACTGTAAATCTGCCCCTCTCATCTACAAACTGTCTTGTGAAGTCAAAAGCTTCTTATGGGGAGATGAGAGCTGAGGAGGTAAGAGTCAGGGACTGATGAGAATTGGTCCAGTCCAGTTCTGCAGAGCTCCAGCATTGTAAATTATGAAACAGAGGTTTTATGGTTTCTGTTGAGTTTCAGTAAATTGTTAGAAGTAAATAGGGTCAGCTACCCAACCCTGGTCAAGATGGGAAATCACAGAGATTCAACACTGATCTGAGCATGGCCCAGAGCTTTCTGAGAATATGTGATGGGTTATAAAACTTTAACATAAGGCGCATCAGGTCTTATTTAGCCAAGAATAACATGACTTGATTTTAGCCTTTTTTAAACTTAATTTTAACAAATTTTAGGACTATTTCATATATTTAAAGTTTTGACTCATTGAGCCTTTTTAATTAAATGGTTTTAATACATAGGCACAAATTGTAAGGCTATGCAGTGCTTCAGATGTGATCTTTAATAGATGCTTCTCCCATAGATATGTGAGAGCAGATATGTCTTTCCCCAGGATTGTGCAGAAGGATCGCATATGGCAAAGAAAGGATCATGGATAATATTCACACTGTCCCCTCTTGTCATAAGTAACTCAGGAAGCCACCCTACTTAGGCTAGTACTTCCTCTCCCCTTCCCCCACACCAGGTCACTATATTGTTAATTATGGTGGGACTAAACCACCTTAATTCATCTGTTTCCTTTTGCCTGGGTTCTGGATCAGCCCATAAAGTTACAGCACACAAGCTAATTTGGCAATACTAGACACAGAGCATATTACAAATGCCAGGAACATGTCTGCACACTATGCACCTTTGATTCCACAAGGAAAGTTGCAAGCTAAGAATACAAATCAGAGGGCAACTTGCTTGCATCATGGTCTGTTGGGTGGTAACTGGGTATTTTTGTGTTCTACTTTGCAATCAATAACTGATGAACCCCTATTCCCCTATGCATGAGATTATCCTTTTTTCTAGAACTTCATGGGGGGGGGGGGGACTCAAAGGGAGGAAAGGAAGATAGTGAGGAAGGCCCATCATCAGAACAGTTGCCCAAATCCCTTCTTTCCTAACTAAGGAAGAAATCTTTACCCAAAGATAGAACACTTGCTTACTTTTTATGCATCCTGGTTTAGTTGTTGGCAACTCATTAAAACAATCTAGGCATTCAAGTTAGGAAAAACCTATAAATGCAGATCTTCTGTCCCTGTCAAGCAGATTATGGCAAGGATCCCATCCATACTAGGCTATAAAACAGAGATTGCTTCTAACCCCAAATATTCCTCTGAAGGCTAGGTGTAAACTTCACTATTTCCCTACCTTCACATTTCTTAAATTTTTCTCTCCTTCCCTCTTCTTTGTTACTGGTATTATTGCTATTGTGAGAATTTTGATTGGAAGGTCTTTCTGAACCAGAGCCTGCTTGGTTTATAAAACTGTAACACTCTGTAGATATATGCTCTGTAGAGTCCTTCATTGTGGGAGATGGCGCTGATATAAATTTAAATAAATAAATAAATAAATAAATATGCTGAGGTACATTAGCACAGTCATAATAAGTTGGGGTAAGACAAAATATCTTCCATGAGACACAGGTGCCTTTTCCTGTGTGTTCTCTGTGTCATAGAAGAATGGTAATCTCTTTAGGACATTATGCAAAGGAGCTATGAGTGTAGAATTATATCTTGACTTACGAGTAGCAATAACATTAAGGAGGATTGATTAAGATTTAGACTGGCAAAATGTAGTCGAGATTCTCTGTTTTTATCCCTCAGTGAAGCTGTCAGCTGTGTGGATGATACTTTGAACAATTTCTGAAATGTCATGACCTTAAAGAATTGAGGGAATGAATTTGTGACCAAAGAGAGGTGGAACTTTGGGCAACTAGAAGCCATCAGCAGGAAAAAGCTAGAGGAGCTCCTTCCAAAAGCCAAGTCCAAAAAGTCAATGAACCGCAGCCAGCTTTATAGACTTAGCTCAAGTCCAAACCTAATTATCACAGCAACCAGGTAAACATATCAGTCCTGGACTTGTGGTTTTTTTTTCTTTTTCTTTTTTTTCTGCCCTTTTCTAACCAATACAAGTAAGGCAGCTCTCTTGGGGCCTAAAGTTGGTCAAAGAAGCAGGATTGCCACATTTACCCCCATCTTTGCTTCTGGTAACATCTTGACAATTAAACACTGTGTTTCTGAGAATTACCTCAGAATCATCCAGAGAGGGCATGTTACGGACCCCGTCTGTAAGAGAATTTCATCCGGCGGGGTCCAGGAAGCGGGCCTTCTCTGCAGTGGCCCAGGCCTTTGGAACATCTTGCCCCCGAAGGTGAGGCAGGCCCTTTTACTCCTGACCTTCTGGAAGGCCCTGAAGACTTGGTTCTGCCATCTCGCCTGGGGCGGGAAAGTGGGTAACCATTCTTGGGGGTGGCTCGCACCCTAGAGGCCCTCCCACCAGCTTGGAATTTTATAGCCTCTTGGATTTTACGTTTATTTATTGTATTTTATCATTGTAATGTGTTTGATTTTTATGAGATTTTAACGTTTATGGTCGTAGTTTGATTTTATTATAAACCGCTCAGAGTCCCTCTTTTGGGGGAGATGGGTGGTAATTAAATTCGAATAATATAAATAAATAAATAAATAAATAAATAAATAAATAAATAAAAATTATTGTCACATCTTTCTCCCATTCTTACAATGCTTGTCCTTGGTATCTTTGGGTATTTTGATTTTTTTTTCCCCAGTATTTTGGAGAAGCTTCATCCAGTGGGTTAGAGAGTTCAGTAAATCTTGGCCAACTCAAGGGAAAAGTCTCATATTTTTTAAAAAAATGTTAATTACCTTTTAAATAGTATACTTTTTCAATGTGTTTTTATTGTGTTTTTATGGTTTTTAATTCTGTAAGCCACCCAGTGTGTGAGAGTTGGGAAGCCTTATAAATCTGTTTAATAAATAAATAAATAAAGTACAATCCTTCTAAAATCCATTGAATGAAAACAACTGGCTACATCCAATCAGTTGCACTTTCTTCTCATTAAAATTATCTGGTCAAGGTATCTCTTCCATTAGTTTCAATGGGATCTATATGTGGTTAGCTCACTCTGATTTCTGTGTAATATAACTGTCATTAAAGTGGCATCTTCCCTTTATTCTGACCACCATCCAAAAGCAGTGTATACAATCTCTTACACTTAGTCATTATCTTGGAAAGAAAATGGGGTTGAATGAAGGGATGAGAAACAGAGCCAGGAAAGAGATCAGTGATGAGGACAGCCAATTTCATACCAGCATCGTTTTCTGCCATCTCAGTGTTGGACAGATAGTAGAGCAGAGTGAAAAGGCTCTTACTTTAAAAGAAGATGGCTTTCATTTATCATCTACAGTATACTCTATAATGTTGAATGTTCTGGAAAGGGAAGGGAAGGGAAGGGAAATCACATCCAAGCAAGCAGCCAAGACTATCTTGGCTTCATCAGGCATCATTTTTAAAGTGAACTATGGACAGGTTCTGAAAACCAAGGTCATATGCAAGCAGATAGTACAGACCTAGTTTAGCTTGGCTAATTATTATATACATACAGTACACACACACACATGGGGGGTGATGAGTTTTCATTGGTTTACAAAGGAAATTACTCATTAAAACCTCTTCTTCCCCCCATAAGGCTGCATGTTTATAGGTATCCTTTGTGTTTCAGCTGCCAAAAGGTTTGATAAGTTATTTCTGAGCTTTGGGCTAGAAGATCCAAAGCACATTGTCTCTATTTTTCCTACCACTAGGCTGAAGGGAAAATTCCATGGTTGAAGAGCTAGGAATTCCCCAGCCAGTCAGGCAAGAGGTATCCAGAGGTTCAGCTTACTGGTGGCAGCTTATTGTAAGTATCTTTTACTAGGAAACCTTTAGAAGAAGGGCCTGCCAGTGAGGTTTTAAGTTATCTTCCTTCCTAGTTCATAGCACATTTCTTATGGGGACTAACAGAAGAAATGGAAAAAACAAACCAGGAACTGGCTGAACTAACCATAATTATGTAGCTTTTCTGGAAGACTAATTCTGGATTATTCCAAAAAGCATTATTTGTTTTAACTGGTTGTGTACTGTGTACTTACAATGCCAGGGAATAATTTAAAGTATGATGCACTTTAGAAGACACTCTTCTCCAGACATCTGAGACCAGTTTGCTGCATTTTTTTTAATCAATTGGTTGCTCCTGATCCTGCCAGTAGCATATGCTTGTCTCAAAGATTAAGCCATGCATATCTAAGTACACACAGGTGTGACAGTGAAACTACGAATCATGTGATTTTTATTCACATGCACAGATAAAGAATGTGTCTGAATCAGCTCCATTACTTTAATATTCAGGATTTGTCTAAATGTAACTTATATTCCTATGTTTATTAAGCAGGAACTGATCAAGTACACATTCTCAATATAACAGGTCCCACCAAAGTTACCTTTAGTGCTTCAGACAAGGGATAGGGTGGAAATTCAAAACAAAGGTGCTTGATTATATCAATATAACTGCACAACTAAGACATTCCTCAAAATGCTAGTATTAGACCAACATGGGAGAAATAACTTCCACGTTCTCAATTAATGTGAGCATTGGATAACAAGGTTGTAAAATGTCAAACAGCATTTCCTTTTATGATGAAGGCTAAATAGATTCTTTTTAAGACACAAGTAATCACAGTAGTTTGGTATCAACTGATTTGATGGAGATAGACAAGAACACTCTACAGATAGTCCTCACTTAATGACCAGTCATTTAGTGACAGTTTGGACTTACGAAGGTGCTAGAAAAACTAACTTGCAACCAGTCCTTGCACTCACGGCCATCACAATGTCCCTGTGGTCACGTGATCACAATTTGGGTGCTTGGCAACTGGTTTGCATTTACAACTGTTCCAGTGTCCTGTGGTCACGTGATCACCATTTTTGACCTTCCTACCCAGCTTCTGGCAAGCAAAAACAATGGGGAACCACATTATTTGCTTAATGACCACATGGTTTGCTTAATGCCCACAGTGATTTGCTTAACAACCGCTGCAAAAAAGGTCATAAAAATTGGGCTGCTTCACTTAGCAACCAAAATCCCAGTCCCAATTGTGGTCAGTAAGTGAGGACTATCTGTACTCAGATCATTTTGCCATACTCCTCTTCCAGTGAGCAGTCAGTGAGGGATGGGTCTGGAAAGCAGGATTTCATAAAGGATGCTATCCAGATTGGAGATAAAAGCATCTTTGAAAACAAGCCAAAGAAGCTGCTGCTTGCTGGCTACAGGTACTCAGATACCAATATGTTCACCCTTGGATTCTGCAGGTGGAGTTAATTACCTGTGTTTGGACTTGCCATTGTTCATACTGTGTTTGTTTAAGGTGAATGACAACCATGAACATACTGCAATAAAAGAGACAATCCTGAGGGTCACAGCTTGCTCATTCATCATATGCAATGATGAAGGAGCTCACATTCCATTAAGGCTATGCAAAACACTGTGTGCTAAAGCATGATCTCCTATTAATACAAAGATTCCTTCAGCTTGGAGTGACTGAACAGGCCATCACTATAGATGGCCTGTTCATTACAGCCATTAAGTTGGTTGGCTCATATTTACCTTCAGAAAGGAGGAGACTTTATCCAAGTTGAATATAAGGGTAAAAGAGAGGAAAATAGATATGGTTTGCCTATTGTGGCTATAAAACTTACTGATAATTGTACAGATAGAATCTGTTTCAGGAAACTCTCCAGCCATGAAGAATAAGTCTATCAACATTTATTACCTATGAGATTGCTATGTTCAGAAGCAACTGATTTGAATTCCAGGTACTGAGAACAAGCATCAAGAGAGAATTGTTATCTTCTTGAGATTTTTCCCTGGCATCTGGTTGACCATCCATCCTTGAAATTTAATGCTTGACTAATTGGTCTATCTAAGCCTAATTCTTATGATTTTAGAGGACTGTTATTTTAGGACTCCTGCTGCTTGCAGTGGTACCCCATGAGTTGTTAATCTGTAAATGACAGTCGGTTTCAAGCAAAGCAACATCAGAAGTATCCAAAGTTTTCTCCAGGAAATCAACCTATTGAAAAGGCCTGTTCTGACTTTTTATTAGTCAGGAAAGGAATGGGATGTTAAGAAAATGCTTCAGTAACCCAAAATATAGGGCAATTGTTCACTTAGTATCCTTCTAAAGGAAATTGTTTCCCATGAGCTGCATGTGAGATGGATATATTTTACTGGCTGCTCCTGGATACCCATGGAAGCTTTATTGCTGTGGCCACATGCTGACTGACTAGGGAAGGGGAAGGACATGCGATTATCTCTTGATGTTGATGCAAATCCATGGGTTTAACCTAGCAGTCTTTGCCTTAAAACCATAAAGAGTTTGGATACCATTTGGGAGCATCTTTAATGATGCTTCTCTACTCCTTGAAATTCCTGCCATTCACAGCCATTAAAAAGTGAGTGGGTAGAGATGGGCTTTTCTAATGTGCATCTCTATTAATGAAATGAAATCCCATAAATAGGAGATTTGCCTGGCACCAATACTGCTATTTTTCCAGTGCCAAGCATAGACAAGACACACACATACAGTACACACACACACACACACACACACATATACACGTGCACACAGACAATGCTAGAGTATTCCACCAGCAACATTTTTCTTTACCAAACTTGGTGTAGATTTTTGTAGACTGTATAGACTGATGTATTATTGGGTTTTATATTACATAGAAATCAGAGTGAGTTAACTGAATATGGATCCTGTTGAAACTAATGGAACCAATACATTAACTTGTCCAATTGATTTCAGCTTTTTCCTTGAGTTAACTAAAACTCCACTAGCTTTCTGGATTAACTGGATTAAGCTTCCCCAACATACTGGCCAGGTGATGGCAGAAGTTGAAGTCCAACATATATGTAGGCCACCAGGTTGGGAAACCTGGTCTTGGATGCCTCCCCATTCCTCTAGCACCTCTGGTTTTTTTCAGCCCCATTTCCTCATTATAGCTCCCCCTGTTCAATGATTTGTGTATTGGTACAGTAAACAGCTATCAGCCTTCCAACCCCTAGGGTAAATAAATACACTAGAGTAAATTAAGGCTATCTTACCCTCTATGATAACTCCCATTATTGAGATTGTGGGATGATTTTGCATTAGTCCCTATCAAACTTGCTCATGGGGCTATTGTATGTGCAGAATGAAAGCAGCCTATTGTGCGCAGCACCTTGATCTTCAAGAGGAAAGGCAGGATGTTGATAAAAGAACAGAGCAAGAAACAAACAAACAACATTTTCAGCTAATCAAAGAAGCTACTTCTGGACTTACCGGCACTTTATTGGAATTGTTTAATATTGCTGACCATACTGTTCCATTAAAAAAAAAAAAACGAACTTGAAGTTCTCTTTTCACCTCTTGACATTCAAGGGTAGCTTATTTCAGGAATCTCTATGACAGAATATAACTTTTTTTTTTTTACAACTAATCAAGCTTTTCTTATTCAGGATGAAATTTACATTATCTTAATTTGAGGTAAGATGCAATAGAGCTTCCATAGGTTCCTGATACACAGTTTGATTTTATCTTTAGCCTTATGCAACTGCGCTGCCAAGAAAAACGGATATTAATCAAAATAATGTTGCTTACATAGCTTACTGGTGTGCTTCACTTAAAAGGCAGATGACCCTAAAGTCTATTATGGGCAAATGTACACATAAAGTTCAGTTTCCCCAACCAATTTAACCATCCAACTTCTCAGAATGACCAAGACAACTTTTCTAACTGATAGTTTGATCTTCTCTGAGCCAAACTTTCCCTTCCCAGAGATACCTTCAGTGGCTGCTAGGACTTCATGGCTACTGTGACTTCAGAACACCTGCAGGGAGGTCGAATAACATATTTGGGGAAACGATTGTCGGCACCAGCTGGTATCTCTTCACTATACTCATCTGTTTTTATGCAGACAACTGTGCTGTCTAAACCATTGCTTGAACCATCCTGCCATCTAGTGACTATGTTCTAGAAGGACAGGAGTTTTTTCTTGGGTTACAAAGAAACACAAACAAAGCAACAATAAATATTATAAAATACATTATAATATTGTAAATGTAATAAATACAGAAATAAAATATTACAAAATTAATTATACTATTAAAATAAATATATTTATTTTGATAAATACCAAGCCACATATAATAGACAGTCCTTGTCACCTTTTCCCCAAAATCAGGATTTTTTTCTTTTGACATATGGAAGGATCCCTTCCTTCCTCCTCCTCTCTCTCTTACTGGCAAACCCTCTCCTTTCTTCTGACCGCACCACTGCATTTTGATTTGCTACCAGTTTGATGTGGAAAACACATGAAAATAGGATTAACAGTTTTATTTAAAAAAAATTCTAACCCCTCCAAAAATGGGGGGGGGGGAGAGAAGAGAGAAAACTGTTGCCATCTTGACCATCATCCTTGATTGTCCTCAAATCCAAATACTGCCTACCCCCACCTATAAAACAGGGAGAGTGTCATGAGTACTGATGGTGAGCAGGAGGGGGCCTCTATCCAGGGGGGAAAACGCATGCGTAGTACTGAGGAATTAAGCAGCCATTCAAAGAGACACAGATCAGACCCGCCTTAACTTTTGGGGTTTATCTGTCTGGGTTTTCTCACGCTTCTTCAGTTTGTTAGGGTTTTCTGTCTTATGTAGCAGTAATAAACACTAGAGACCTACTCCTTGTCTCAGCGTGATTCCTGACTGTTAGGACAGAGAGACAAAATTAGAATGCTTCAAGCATGGTTAGCAGAGAGCCAAATATTTCCCCACCTGATATAATTCATGGAAATAGTAACTGCACAGGTGTCATACTGACAACAAAGGGATACATTGTCAAGGCTAGCTGCAACATATATCTGTGAAAGCTGGACCATCAGAACGAATGAAGAAAAAAATATTTATCTGAATTGTGGTGTCGGAATACCTTGATCCAGGAGAAAAACAAAATAATTACTAGATGAAATAAAACCAGATCCTCATTGGCAGCATTAATAATAAAACTAAAGCTTATGTATTTGGAACACATGATGCAGTGGCAAGCATCATTGGGAAAGACCTTGATGCTTGGGAAAATCAAAAGCAGTGAAAAAAGAGGTAACAGAAGCCTAGACGTCTAGATAATATCAGTGATGAGATAAGCATGAGCTTCAAAAACCTGAAGAAACAGTTATTGTCAGACGACCCTGGAAAAATAATATCCATAAGGTGATAAAGAACCAGAAGTAGCTGAATGACTTAACAACAGCAGCAATGCTCAACAGTAGACAAATGGATGTTCTTTGGGATTATGATTCATACCAATCCCAATTGGTATGGCCAATGACACCAACTTGCCTACCCTGGTGTAGGGCTATATCAGCAAAAGTTGCCCCTGTGGAGCGAACACTGGCCAAGGGAAAATAATTAGAAGGAAACAGTGAGAATGTGGAATGGATTCATGTTCTCCTCCTGTTGGTATTTTCCATGGGTCCTCGCTCCATTTTATGGTGGTTCTACATATCTGTGATGGATTGAGGTCACACAATGACTTAAGCCCTAAGATTTAAATGACCTTAAACTATCTTTTTCCCCTCTGTATATTAGCAGAGTATGTAACCCCCATGAATGCAGATGAGGAAGTGAAGGAGACAGGCCCTTGCATTTGAAAGAATGATAATTCTGGTCATTGAGCAAGGCAACACAAAAATATTTATTAAACAGTCTTCTCTACACAGAGATTGGCTCAATAATCTAACATCAAACCAATAAAGTAGTGCAGTACTATCATTCCCATTGTCCCCCCATTGTGCAGAAAGGACCCCTAGGGCTACCTTGTGGCAAACTCGGAACTATAGACTGACCTGCAGATTGCCAGGCTCGCAGCTCCTTCTGTTAGCTATTGCATTACAGTGAATGCCTCTAGTCTTTATGCACTAACAAAGAGACTCAATATAGTTATTCTTCACAGGTTTGCTGGGTGAGTGTGATGGGGGACTATAGCCACTCCAGTAAAGACAAAACCATGATACAGAAAGGAGAGACTCCCTGTGGTTTTGCCCCTCCAGGAACCGAAGCAAGCAGGCTTCCTGGAGAGTTGTATAGCTCCAGCGCAGTGGAGGAGCTAGTAAGAATTAAGACCACCTGTTAAGTCCAAATCCAAAAATCTTCAAAAGATCCTCCAGTGCAAAACCGCCTGGAAGAGAATCCCTCTGGACTGAAAAGCTCTTTGAAGGCAGACCCTTGTTAGAGTTGCCCCCTCCCCTCCCTTTGGCAAAGAAGCCGGTACGCCACCTCCTTTCTTCTCTCCTACTGTGCCTGAAGCTGATTAAATATAAAAAAGAAACTATTGGCACTCAAACAGAAATCAGAGCAAGCTCAAATTGTATTTCTTCCATTAGAGATAGGTGTGTTGTTTCCTATCCAGATGTGTTTCTAACTGACTGAATGTATTCACGCTGGTGAATAAATGGAATTCTATGGCAATAGGAATGACTGAACCACACACAGAACATTGCAAAAAGGGTCTTTCCCCTACACATAGGAAAGCATCAGTTAAATCAGTCAAGTCTAACATCCTAATGTGTTGGACTACAATCCCATCATCCCCAGGGAGCATTGCCAGGCTGCAGATTTTGTGCAACAAACTCTAACACAACTAAAGATCACCAAATTCAGGAAAGCTGGATTAGACAATCATCAATATCGTTTTTGCATACCTTTTGTCCCTCTCAATTTATTTCTGTTAAAATGTCTATATTGGTTGTATTTATATTCCATCTTTCATCCAAGCAACATATCTGGTATTACACACACACTTATAATATTTTAATAACATTCTGAAGCAGGTTATGCTAAGAGATTCGCTAATATGAAATGACCCAATAAACTTTATGGTCCCAGTAAAAATGTGGATCTTACTGCTTATTCAGCATTCTAACCACTATCCAATTTCAAGATTACAGGGAAGGAGAATTAGGTGGATTCTGGGAGAAACATAACCATTTTAAAACAGCTGATATTTTCAAATGGGGAGTGGGAGGGGAGTAACAGTTTCATGTTTACTTTTTGGGCAATAGTTTTACTAGAAGCAATTTTTTCAGGAACTACAGGTCTTTATTACAGTATTAATTTAGTTGTTTTTTCTTTAAAAATAGCTGTTTCTACACACTGATTGTTTTTAAAACAGCATAGGGAAGGATTGTATTTATTTCTAGCAGAATACATAAATATTTGACACAATGAGTTTTGTACAGAGGACTTTTCAAAGAAAAAATGCAATTTATTAAAAATTCAAAATCTCCAACCTAGAGAACTAGATCCAGTTGTTGTTTTTGAGTTTAAAAAAATGCATGAGAAAGGAGAGCTCTTTGAGAAAGGATTTTTTTTTTATCTCCCATATAATCCTTTTGATGTAATCGCATAAATAATGAAACAAGTGGATGCATTTCTCTTTCAACCAAAGGTTATTAGGACCATGGATTCAGCCACTAGTTCATTTTATAAATTGCTAGCTAGTCCTATGACATGAGAGATGCAGCATTTAGCAGACTGTAAGAATAATGCCCAGAAGAAGGAAGGGGAAGAGGAGAGGAGAAGGAGGAGCAGTAAGATGGAACTGCCCCAAGGATCTCTATCCCATAATCCTCAGGGAACTGTGAACAAGACTAGAAACCAAGAGATCATTCACCAGGTAATATGTAACAAGCTTAGCTAGGCTAACTGTATTAATTTTACTTGGAATACTGTGTGCCTTCCCTCATTTTCCTGTATTCCCCTTTCCCCAATAAACTCCTTTTTATATTTAGGTATTTGTCTTCATTGGTTTAGAAAGGGAAATTCTCATTAAAATCTTCCTTGCTTTCAAAACTGCACAGTTGCACAGCTACCTGTTATGATTTAGGCTTGGCAAAAGGTTCACTACTTCTGGGCTTTGAGCCAGAAGTATCTAATATTCCCTTTTTTCCCCTATTTTTCCTAGAGCCGAAGAGAAATCCTTGGTGGAAGGGCTAATTCCAGCTAGAGGTTCTGTTAGCCACTTGTTTGCTTTTTCTTCCTGCTTTCCCATATAATCAATCTGTCTGTCTATTTATCCTCTATCTATCATCTATCATCTTTGGACATTATCTTGTTTTAGTAAGGAATTTATTACTAAAGCCTTCCATGCATAAAACTGCCAAAGGTGTACTTTACTCAGTCTAAAGTCCACCTTCCTTTTCATTTACTGCTGAAGCTGAACTGGATGGAGAGATCTTTGTGATAGGCACGGCACTTTCCAACACATAAAATTATAGACTTGTAGGGGGCCATTGTGTCCAACCCCTTGCTCAGTGCAGGAATCCAGATTAAAGTACCCAGAAATAGGAACCAATACTCAAGGATGCATGCAGAATAAAATATAACTGTTACTTGCCATGATTTGGAAGCTCTAGTTCTATTGATGCAGCTTAAAACAGGATTTTATTTTTTTTTGCAGCCACACCACAGTGAATTTAGATTCAGTCTGCAATTCAACTGCTGCTCCAGGATCCCTTTCACAAGTACTATTACCAAGTCAAATATCCTCACCCGGGCATTTGATTTCTATTTCCTAAGGGAAGAACTTTCCATTTGTCTCTGTTAAATATCATTCTATTTTTTTCAGCCTATTTTCCCAAGTTGTCAAGATCATTTGGATTTTTGTCTTCTTCAGGGTTATTACTTATCCCATCCATTTGTTGCCATCTGCAGCTTTGATAATTACACACAGACACACACACCACTCTCACCTGTTACTTTGCAAGGATAGTCTCACATTTAGGGCAACACATTTTGTAGTTCCCACTTTATTTCAGCAGAGGGAGCCATTTAAAACTTAAATCAGAAAAAAAGCAACTTTCTTCATTCTGAGAAATTTATCTCCACTATTACAATCACAAATTTATAATTCAAACCATAGGAACAGAATTAAACTTCTCAGTGCAAGTATGCAACAGATAAATAAGACAAATAATTTCTGGATATTTTACAGAGCAACTTGAAATTGCAGGACATTTAGCAACATGCAAAGAACTATGGAATCTAAATGTGAAATAAACCATGAGCATTCTCCTACAGACTGAATGAACTCACATTGCTCTTCTACATGAATAGCAGCAGTAGTAGCACCTAGACAAATCTGGCTAATTGAAACTTAACAGGTTAGTCCAGGTTAATTATGGGATGTGGGACCTTATCCAATTATTGGATGTGGGTTAATTATTGGAGGTGGGACCACCTGGAAATTCAGGAACTATTGAATAGACTGGGAAGTTTAAAAACAAACTCTGGAAGAAGGCTAGTGACAAACCACTTCCATACTGCTACCAAAAAAGCTGCATGGATGCAGTAAACAGGAGCTGATCTCAATCTGGACCAGAGTACATTGGAGTTGGGTGGCTAGTAAATTTAAATAAATAAATGTTTATCTTTTCCTATATCAACATGCCCCAGACATTCATCCAGCAAAACTCTTTCTATGGAAAGATAGCTCTCTTTTTTTTTAATTGAAACTCTTACACTTTTTGCACAAGGAAAAGAATTCACCCACTGGTTCTGCCCCAGGATATGTCTATTATCTTCTAGTATCCCAAATGTTGTACATTAAGAAATTTGTTTATTTTAAAAAGTGCCTTGGAGGGTGCACTTTTATGTTCTGAGATCTACTCTGTTAACAGGAACATCAATTACAGAGGGGTTTTGCTGCATCTTTTCTGACATGAGAGATGGATCATATTGTTTGACTGTGAAAACAAGTCTCAGACTTCTCTAAGAGATTTATGAGATTGCTTTTTTAAACAGTGTAAGACTATTACTTTAAAAAAAAGAAAAGAAAAACCAAGGGAGAACCACCAAGCATTATTTAAAGAGGAGGCCAAAACGCTCTCTTTCACTCCAACTCTGCAATAAAATTTCTATACATTATAAAACCGAAGATCCTACTCCAACAGGAAACATACAGCTAACTTAATTCAGGTGACATGAATGATATTATCTGGAAGTCTGTGGGTGAGATTGTTGTCTTCTCTTGTTCTTCCTTTTTCTGCAACAAACTCTTTTTGCCATCTAGAAATTTTACTATGTCAGAGGTACAAACTATGCTTCAGTGGTATACATGGTTCCAGAAAGCCTCAGATGCAGTGTAGAGAGACCTCTAAAACTTCACTCATCTAGCCATCTTTACTTTTAATTCCATTTTAGTCTAAATGAAATTAAATAAAATGAAATTTTGTACTGGCCCATCCACTATTTTTTTTGGAGAACAGCTTCTAGGAGGCCATTGAAAGGCCACATGGGACGCTCAGCCTGGAAAGAATGAGTATTCTTAGAGTACATTGTTTTAAAAATAACATTTCTTCCTCAAAACCTGGATGGGAGAAAGACCAAAACTGTAAGCAGGGGTATCTGCAGCAAACCAAGATTTCATCAAAATGACAAACTTGTGATGTCATGATGCAAGATCCACCCCTTACATCCCAAACTTACATGTTGCAAGTATAAAAGGGGACGGGAGTTTGCATCATGATGTCACAATGCACATTTCATCATCTGCTCCATCCCCAGATGCCCATGACTTTAGGCTGGGCTGGGAAGTTGAAAAACAACCCAAAAGAAGACAATGGCAAGCCATTTCTGTATTGTTCTGAAGAAAATTACAAGGATGTGTCCATGAAGCTCATCTTCAAGGAAACTTTGCTTTTTTACATAGTATGAAAAACTACATAATTCTACAGCTTTCTTCAGAAAGTTGGTTGATTTCTATGTTTCTGGATTTGAAGCAGGAAAAGACTATGCTATTTATTTATTTATTTATTTATTTATTTACTTACTTACTTACTTACTTACTTACTAGAGATGAACTAAATGGGCACTTCTAAACAGAAGGGCTTGAACTCCCCAGCTGGTGAACTAGCATGTGACTTAGGTTTAACTTAGGACAATTCCACACTGTAGCCTATGCTTCTTCTCTCCCTTGCTGCCCCCTGTTGCTCCTGACATCCTGGACCACTACAAAGCCTAGGGAAAGCCTGGAGTTTTGATAGAGTGTGTTGGAGATGGAACAATTGTGGCCATTTCTGGAACCACAGTTTGCAGAGGCCTCACAGGCCTGAGAGTTGACTGTACTGGGTCCCAAAATGAGTTTGTGGCAAGAGCTGGAGTTGAGACTGAAGGCAATTTATGGTATGCTGGAGCTGGTGGGGTTAGTGCACAGTTGGGTCCTGCAAGTCTGGTGAAGCCAGCACAGCCTGTGATATTGTAGAGCTGATGACATCATTGATGCCATGGCAGTGGGAAGAAGGTACTGCAGCCTTCTAAGAGCTTGGGGCCTGCAGTGGTGCATTGGACCCAATAGATGTGGTGAACTCCTGGTCAAGGTATGCTGTTCCTTGTCACCTTCTCCAGAAGCTTGATTTGTGGGGGCAGGGTGGTCCTGGGCCCCTGGATGTTTTGTCCTGTGGGAAGGGCTCTGCGGGGGCTGCTCTGAAAGGGTACTGGGGGTTGCTGGATGCTGTCTGAGTGTACTGGGCTGGGGGGTGCTGCATTTATTGTAGGATTTCCACTGCCAACTTGGAGGCCATTCATGACCTGGTTTCTTGACTTTCTCTGTTGGGCTTTGGAATTGTCTGATAGGGGTCCCTCCTCTGGGTTCTGGGGGTAGTGCCTCATTGCTTTCCTGGTCATTCGGATGTTTGATGTTTCACTGGTGGCTGGCTGGTGGGGCTTTGGGAACTTCTCTTTTCCCTGAAGGACCTGACTTTCCTCAAGGCCACCAAGTGCTTAAACAAGTGTGGACGGGGGGTGGGGGGGAACTGAGTCCCTTGGGGAAATTATTTGGGCTCTGATTTCAGTTTGTGTGGTGTGGATAGGAGAGGCTGGTCAGTGGCATGAGAGGAGTGAGCTATGGGGGCATAAGGTGGAGTTGAAAGAGCAAGAAGGAACACAAGGCAGATGGAATTACAGTAAGAACCTGGGCATGGGTAAAACTTGGAGACAGTTCCACTCTCAGTGACTGGTTAACAGATCCTTGGTAGCTCTGGGCTCCAGCTGTTGCTCTTCAATTCTAGTTCACTGCCTAATAAGGCTGCCCTGATTTATGACCTTATCATTGATAAGGGCATCAATCTAGCATGCCTAACAGAAGCTAAGCTGGGATCAAAGGGGTGTCTACCCCTCTCAGAATTGTACCAACCTGGGTTTGAGTTTTTGCATCAGCTGCCCTAGGAGGGGTGGCTGTTGTCATCTGTAAGCCTTGTCAGAGGCTCTGATGTGCAGATAACAATATGTGAGGTCCTAAGGTTGAATTTGGGCTTTACAGAACAGTTGGAATTGCTGGTGGTATACTACCCCTTTGCTGTCCAGAGTCATCCCTAACTGCTATTCGGTTCTACAGCTAGGCTGCTGATAGAGTCTCTGAGGTAACTGGAGCTCAGAGATTTTAATTTGTTGCCTGTTGGCAAAGACTCCAGACGTCCTTTTAGGATGGGCCAATTATCAGTCCTCGGCAAAGAAAATTTCTAATGTGGGCAGTAGGGATGCTGGCTGGTGGGGGGGGGGGGCAGTTTGCCTAGTGGTCAAATGAAAATGAATGATGGGATGAGATTCGGGTTCCAGCTGTATGCATGGAGGAACCTTTGTATACACATTTCAGACAGGACAATACTGGGTCGTCGGGAAGAAAATTCCTGATACCAGCAGTAGGTGCGCAGGCCAGAGATGTTTCTGGCAGCTGCTCGAATTCAGCAAGGGAGGCCAGAAAGAGATTTGGGGCCCCATTTTAGAAGAGACTTCAGATGCCCGTTTTCAGACGGGCCGATATGTAGTTCTTGAGGAAAAAATTCCTGATGCTGGTGGTAGGTGTGCAGGCCAAAGAGGTTGGTCTCGCAGATCATCAAATCCAAAAATTAGGCTGGCATGAGATTCATGGCACAATTTTATCCTTAGAAGCAATTTCTGATACCCATTTTCAGATGGGCAGATTTTTTATCCTGGGGACAAATATTCTTGATGCCAGCGGTAGGCATGCAGGCCAGAGACTTGTTCTGGCAGGTGCTCGAATGCAAATTGAAGGCCAGGATGATATTCGTGGCACAAATTTATGGTTAAAGATGACTTTCCATCCTCATTTTGTGGTGGGCTAATTTTTGGTCCTCAGGGAAAAAGTTCCTGATTCCAGCAGAAGGTGCACAGGCCGGAGAGGTTGGTCTGGCAGGTACTCGAATGCAAAAATAAAGGCCGACATGAGATTTGTGGCACAATTTTATGCTTAAAAGCGTCTTCAGATCCCCATTTCCAGATGGGCCAATTTTTGGTCCTCACGAAAAAATTCCTGATGCTGGTGATAAGTACGCAGGCCAGAGAGGTCAGTCTGGCAGGTGCTCGAATGCAAAAATGAAGGCTGGCATGAGATTCATGGCACAATTTTATGCTTAGAAATGACTTTGAATCCGTGTTTCCAGACGGGTCGATTTTTGGTCCTCAGGAAAAAAAATTGTGATGCCAGCGACAGGCGGGTAGGCAAAAGAGGTTGCTCTGGCAGGTGCTCAGATGCAAAAATGAAGGCTGGCATGAGATTCGTGGTGCAATTTTATGGTTAGAGATGACTTTGGAGCCTCGTTTTGGGACAGGTTGATTTTTGGTCCTTGGAGAAAAATTTTCCTGATGCCAGTGCTGGGATTGCAGGGTGGAGAGGTCCCTCTGGCAAGTGCTTGAACCCAAAATGAAAGCCATGATGAAATTCAGGGCAGTTTTATGTTTAGAGGCTCCTTCAGAACTTCTTTTCCCCTTTCTTGGGAAAACAGTTTTTATGCCAGCAGTAAGTTTTGTCGGGGCGGGTCTTGAACGAGAAAACAAAGCTTAGGATGAGATTTGGGATTAGTGGTTAGAGTTGACTTAATATCCTATTTTCACTAGTTTTGGTCCTCAGGAAAAATAATTCATGGCAACAGTAGTCATGCCAGCCAGAGAAGTCAGTCAGGCAGTTTCTCATAAGTGCCCAACCAACATTAAAAAGAAGGTTGGGATGAGATCAGGGCGCAATTTTAGGGTTAGATGCAACTTTGATCATCTTTTTAGGACAGGCCAGTTTTTGGACCATGGGGAGAAAAATTAATGGTGCCAGTGGTAGGTGCGCAGGCTGGAGGAGTCGGCTGAGCAGGTAGTCCGCTGAGAAAACAAAGGCCTGGATGATATTCGGGGATCAGTTTTATGTTTAGAAACTATTTTGTCCTCTGTCTTTTGATTTAGTTCTTAAGCCCCTAGCATTTTCTAATAGGCAACCTGGTGTTATTCTTGGTATGTTCTGAATATAAAGTATTTTGGCGTTTTTAAGACAATTATTCTGTTTGATTGCCAGATTTTATATGGGTGATTCAGCATTTTGGTAAACATTCAGAATATAAGATTAATTAGGATAAGTCTTTTTTACTTCCTTTAGTTCTGATAGATCAATAGAATAATGTAAAAAGATGGGTTTGGTAATTTCGACAGATTATATTACGTATTTAGAATGTATTATTCCTAAAACTATTTCTAAATATGCAGAAATAAATATTATAAAAAAATTAGAAAAGATAGCCTTAGATATCAATAAATGAATTAGAACTCCATTATGGTGATGGAATAAAATATATATTATTAACATAAACATTGATCCATGATTGTTAAGAACTACTGCAGTATTAATTCCCAATAAATATTATCTTCAAATAGATAAATTATTGAGGAAATTTATTTGAGAAACAGGCCACCTAGGATTTCATTGGCTAAACTGAGATTATCTTTTGAAAATGGTGGCTTTTATTTACCAGATTTTCAAAAATATAATCGCACATATTTTATTGGTTATATCTATGTGAAATTGAAATTCAGAAGAGAATCAACCTTTTTGGGCCTTGCTGCAAAGTTTCCATTTATTTCCACTAAGGTCCTTTCAATTGCTGGGATAAACATAATAGAAAAGTTATTCATTTCAAAGATTGTGAGCAGCCAAACATGTTAGGGGTCTGTTGGGCCGTAGATTGGATTTTGATGTTGAGGCCTATGTATATTTAACTTTATGAATAAAATCTACCTTAAAAATAGGGAGCAAAATGTTCTGCTGAAAACTGTGGGTGGAATCTGGAATAGGTACTTTAAATTAGTTACTTTCCAATGATTATCTTAAGGGTTTTTCTTAATCTCAAACAGAGGTTTTCCTCCCTCATTCATATCAGTGGCAATATAATCAACTCAAGCATGTTTTAACAGCTTAATGTGGTCCTGATGCTTTGGCTCCTTCCAGGAAACCTGAGGTGCTTTCATCTTTGATGGAGTTGACATCTGAAACTAAGCCCATATCATATTTGTATAAATAATGCTTAAAGATGATATTAATGACACTTACAGCTCATGGATTAAGGAATTGGAATTATGGAACATCATAGAAAGTCTTGAAAGTCTTAGAAATGTAAAATCTGTTTCAATAGATTTAATATTAAAATTCACTTATCAAAATATTTTGAGTCTACTGGACACCCCAAATAATGTATTTGAAAGATGAACTTCAAATTTTCTTTATTGATGATGTAAAAAAATCAGTTTTTAACTGGGGAAATATTATAATGTCAAAGATTTTTAGGATAAGAATAGTGCTATGTTAAATTAAGTCCCCAAACTTTGGAATCTGGATATCTTTGAGGAGTTATAGTTATATCGGATGTAGGCTGCTGCTAAAAGAATTTTTGTGAGAAATTGGAAAAGTACTATTCTTGATATTAAGGATTGGACTGAAGACACGTGTAACTGTTTTTGAAAAGGCAATTCTATTTAATAATAAATGATGCAGTATCTTTGATATAGATTTTATGACATTTTATAATATCTTATCATAATTCTCTTTAATTTAGATTGATAAATTTTTATGTATTTAATAATTGAGGAATATGCATATGTGATATGCATAGATTGTAATCCCTTTCTGTCTTTTTTGGTTAGTTGTTATTGTTTTCGTTTCTTGTTTTTTTAAAATATGTTTTCTTTTTTCTTCTGTGTGGACTTTTTTAGTAAAACTTGTCAAAGTAAATAAATATTTTTAAAAAAGAAGTAGTTTCTCTAAGCTTTAAAAAAATTACCATGTTAAGATGGGAGAAATTAAAATTGTCACTGTTAGGGAGAATTTCTATGATAAAAATGGATGTTTTGCCTAGAATGATGTTTTTGTTTCAGACAATACCTCTTTTGACAACTGATGTTCCATTTAAGCAATGGCAGAAAGATATATCCAAATTTTATCGCAAGGGAAAAAAACATGAGTTAAATATAAAGTGTTATAAGATGCATAGGAAAGAGGAGGATTGGGTTTGATCAGATTTGAAACTGTATTTTGCATGTGTGTTGCTGAGAAACAAAAGACTTTTAGAGTTAGAAGATCATGACCTGAAGTTTGGATAGCCTGGATATTTATGGTACAATAAAGTTAAAGTTAATGTGGTTTTTAAAAACCATTTTATTTGACATGCCATATTGAGAATATGGAATAGATATAAACTCAGGCTGTGCCCAAAAACACCTGTATGGATCTCAGCACAAGAAGCATTTTATAGAAGAGAAACAACAGGCAAAGACAATTGGTTAACATATGAGGAATAATTGGAAAATCACTAAGGGAATATAAAATTAAAGCAAGAGAACAACTAATAGCAGAAGGACATAGTTGTCAATGGTTTTCCCATTTACAGTTATCAGAAAGATTTAAAATGGATAAAAAGACTTACGATATGGAGCAAAGTAAGACCGAATGTGAAGTGCAATTGTGTACCAATGATGGACATGTAATTGCTAAAATTTACACACTTTTGTTGAAATTTGAAATAGAGGAAGAACAATTTAAAGAATGTATGATAAAGTGAGCTAAGAAATTTTTATTTTTCTTTCCCCATACGCCAAAAATAACTTTTAAGTGAAAAGTAAATCAGGAATTCCTCTAATCATTAAATAATAATAGTAATAATAATCCTGAGTCTAATTCTGATATTCAGTTTTCTCTAGGCCTTAGAATCAGATTGAGTAATATAAGCTCTACGAGCACTCCAGGAGACAGAAGACTGAAAAATAATAACTAAACATTTGAATGGTCAAAGATTTTTACAGAAAAAACAGTCTTAGATTTGCTTCAATGAGTATTTTAAAAAAATTATAAAAGTGTCAAGCTGATCTTAGACAGGAATAGAATAGACTTATCTGCAGAATTTAGGCAAAAATACCTCATTTTCTTGTTTGAACAGCAGAATCTTGATAATTATAAATAATTAAATAATTTTTTTCTCAATAGAAGTACCTAGTTTAAGCCAATGTCCTTCCATTAGGGTAAGAATAAATGTCTCAAGAGGTGGCAGCATTTGACTGACCTTGGATAATCTGTGACAAATGCTAAGCAGTATCAGGCCTGATTAACATATGGCTGTGAAATCACCAGGGAATACCAGGGCTCTATGCTAGATAGTTTTTAGTGAAAAGCAGGAAGAAGGCAACAACAAACTATTTCCATTCTGTTGACACGAAAAGTAAAATTAGTTTTCGGAGCCATGAAACCATCATAAAGCTTTACCAGAAAAATGCTCTATGTTTTTCAGTAGATGGCTGAGAATCAAGCAATGGTCAATTGTTGCCTTGTCACCTAAAATCTCAGCTTTCAGCCATGAAATTCAAAGTCTTTAGATTTGGTAACATCATTTTTTTTCTAAATGGCATTTTAACATTTTTGCCTGCTCATATTCATACATCTCCCTGGCAGGCTAGATAAGATATTTATGCAGATTAAAAAAAACTACACAAGAGGCCAGGGTTGGGCCAAGGCACATTTTAACAGGCACAATGATTATGGAATTATCCAGTCAACTAACTATGAAGGCTTAATAGATTACATACCAAAATATTGAGAATGACAAAATTGCCTTTGAAAACAAGAGGATGTTATTTTCATGATATCCTTAGTTTCTGAATTAAAAGTTTGTTGAACTCTGAAAGGTTAGTTTTTAATTCTGTTTCAAGTGATGTGGTTTATGACATTTTGAAAAACATCTTTCTCAGTTGCATGACATATCACAAGACCGCTGCACTCCTAAATACCAGAAGAAAGACATTGCTTCATGTATTCTCATACTTGGCTTCCCTGTCATAAGAATAACACTCCTTCAAGTCAAGCCCAGCTCCTGATAACTTACATGGACACATCCATGCAGTATGCTTGGCTACATTATAGAAGTGGTTGACCATTGCCTTCGCTATGTCCAGGATGTTTGTTGTTCATTTCCCACAGCCCAGATGGTTCCCCAGCCAGGTACTATAACCTTTGTACCTTTCTACAGTAGATCACCCTTGCCATATCTTCCACAACAGCAATCTCAGCAGTTGCTAAAATCCTAATGTCCCAACCCTTAGCATGAATAAGGCATTTACTGGATCAGTTGAGCTCTCATGTTTCCTGTATTAACTGACTGCAGCTACACAGTTATGGAGAAAAATAATAGAGAAGTGGGGATGTTATTTATTATACGTTTAATCCACACAATAGTCCATGTTTTCTGAGTGGGTTGACTGTCATTACTGGTATTGTTGAAAGATCTCTTGAGTTTTTGTCAGTCACTGCTTTAAGGCAAGGCTGGAACTGCCTTTTCACTTTCTGATACCTTCTGGGGCCATTTTCAGTCTTGTTCCCCTTGCATCGAATTGCTAGCATTATTGATTTCAATAGCTAACAGAATGGAGTTTAATTACAACTGATGAGAACATTTATACTTACGCTATTCTGAACATCTGATGCTACCATGAAATAACACTGGATTCAGTGAAGTTGACAAAATAAAAGAGTGGCTGAATCTTGATGTCCAAGCACAATGCATACATTAATGTATGTTGCTTACTCCTGCTTTCCTAAATTATCTCTAAACAAGTTCAGCTAAATTCATAGTTCTGCTCTTAGGATTTGTTGGCAAGTCCTCTAACATGCAATCTAATACATGTGGCAATTAATCCAAAGCATATTCAAGTTTGTTGTTCAGCATTAAGATAGAATAATTTCCTGAAATAGAGAATGCAGCTGATTTCTTTATCTTATGTTTAAGTTGGCATTACTTAACAGGACCTCAAAGAATGATACAAATTTGCCTCCTTGCATCTTTGGTTCCATATAGATAGACTTTAATTTCCTTTGTTCAGCACATGTGCTGGAAATAAATCCCATTCACTAGTTGCCAGTCTCCCAGCCCTTAGGCAACATGCTGTTTTAATGGATTTAAAGGTGCTCGTGTAGGGGATTTTATGGACTTTTGATTAAAACAGTGTAAACTGGGTTGCATTGTGCTAGTATTCATCTTCACAATACAGATAGCCTTCTGGATCACAGCATTTCCCTCTCTTGGCTCTTCTTTAAAATATTCGTCAGCACCAATGCCGTGAGAGTCACCAATTGTGCTATCATTTATAACATCATAAATTCTCACAGGGCAATGAGTTCTATGAGGATTGCTACCTACCTGACTTTGTGCTATAGACCATAATCACAGACCAGGTCCTCTTTATCAACAGTGACCTATTAGATATCTGTTACAGATGTCCCCTGGCTGGCAGCATCCACAAAGCAGGTCAAATCAGGCAAGACAGGGGTCACATCAGTGTGATCAAAGCACTTCCCCTTGGTATATACGGTATGCATAATGTCAACAAGTGTACAAAATGGGCAGGGCTTTGATCACAATGATACAACCATCATCTTGCCTGTTTTGACAGCTCTGCCTCAAGCCTCTGCAATAATTCTTTCTGTGGAAGACCAGAAGTTGGCTTAGATAAGATACTTTTTTTTCTGGTACAAGCAATGCTGAGTATGACAAAGAGCAGCCTCTACAAAGATTTGGAACCTGGTTTTATGCGTGTGTGCATGTGTGCATACATACACACACATTGTAAGATTTAAATCCTGACTTCTTTCTTCTGCCCTTTTGTAAAGGGCTGCTTGCAATCCATTTCTCATGCTGGTGGGTTACCCGGACTGGCCTATGGCTCACAAAATGGTCCTATCTACTCCCAGGCCTCTCACTTTCCTCCCATCTTGCTAGAGTCATCCCCCAGACCAGTAAATACAAAATATATACTTATGCTTCGCAACATGGATCACCTTGTTGGAAGGACTTTCAGATCTCTCCTTGTACTGTGTGAATGGCTAGATGTATCAAATTTCATCCCTGGCTTAGAAGTAAATCACAGGTCTCCATTAACTCCTTAATAATCCCATTTTGACTCAGTTCCCCAGCATGTCTCAGCTAGATTAGTATCTGTATTACAGACATGAATGAAACCTTTAAAAGAACAGTTGATGGCCTATTGTAGTACAAAGAGTCAGAGACGTTGCATATCCGTGCTCCAGAGTTTAAACTCCAAGGTTTTTCCTCCTGCCTTTCCAAATCAAGATACTCGTCGGGCCATGTGATGGATCTGAGAGGAAGCTGAGAGATGTTTATGTAATATCCTCCTCTAGGCTGAGCTCCATGGGTTCCCTCCTTATCAGCCTCAGCCCTTACATCCTCCCCCTTTACCATACCAAGAGCACACAATCTTTTGGCATTAAAAAGTGACACTTGACTTTAGGTGGGATTAAATTTAGGTGAGATGAAATAAAATCAAACGCTAATTTGATTGAAGTGGAACTGGAGGAATATCCCAAAATAATTTGCCCAGGAAAAGGGATTGAAGATTCCAGATTGTGGAATTGTGTTTTTTAATTACCTGTAAACTGAGGACCATTTCATTTGACAAGTGAGCTAAATAACCCTAACTCTGTTTGGAATTGGTCTGAGCTTATCACACCAATCATTTCCCTCATTATCACTGAATCAAACTGCTGTGGTGTGATTTATAACTGACTAACTTTGAGAACAGCACTGAGAAGGCAACTGGTGCTAAAACGCAGCAAGGAAACAGAGAATTGAACCATATGAAACTTTTTTTTCTGCCATGTATGTGTGATCTGTAATTTCCTGGGTGATTTTTAAAGGTCTGGATAATACCTTTAAAACCCTACATGGGTGGCAGCAGAGACCTAAAGATCTGGGAACGTATGATAAGAATCATGTTTTGTGAGATGAGCAGCTATATAAATATGATGAGATAAAAAAATAAACCTGTAAAATGTGTACAGAGCTGCTGAGTTAAAAGAGAAAGAGAGAAAGACATCATTTCCACCAAGGCACAGGATCAGAATATTCTGATTCTACTAATATCAAGCAAATATCCTAAATCTTAAACCTACTGTCCCTAGATGTGTTGCAGTCCCAACACATCTGGAAAGCATCAGATTGAGATAAAATGCCTTGGGTTATCATGATGCAGAATATTTATTACATTTTGACAGTCAGTGGTTCATCTATTAAAGGGCCTCAAAACCCCAAATGGTGTCTTCTGGATGTTTCAAACTAAAACTTCTGAGTTCACCATGTTCAGGCATGCTGGGAATTGTAGTCCAAGTGGCAAAAGGGTAGATAAGTACTGAGGGCTGCTCTGTCAACCATCCTGACTCACAACTGCAGTGTCCTTCGTTTATAATGGAAAAAAGTAGTTGAGAATTGGCAAGGGTCATATTTTTGTTTATCAAAAATAACTTGTCCATCATTAAATGGGTGCTAATTAACCCAATTGGTCAGTTAATTCAAAATCCATTATATTTTAATTTCTTCGGCAAAGGATAGTTACCTTGTCGTGGTGCTGGAGCTTGAGCACCTCAATGATGCCATGAGCTAAACCGTGAATGGCCACCCAAGATGGGAAGGTCATGACAGAGAGGTCAGACTAAATGCGATCCCTGGGGAAGGTAATGGCAACCCACCCCAGTATTCTTGCCGTGAAAACTACATGGATCAGTACAACCAGAGATATGTCGGTATACCATCGGAAGATGAGACCCCCAGGTCGGAAGATGGTCAAAATGCTACTGGGGAGGAACAGAGGATGAGTTCAACTAGCCCCAGACATGATGAAAGGGGCTCAAAGCTGAAAGGACGGCTAGCGGCCGACAGTGCTGGTAGTGAACGGCGAATCCGATGTTCTAAGGATCAACACACCATTGGAACCTGGAATGTAAGACCTATGAGCCAGGGCAAATTGGATGTGGTTATTGGTGAGATGTCAAGATTAAAGATAGACATTCTGGGCATCAGTGAACTGAAATGGACTGGAATGGGCCACTTCACATCAAATGACCACCAGATCTACTACTGTGGACAAGAGGACCACAGAAGAAATGGAGTAGCCTTCATAATTAATAGTAAAGTGGCTAAAGCAGTGCTTGGATACAACCCAAAAAACGACAGAATGATCTCAATTCGAATTCAGGGCAAGCCATCTAACATCACAGTGATCCAAATATACGCCCCAACCACAGATGCTGAAGAAGCTGAAGTAGAGCAGTTCTATGAGGATCTGCAGCACCTACTGGACAACACGCCTAAAAGAGATGTTATTTTCATCACGGGAGACTAGAATGCTGAGGTGGGCAGTCAAATGACACCTGGAATTAGAGGTAAGCATGGCCTGGGACGCGGTGGCGCTGCGGGTTAAACCGCTGAGCTGTCGATCGGAAGGTCGGCGGTTCGAAACCGCACGGCGGGGTGAGCTCCCGTTGTTAATCCCAGCTCCTGCACACCAAGCAGTTCGAAGACATGCAAATCTGAGTAGATTAATTGGTACCGCTTCGGCGGGAAGGTAACGGCGTTCCGTGAGTCATGCTGCCACATGACCCGGAAGTGTCCTATGGACAACGCCGGCTCCAAGGCTTAGAAACGGAGATGAGCACCGCCCCCTAGAGTCAGACTCGACTGGACTTTACGTCAAGGGAAACCTTTACCTTTACCCTTTTTATGGCCTGGGAGAACAAAACAAAGCAGGACACAGGCTGATAGAATTTTGCCAAGACAACTCACTCTGCATAACAAACACTCTCTTCCAACAACCTAAGAGACGGCTTTATACATGGACTTCCCCAGATGGACAACACTGAAATCAGATTGACTACATCCTTTGCAGCCAAAGGTGGCGGACATCTATACAGTCGGTAAAAACAAGACCTGGAGCTGACTGTAGTTCAGATCACGAACTTCTTCTTGCACAATTTAGGATCAAACTAAAGAGATTAGGGAAGACCCACAGATCAGCTAGATATGAGCTCACTAATATTCCTAAGGAATATGCAGTGGAGGTGAAGAATAGATTTAAGGGACTGGACTTAGTAGATAGGGTCCCGGAAGAACTATGGACAGAAGTTTGCAACGTTGTTCAGGAGGTGGCAACAAAATACATCCCAAAGAAAGAGAAAACCAAGAAGGCAAAATGGCTGTCTGCTGAGACACTAGATGTAGCCCAAGAAAGAAGGAAAGCAAAAGGCAACAGTGATAGGGGGAGATATGCCCAATTAAATGCAAAATTCCAGAGGTTAGCCAGAAGAGATAAGGAATTATTTTTAAACAAGCAATGTACAGAAGTGGAAGAAGACAATAGAATAGGAAGGACAAGAGACCTCTTCCAGAAAATTAGAAACATCGGAGGTAAATTCCAGGCAAAATGGGTATGATCAAAAACAAAGATGGCAAGGGCCTAACAGAAGAAGAAGAGATCAAGAAAAGGTGGCAAGAATATACAGAAGACCTGTATAGGAAGGATAACAATACTGGGGATAGCTTTCACGGTGTGGTCAGTGAGCTAGAGCCAGACATCCTGAAGAGTGAGGTTGAATGGGCCTTAAGAAGCATTGCTAATAACAAGGCAGCAGGAGATGACGGCACCCCAGCTGAACTGTTCAAAATTTTGCAGGATAATGCTGTCAAGGTAATGCATGCTATATGCCAGCAAATTTGGAAAACACAAGAATGGCCATCAGACTGGAAAAAATCAACATATATCCCCATACCAAAAAAGGGAAATACTAAAGAATGTTCAAACTATCGAACAGGGGCACTCATTTCTCATGCCAGTAAGGTAATGTTCAAGATCCTGCAAGGTAAACTTCAGCAATTCATGGAGCGAGAATTGCCAGATGTACAAGCTGGGTTTAGAAAAGGCAGAGGAACTAGGGACCAAATTGCCAATATCCGCTGGATAATGGAAAAAGCCAGGGAGTTTCAGAAAAACATCTATTTCTGTTTTATTGACTATTCTAAAGCCTTTGACTGTGTGGACCATAACAAATTGTGGCAAGTTCTTAGTGGTATGGGGATACCAAATCATCTTGTATGCCTCCTGAAGAATCCGTATAATGACCAAGTAGCAGCAGTAAGAACAGACCACGGAACAACGGACTGGTTTAAGATTGGGAAAGGAGTATGGCAGGGCTGTATACTCTCACCCTACCTATTCAACTTGTATGCAGAACACATCACGCGACATGCTGGGCTTGAGGAATCCAAGGCTGGAGTTAAAGTCGCTGGAAGAAACATTAACAATCTCAGATATGCAGATGATACCACTTTGATGGCTGAAAGCGAAGAGGAACTGAGGAGCCTTATGATCAAGGTGAAAGAAGAAAGTGCAAAAGCTGGCTTGCAGCTAAACCTCAAAAAAACCAAGATTATGGCAACCAGCTTGATTGATAACTGGCAAATAGAGGGAGAAAATGTAGAAGCAGTGAAAGACTTTGTATTTCTAGGTGCGAAGATTACTGCAGATACTGACTGCAGTCAGGAAATCAGAAGACCTTTAATCCTCGGGAGAAGAGCAATAACCAATCTCGATAAAATAGTTAAGAGCAGAGACATCACACTGACAACAAAGGTCTGTTAATGTTTTCTACTACAGATTAAGGTTACAATGGTAACTAATCATTTTGGCCCAGTGAAGAGGTTGAATTCAACTATCCCCTTTTCGAATGTTAATTTTTGCACCTGGGGGAACAACTTGCCTGGACTTGTTTCAGTTTCTGTTTCCCTTCTGTGTAGGCATGTAGAGTTTTTAGCAGCTCTCACTGAGAGCCTGTATGAATGCAGAAGCCTTTAAAGATGTTTTGCTTTCTGTAAATAAAATTATTTTTATAGAAATGCCTGGTGTGTGACTTTTCTGATCTCTCCTGGGCTAAAGGCTTTCCTAGCACTCTGCCAACAGGTTATGGGCCCAGTAAACAGCCCAGTAAGCCCAGTAAAACCCAGAGAGAATATTAGAGATCAGCTCCACACCTCATGCACAATTTAAAGGCAGGTAGCAAAGACCTGTGAAGATTTTCTTTGGAGCCACCTGGAGATTTTCCAGCAACTGCCGGTCTACAGGACAAAGAAGCCAGCTGAGGTGACTTGCAAAAGAAGGAAGAAGCCATGGCTACCTCCCAGCCCTCAGCAATGGCTCTGGAGCACCTATCAGAGACCAACTATTTGAATTGGGCCCTGAAGATGGAGATGTATCTTTGCAGAGAGAATCTTTGGCTGCCAATTGGTGAGCAAGCCCCCCAAAATCCCAGTGCTGAATGGCTGAGACAGGATGAGCGGGCTAGAGCCACCATTATCCTGGGAGTTGAGGACAATCAGCTAGTCCACATGCGAGGCATGCAGTCTGCAAAGCAACTTTGGGATGCTTTAATAGACTTGTATATAAAGGCAACAGCAGGGAGTAAAGTTACCCTGACAAGAAAGCTGTACAAAGCCTACCTTGCAGAAGGAGATAGCTTTCCTGAGCACCTGCATTATATTCAGCTGCTGTTTGCTGAGTTGCAGGAGAGAGGAATGGAATTTACACCTCTCACAAAATCCTATATCCTCCTGTCCTCACTAAATGAAACGTGGGACATGCTGATTTGTACCCTGGAGGCTATGCCTGAAGCAGACCTCACCCCATCGTATGTTACACAGCGCTTACTCGCTGAATGGGAGAAGAGAGAGGAAAGATCCCCCCACCATCTCTTCTGAAAAGCTGCAATACCAGAAAACAAGGGAAAAGAAGGGAAAGGAAGCTGAGGCCACAGCGCTAGCCAGCCAGCGATGCTTCACTTCTGGTTGAGCTGGACATTTGCAGAAAGACTGTGCCTTGAGACCCAAGAGTAGAAAGACAGAGAAGAAGAACACAAGGGCAACACAGAAGAAGGCTCTTCAGACAACCCAAATTGCACAGGTTGCTGAGAAGGGTAATTCTGATGTATGGGTGTTAGATTCTGGGGCCAATTGTCATTTATGTAATTGTAAAAGCTTTTGTGTCACTGTCTACAACTGAAAGACAAAGTGTATCTTTGGCTGATGGGTCTGTGACCAAAATTATGGGACAGGGTGATTTGTATTTATCCTGCTTGGGAGAAACTGTAAAAGGTGTGTTGTATGTGCCAAATTTACAATCAAACATTTTATCTGTGGCACAATTGGCTGCAACAGGGTATGTCATAACATTTAAGAAAAATGGGTGTGAGATACGTAAAAATGGAAAATTGTGTGCTACTGGTATATTAAAAGACTCCTTGTACATTGTGCAAAATGCAAGGAAGCCAAGCTGCATGGCTGCAGTTGGCAACACACCATATCATGACCAATGTGTACACCTGATGCACAGGAGATTTGGTCATGCTAATTTCAAGTATATAGCACAAATGTCACAGCTGTGTGCTGACCTAAAGATAAAACCCTGTGACAGATACTTAGACTGTGTAGTTTGCAAAGAATGCAAAACATTAAAAGCTCCTGTGAGTAAGCATAGTGACGAGTTACAACTAGACCTTTGGAAATTGTACACTCTGACATTATTGGTCCTTTTGCTCCAAGTCTTGGACAAGCAAGGTATGCAATGACCATCATTGATGATTTCTCAAGATACCCATTTATCTACATCTTAAAACATAAAGATGAGGCATTTGAGAAATTTAAAGGTTTTGTGACATGGGCAAATGGAAAATTCCCTAGGCCTGTATCTGCACTCCAATGTGATAGAGGAGGAGAGTACCTTTCTCACAAATTCAAAAGTTTCCTAGTGAAAAAGGGGATAGAACAAATTCTTTCTAACCCTTTCACCCCTCAGCAAAATGGTGTTGCTGAAAGAAAGGGCAGAACCTTGCAAAATGCGATGGAATGCATGTTAAAAGATTCACGATTATGTTTTAAGTACTGGGGAGAGGCAATATCTACTGCCTGTTATGTACAGAACAGATTGTATAACTCTGTGATTCAGGACACTCCATTCCATTTGTTTTATGGTGTGAAACCAAAGGTAAACCATCTTAGAGTGTTTGATAGCACTGCATGGGTTCATATTCCAAAACAACAGAGAAGGAAAGGAGGCCCCACAACAAAGAAAGCCATCTTTGTTGGCTATGAACAAAGCCAAAGGAGCTACAGGTTCATAATGGGAGAGAAATTAATTATTAACAAAAGTGCTTCTTTTGCTGAACAAAACTGGGGGAGATTAAACTCTAGCTCTCCAGTTGATCTGACCACCACAAGAGAACAGCAAGGACTTGCTGATGGTGATCTTTTGCCTGATGAGGACATTAAACCAGAAAAGCAAACTGAAGATCTGTCTGATGAGACAGATGCTTCTCAGGGCAGTGATAGGAGTCAGAATTTAAGCCCTGTATTACCTCGCAGATCCCAGAGAAGTAATAAAGGCGTTCCTCCATCACGTTTTCAGGCTGAAACAGTAAAGGCTTTTCACATATTCACAGAACCTGAGTCTTTAGAACAAGTGAATGCTTTACCACCTGAGATTGCACAAAATTGGCATTCTGCCATGCAACAGGAGTTAGCATCCTTGAAAGAAAATAAAACATGGAAACTGGTAAATCTACCTCCCAATGAACGCTGTTTAGGTTGTAGGTGGGTTTTCAAACTGAAAAGGGATGCTGATGGCAAAATCCAAAAATATAAAGCAAGGTTAGTTGCAAAAGGGTACACTCAAAGGAAAGACTTAGACTTTGAGAAGACTTTTGCACCAGTTACTAAAGGTGAATCAATTAGATTACTGTTAAAAATTGCTGCACTCAAAGGAATGTCAGTTCACCACTATGACATTCAAACTGCATTTCTCTATGGTGATTTAGACCACAAATTATACATGCAGCAACCCCCTGGCTATGAAAAAGGGGAGAATCTAGTCTGTGAACTGCAGAAGTCAATCTATGGGTTAAAACAAGCTGCTAGATCCTGGAACCAAAAATTAGATGAAAAACTGCAGAATTTTGGTTTTGAAAAAGGAAAAGCAGATCCATGTGTATATATGAAGAAAGACAAACAAGGCTGTATGTATCTGTGCAGTTATGTTGATGATTTGCTGCTGTTCACACCAACAGAAAAACAAAGGCTTGATTTTGAAGCCTTCATGAAAAGCCATTTCACATTTAAAAGCCTTGGAACTATAACAAATAACCTAGGTTTAGAAATGCACAGGAAGAAGGATGGTAGCTTTCTCTTAAAGCAAAGGGGAGATAACATTAAAATAATGTGAATGGAAAGACAGAGTTGTCAAAGAAAATTGGTTTGCATCTTATTCTGTAGTATAAAAAGGGGAGTGTTAATATGTTTTCTACTACAGATTAAGGTTACTATGGTAACTAATCATTTTGGCCCGGTTAAGAGGTTGAATTCAACTGTCCCCTTTTCGAATGTTAATTTTTGCATCTGGGGGAACAACTTGCTTGAACTTGTTTTAGTTTCTGTTTCCCTTCTGTGTAGGCATGTAGAGTTTTTAGCAGCTCTCACTGAGAGCCTGTATGAATGCAGAAGCCTTTAAAGATGTTTTGCTTTCTGTAAATAAAATTATTTTTATAGAAATGCCTGGTGTGTGACTTTTCTGATCTCTCCTGGGCTAAAGGCTTTCCTAGCACTCTGCCAACAAGGTCTGCATAGTTAAAGCAATGGTGTTCCCCATAGTAACATATGGCTGCGAGAGCTGGACCATAAGGAAGGCTGAGAGAAGGAAGATCTATGCTTTGGAACTGTGGTGTTGGAGGAAAATTCTGAGAGTGCCTTGGACTGCAAGAAGATCAAACCAGTCCATCCTCCAGGAAATAAAGCCAGGCTGCTCACTTGAGGGAATGATATTAAAGGCAAAACTGAAATACTTTGGCCACATAATGAGAAGACAGGACACCCTGGAGAAGATGCTGATGCTAGGGAGAGTGGAAGGCAAAAGGAAGAGGGGCCGACCAAGGGCAAGATGGATGGATGATATTCTAGAGGTGACGGACTCGTCCCTGGGAGAGCTGGGGGTGTTGACAACCAACAGGAAGCTCTGGCTGGGCTGGTCCATGAAGTCATGAAGAGTCGGAACCGACTAAATGAATAAACAAAATATTTTAATTTTAAAAAATACAAATCATAGTCTTTAAGTAAAATCCAGAAAATTATTATTTTGATTTATCTGGCTAGTTTTGGCAGCTTAAGTAGGAGAACCGTCTGTAGCTCAGACAGATGTTCAAGCAACAACTTCCAGCAGCTCCAAAGATGATGTCACAATATTGCAAAATACATGGGTATTTGTTACTGACTAGAATAAACAGCCACATGCACAGGATATGCATTAGTGCATGAAATCCATCTAAGTCTGATGCATTATAAACCAATCTGAACTTTATATCATGTATTTTAATCTTATTGATGTTTACCAGTGTCTGCTTTGTTTCCCCAGATTCTGCATAAGATCATGATGATTACAATATGATGAGACCATAGAGTGGCTTTGGGATCAAACATTCTGCCACCAAGATAAAACCCTAGATTTCAAAAGCGGACCTGCCCTTTGACATTGCTCTTTTGCTTTCTCTTACATGATGTGGTCAGTGTTCTCTCTGCTCCTGTTTAACATCTACATGAAGCCACTGGGTGAGATCATCCATTACCATGGGGTGAGATATCATCAGTATGCTGATGATACTCAGTTGTACATCTCTGCCCACGGTGAGTTAAGCGATGCTGCGACCGCCCTCTTCCAGTACCTGGAGGCTGTTGAGGTCTGGATGGGGAGCACTGAACCCTGGCAAGATGGAATGGCTTTGCGTTCAGGGCTCCTTGGTTTCCAAATCAGTCTAACAAACTAGGATGCGATGCGTGGTTCACTTTTTTCTTATCTGGTTGAATTGTTTGTCAGTGACTGGATAGTAGACATAGTAGAAGCAAGTAAGGTCTGTGAGGGTAGAAAGGCATGGATAAATATAGTGATCAGTGCTGCTGTTCCCGATCATGAAAGAGAATAGCATAATGGTATGTACCTTATTTATTTTATTTTATTTTATTTTATTTTATTTTATTTTATTTTATTTTATTTTATTTTATTTTATTTTATTATTTGTGTGGCTGCTCAACTCCAAGTCTGAGTGACAGTGACTCTTGGTGGCTTACAAAAGTATAAAAAATCCATCAACCCCCCACCCCACCACGGCAGCTACAAATGTAATCAAATCAGCCACTTGATCAGCTCCGTCTCAGCCTGTGGTCCTCAGGCCTGCTGATAGAACCACGTCTTCAGGGCCTTTTGGAAAAGTATCAAGGTGGGGGCCAATCATATACCTGGGGGAATGATGTTCCACAGGGAGGGAGCCACCATGGAGAAGGCCCTTTTTCGTGGTCCTATTAGATGAACTTCCCTCATAGAAGGGACCTGTACCATACTCTGCCTCCCTGCTCTGGTGGGCCAGGTAGATGTAATTGGGGAAGGAGGTCCTTCAAATAACCAGGCCCCAAGGTGATAAGCAACACCTTGAATTGGACCTGGAAGCAAATCAGCAACCAGTGTAGCTCCTGACAAAGTGGTAACACATGCACAAATCAAGACTTGTGCAAAACTATATGGGCCATTACATTTTTATATGTGTGTATATGTATATGTATAGGTATATATACAGACATATGTGTGTATGTGTATATGTATGGTAATATGTATGTTATATATATGGTAATATGTATGTTATATGTATGTAATAATACATGTAATATGTATGATAATCTTTTTTCTAAAAATGTCTATGGGCAGGGTTTTGTTAAGGAAGAATTTTGTTAAATTTATGTTTCTGGGGTAATAAATCACTCTAAAGCAGAATTATTTTTCATTCTTCTTTGAGCTGGTTTGAAGGGGTAACTTAAAGCACAAATTATTTAAAATAAACTCATGAATTAACAATTCTTATGCTACACGTGGGAGTATATCAATTCAGTCATTAAAACCAATAATACCTCAAGATTGTATTTGTTTTTATTTATTGTATTTTAACAATTATTTATCCTTGTCGCCCTTTGAGCGAGATGGGTGGTGACTCAACTTGAAATGTAAATATAAATAAATAAATGGCAATAAAGTTAGCTTTCTCCCATCTGTCCCTTTTCATATCAATTCATGGATAGGAAACACTGGGAAAAAAAAGAGGGAGAGAAAAAGGTGGCAGCAGATAGGAAAATGAGAGGATCCATTCACCGTGGCTTTTGGCTCCACCCACTGCTGTTCATGCCCTGCTATTACCCCAGAGAAAATGTGGATCTTGACAGACCCTGAAAGCCTGTCCAGATTTTAAGGTCAGAAAAACTGCACTAATCATAACAAATAAAGTATTATTGATGTGTTCCTTTATGTCCTCCAGACAGTCCAGGGTGCCTCAAACTTCTTCTGAGCAATCAAAGTATATCAGTAGCAGACAATACCAAAAGAGCACTAAGCCTTCACTCACTCATGGACATGCATAACAGTGACTTCAAGTTGCATTGAACTCTGTAGAATTTATTTCCAAGTAAACATGTCTGGATTTGTACTGCTAAGCACCAAGTAAACACAGGGCTTCAATCCAGCATCAACAGAAAAACAGAGTGCAATATATCAGTGTAGATTCATTTGAAAGAAATGGGATCACTCAGAATGCAAAAAAAACAAAAGAAAATGTTAAAAACCTCTGTCTATACATATATGTAGCATCCACACATGCTTTAATGTCCAGGAGTCAAACATTCAAGTTTCACTATTCCCGAGAAACAGGTACAAGAATATACCAATAGCAACAAAATATTTCTAGGAGAAAAGGAGAAAAAGGAAAACAATATTGTCATACAATCAGCATTTCAATATTCCTAATGAGAAGCTGCTAAACCATTCAGAAAAAAACATGGAAACACTAAATCCTTTTCCAAAGTGGCACAATATAAGAAAAACATGCTGGTAAATAAACCATTTCTAAGGAATAACTGCCGTGATGGATAATATCACTACATAAGTATGATGTAGAAATTCACTGAGTTCATTTGCATAACTATACATAGACAAAGAAATGTGGAGAGAAAGTATTAGAAGACAATTATCCATATGCAGAGTGTTAGTGCAAAGAAGGGGGAACACCAACATTTTAAATTTCCCGATAGCAAATAAGTAATACTTAGCTTCATGCTTTGCTTTCTCAAGAAAGTGATACGTACTTTTTGTTTACCTATTACTTCCTTAAAGGGGCAGTAAAATGGAAGTGGAATTACTAAACAAAGAACTGAAGCCAAGCTGATCTCCATGCACAGGTTTACTAATGTTTGTATAGGAACTGTAATGCTTATCTGCTATTTGAATCTGCCTGCATTTGTCAAGAATGCTTTCCCAAAATAATGCAGCTTAAAGACAATCAGGTCTGAATATTGCCCCACTTAGGCTGTTTCAGCGTAACTCCATTCCAATCCATATTTGTGTGCACTAACAATTCAGTTGTCATTTATCTGACAACTGAATTCTCAGTTTCCAAAATCCCTATTATAGCCACAATAATTTCTAGGCATGTACAAATATTCTACAGTACCTCCAAAGATCTTTGGGGCACATTCAATCTGTTCTGATTGGCCACTTCAGTACATAGACTGGGGCATGTCTATGAGCAATATGACTTCTCAGCTGATCAAAAGCTTCAAGGGGGTGATTTGCTCAAATCACTGACCAAACAAAGTACCTTTGTGGAGATTTGTCCAGTTCTAATATTTTTATTAACCCACCTCAAGGTCACTAAATAGTATGCAAGCTTTTGACTTCTCTTCATCAGAACTCTTCATCAGGTGAGATGGTAAACAAATTTAAAAAAGAAGTTTTTTTTAAGTGGTTGGTATTCAAACATGAGTCTGATCTAGCAACTAGAAAAGTGAAATACAATAGGGCAATATAGACATTTGAATTAGCCTGTGTCATAAGATGCGATGGTTTCAGATCACACACAGTTTTCTCTAACATTGCTAAGAAGAAGACACAAGGAAGCCATTGTTGATCCCCATTTCTAAGACTGTCACATCTAGGTGTTACACAGAACTGGATCTTCCTGGGTAAACAGGATACAAAAGTGAAGTGGCCATCTATCAACATAAAACTCTAGATATTGACAATTTACCATAAATGCTCCCATAACATAAGGTCACAAGTGCTATTATTTCCTTTCTTTCTTTTTTATTCATCCAGTTTATTTATTTATGTGTGCATGGAAAGCATTGTTTATAGATTTATTCTTTCAAATAGCATCAGTTTCAGTGTCCATTACAGCAGAAGATAGTATTTGTTTTTTTCTGGGCTAGGAAACTAAGTAGGGTTATTGCTGTTTTGTTCTTGTATGGGAGACTTCTAGAGAATACCAGGGCTGTAGTCTAGAATGGGAGATCAAAACAAATAAAAATCCTGGAAGAAGGGAACAAAAAACCACTTTCCTACTGTTGTTAATGAAAACCTATACAGATGTATCTATGAAGTTACCAACTGAAGCAAGATTAGTTTCTCTTTACTATTTGTTCTTAAATAAACTGAGAAATCGGATTTAGGTGTATACATTTTATTCACAGAATCTGGATATGAGCTTTGCTTTAATGGTATAGAGTTTCCCCATTTCTCACAGCAACATATAACTTTATCCACATATACCACTATTGGACTGAACACTGGTTCATGCTTGGGGAAAGGTCTCACCCTGTATTTGTATATCTGATATATCAAATATAATGTGAGCATACACCTCAATATATTATTTAGTTATTTTATATTATTATTTAAATAAATAATAATATAAAAATAACTAAATAATATATTGAGTAATATATACTGTAACAATTATAAATTAATTATAAATCAACAAAATATAAAATATAAATTTATATTTTTATAAATTGAGTAACATATATTCAATTTATAAAAATATAACTTGAACTATTTGGATGCTATGGGTGGAGGCACTTCAACCATAATACAAAAAGAGGTTTTAATGATAATCTCTTACAAGAGACACAATTTTTGAAAATAAAGCAGCGCAATTGCTTTCCTAGTAATGTCTAATGAAGAGTCAGCTCAGTTATCATAATTCATTTTAACACTGAAGTTTGTTGGGAACTGAATTCCAGAGTTGTCAGCATCTGTAATACCTTACTTCACAAAGCCAGTCCATTAGTCTGGAAACTCTTCTGGGTTGCTTCATCTGAGCAAATCCTCATAAAATTAATATCTTCAAAACAGCTGCATACCATACAAAGTCCAGCAATTTTAAATATGTCTTTCTGGGCTGTGATTTTGACTACATATTTTGGCAGACAGGCATCCCAGAGTCATATAACTCATCTGGATTCTGTTCCAGATGAACAACCTGTGAGAGATTGTGGGGAGGCAGGGGAAAAAATGGAAGAAACAGCAGTGAGTGAGTCAGTTGACAGCTTATTTCATAACTGGCAACTCAGCCCAAGTGGGGGAAAACTGGCTGCAAAATCTCAAAATATTCAGAGATTTTGCTTAATAAGCACACTATAAATGAGGCAGGGAAATTCCTATTATAGTTTCCAAAATTCTATATTTACCCAAGATGTCTTACTTGAAATCTGCGTAGTTCTTGCTTCTTTGGACTTTCTCAGCTTCATGGGGCTTGACACAACCACAAATAACAAGACTATGAAGAAATGTATTTTACATATGTTCAAAAACCCATCTGCCATTTTGTGTATGAGTGAAATACACAAAACCCACTCCAGAACTATCGATAGAAGCCCTTCACCTCAGATAACAAATCTAGCCTGTATTTTCCAATCATGGATATGTAAAACTGCTGATAATGTGGCTGCAGATAATGAGAGTCATCTGTAATTACAATTTGTAGAATACAGCCACACAATCCCAGGAAAAGAAACAGCTGCTTTTTTACAAAAAATGCAGACAGGTACTATGTCCCTGCTCTAGATTTGAAACATATTTTCCAAATTATTTCTGAAGGACTACACAGTTCTTATAAAGTGAGACCCTTAGGAAGCTGCACTCTGCAGCCTATATCATATTCTTCAAAAGATCTTTGCATGCACATAACCTTAGCTTTTTGCATTCAGCAAAATAATATTTCAAGACATGAAATTAGCTGAACCATGAATCCATGCTGCTACATGTAATAATGTATTATGTTTATAATCAAATTTAGAAAAGTCATTTATTATTTGATTTTTTTTTTAAATTTAGTTTTTATGTATGGGATCAAGATCTGATTCGTCTTCCTCTTATAAAAGCAGTTGCATGCTTTATTACAAGTTCTCATGAATCAATGAATTGAGTCAAAACAGAAATGGTTAAATGATAACCTTCTGGTTTTGACATAGCACTGTTTTCCTGGTCGTGGCAATGGGGCAGATAACTTTCAAGATGTTGAATTGGCTGGCCTATTGTATTGTTTTGTAATGTCAAGAAGGAACATTTATCAGAGGAAGAGGAACCAAACCCAAAGTTACCCATAGTTTCAGCCTGGGAACCAGATTTTGAAGTTAAATATAACTCCAGCTGCACCTTAGAGAAAACTATTTTGTTGGCAAGTTTGAAACTTACAATGAACTAATACACTCTGTGCCAATTGGTGAAAATCAAGGCCACCGATACCCTTTCCTTATTTTATTATTTAAAACAGTTGCCTTGTTCAACATGTCATTTTATAGGGAAGCTGACAATTGAAATGTAAAAGAAGTCCAAGATATATTATATACCAAAAGCCATCTTGAAAGGTTTCTCTCAAATGGTAATTGATAAGCTACTATCTAAACTAATTCTCTGTTTTGCATCTCTTTTCCTTGTAATCATTTCTCCACCGAATAAGTATGAGTTCTTTATTTCCATCCTGCTCTCCACTTTCTAGCTGTGAATCCTGAAGAATTCAGTTCCTATTTTAATTCCTAGCTCCCCTCCACCTAACATGGTTAAGTGGGACCTCAGTTTCCCTCACCTATAAAGTTGCTTTCATCTGTTGTTGCTCAAGACGTCTAGGGATCCTTAGTGCTGCTGTTATTTGAATTTTTGTCACCATTTGGACATCATTTCTGAATTCATATTGCTGAACATTTTACTGAGTTGTTTAATCATGGAGGGTGCACACTAATGTGGAATAATTTGATTATGATATTAGCATTTGCAGGATAATTTGATTTTTTTTAAATGTTTTGTCACTGTCACCAAACTAACTTGAAGTGTTGCTGTATTATGCACACTCTTCTAATGGTTTATCATGGGAAATCATAAACCTAATGATGGTGACAAAGAGTCAAATAATGCTTGCCCTATGCTGAGACTAATAAAGTCCAAAACACTAGGGTCTCACTGCAAAAAGGTGGATTACTTGCTATTTTAATCAAGATCAGCTTCCCTTTCCACTTATGTTGTAGTCTGAATGTTCAACCTTCTTTGTTCCCCCCATCCCCCCCCCAAAAAAGGATGTAAGCTAAAGCCAGGTTTCCTCCTGTAGCCTATAGCCTTCAGGGCATTCGTGACATGTGTGCTCAATTGTAGCACGTCATAGTTTTGTGTGAATATAATCAAATGTTATATTATTTATGTATCTCTTCAATTTATATCCTACACTGATAGATCTTCATCCCATTTATGGGTCATAGTTTTTCTGTTAAAAAAGCACAGTGTTCTGCAATCTTTCTTCCATTAGTATTGGTTGGTCTTGTTCTGAAAGTATGGCCAGACTCTATACCCTTTGCTGTTTCAAATGCTCCTCCAAAGTGAGGCCAAAATGGTCTACTTTTTTGTTTGTTAGTTTTATTGTTCTTTTGGTCTTTAGAGGATACTGAAGGGGCAAAGTGGATGTTTTGTAAGTTCATCAAAGGACTTAGTAGCACCCATTTCACCTTTATTTGATTGATTGATTGATTGATTGATTGACTGATTGATTGACTGATTGATTGATATCTTGCCTTTCTTTTGAAATTAGGATCTCCATTCATTTTCTCTCAGTAACAACCTTGAGATAAAAGCTGAGAGAAAGTGCCTGGCTCAAATATGCTCAGTAAATTGCCATAGTTGAGGGTGAAGTTGAAATCTCAGGTCCTGGGCTAACCCTGCACCATCACACCACACTGGCTCTCAAGTGCCAGAGTAGAGCAAAGAAAGAAGAATCTTACTTAGATGTGTAAAATTCATCTCTCCCAAACTCTGGTTTTTAAAAAGGCAAGTTTCTAAAGAAGGTTGCAAATGTGTATATGAGAAATAAGAGAATACATGGGATATGCGTACTGTAGCATAGAGCATTCAGTGAGTATTCACTGCTCCTCATACACTGCTTGCTCATTGTTTTAACTGATACAGGGTGGACGGCCTGCACACTCTAGGTGGCCTCCAAGCCTCATGTTTACAGCCTCTAAAACATTCCTTAATCAAGCTACCAAAATTCATCAGGAAAACCACAGCTTCCTTGCAGGGTGATTTTTTTTTCAGAGTTTTTGGTTTTGGTTTTAGCAAATCCCCACAAATTTCAAGCACTGAGCCCCAAATCAGATACAATGGCTTTACTAACATATTAAGAGAAATTGTGTTTGCTTGCATCCATTGCATCATGAATATCAAATGTGTAATTTACTGAGAGTGATTTACTCCTTCCTAAGTTTCAATTACCTTGGTGAAGAGTTTTACTTTTTTTTTTCCTTTTAGTACGTGTACACAGACTGGGCTCTGAATGACAGCACTTAACAGAGAAAGGAAATAATTTTAAAAGACAGAAGTGACAACAAGGATAAATCTTTAATGCCTTGTAGGACAGGGGAGCCTCCTTTAAAATAGTTACATGCCAATATTATTGCAAAAATTAGAGATTGTTTTCCCTTTTGAATAACTTTGCTATTGTTTTTGCTGTTTCTTTCAAACTGTTCCTCATTCTGGAACAGTAGAACTTGTTCTACAAGAGCCCAAACTAATTCACCTGATTTTAAGCTATCCTCAATGGAAACAAAGCAGGCTGTTAAACAGTTGAGTATTTTCCAGTGTGAAAGTGCCATCAGGGACTGCCATCAGGCAGAGAATCTTTAAATAGCCATAAACAATCTTTTAAGGGTGTGATCTAAAAGTGTTCTTCTCTGTGTCTCTGGGTATCTGTATCTCTCTTTCCCTCTTTCCCTGACACAAGAGACAACCATTTTTTTAAAACATACAACTATCTATACGAATCTAAAAGATAGCATTTCTAAAAGAAATTTGGAACTCCTACCAGGCTGTAACAAGATGTATATATTACTCCAACACAGTACCATTCATGTAACATATAGGGAAAGAAAATCAGATTCCCTGGCTTACAGTTTATTTCTTTAATTATTTATCTAGCATGTTTTTAAGGCCACCAGATTCCTGATGACTCTGGTGTGTGCAATATTAAAGAACAGTTGAAAGCAATATGACAGATAGGAAAGAATGATGGATCAACAGCTGTAAATGCCAGCTAAGCTACTGTTCTTTTTTACCATGGTATTCTGTGGATTTTCTTGCAATCTTTTTTTTAAAAAATTTCATTATCTCATCTCATCACTGCTACAAATTGTCAGGCCCTTCATCTGCATCTTTCCCTATATCTGCAAAACTGAGTACCCTCAGACTAAGTAACATATCAACTTATTCTGGACTATAAGAAAGTCATGGAATTATGTGAGTTGATGTTGTTTGAATAATGAGATTCCATATTTCAGATCAATATTCTCATGAGGTCAGAATATTTGCCTTTGTAGGGTATATCTTCTATGTCCTAGTCTACCCTCCAGTCCTGGGATTTCTGTGGTCTTTCACCCAGTCCTAACCAGAAACAAGCTGTTTAGCTTTCTAGTTCAGTCATAAAAGCTTGACATTAATACTTTAGAAGAAATATGCTACAAAATCTCTCTCTCTCTCTCTCTCTCTCTCTCTCTCTCTCTCTCTCTCTCTCTCTCTCTCACACACACACACACACACACACACACACACACACACACATTTCAGGAATCTTAACAGGCAAGCTAAAGCTGTTGCTTTAGATTTATTTTGACCTTTCTGTACCTTTCTCACTCTGCAGAGCTTTTTTTCCCTAATTCTTCTCTGCTCATGAAGAATACGAATAACAGGAATACATCTACTTTTGCCTGTGGATTTTTATCTAGCAAACACGTTTCTCAGTTAGTGTTGGCTCCTTACATGGAAAATTGGCATCACAATGGGAAAGAATTGTTTGAGTTTGGAGCACCTGCTTGCTTGCATTTTAGGAGCTCATAAGACTGTTCAAAACGCTAAACTGTTTCTTCACGGATGCAGAGTTGGTAGGAATCAAAATACATCTATTTTTTGTAAACCTAAGAACTCCGTCAATAATTTTGGTCTGGTGTATGGCTTCAGGTCCCAAATCAGTCAAGGAAGTGTTAGTTTCTCTTAAACAAGTTAGTTTCTAGTAGCATGACAGTGTTGTTCAAGGTTTGTGCATGTGCCTTCAAGTCAACTTTTGACTCCTGGCCTGGACTGGTCATGCAGTTTCCTTGGCAAGGCTTCTCAGAAGTGGTTTGCCAATTGCCTTCTTCCTAGGGGAGAGAAAGATGATTGCCCCAAGGTCACCCAGCTGGCTTTGTGCCTAAGGCATGACTGGAACTCACGGTCTCCCAGTTTCTAGCCTGGTGCCTTAACCACTACAGCAAACTGGCTGTCTAGTCAAGGTTTAGTGAGAGAAAAGTAAAAATCAAGTGAGTTGCTTCAATGTATTGATCTGAGCATCTGAATGTCAGGGTCAGTCTCGCTTCGCAATAAGGCACGGACTCACTTAATAGGTATCAAGGATTTCCGGTTTATTGGAATGGTGGCTGACAGAACAAAAAATGGGAATGGGGGTGCGGTGGTGAGGCGCCCTGTTTATACCCTCTTGCGGGGTCTCATGCTCCTCCACCCTTCATTGTCCCCAATCCCTCTTGATGGGCTCCTTGATGGCTGTGTGGGCGTTTTCCCGGTGTCTTTCCTTGTCCTCTTGGTTCCGGTGTGTCCTCCAGGGCACCAGGTACGGCTTATCGCTGCTTATCTGAAGCCCTTCTTTTCAGCTGTATATGAGTCCATGGGTGTGGGTGCTTTGGGTGCTTGGTTTAAGCCCTGTTTTAATTATCTCCTTCCTCTTTTCCTTAATGATCATGATCCACGTTGTGAGGCTCTTTGTGCCTTGCAACGGGGTCATGACATGCTGCCCCCCGAAGATGTCTTTAGGGTGCTGGTTTCTCTGGGTATGCCTCGTGGAAACGTCTGGTTAGTTGTCTTGCCCTGACATGTTGTGCCTGGACCCACTCTGGGTGTGGGAAATGTTTCCACATGACAAGGTATTGCAGCTTGCCTCTTTGCTTTCTTGAGTCCAGTATCTCCTGTACTTCAAAATGTTGTTGGTTGTCTATCATGGTGGGTGGGGGTGGGGGTTCCTCCATATGCCATTTGGATGTGTTTGTCGGTTTCAGTAGAGCGCAGTGGAATACCGGGTGGACCCGTCGCAAGTTGTGAGGCAGTTCCAGTTTGAATGTAACTGGATTTATTACCTCTGTGATTTTAAAGGGTCTGATGAATTTAGGTGCCAGCTTCTTCGAGGGTTGCGAGGTTTTTATGAACTTAGTGGAGAGGTAGACCCTATCTCCCACTTTGTAGTTCGGTGCCTCCGCCCTGTGGTTGTCCGCATATTTTTTGTACGTAGTTTGTGCATCTGCTAGGGCCGTTTGGATGATTGGCCAGGTTGTCGCCAGCTGTGCTGCCCAGTCGTCTGGTGAGCAGGGTGGGGCCTCTGGTTGAGGTAGTTCTGGTATTGGTACAAAGTCCCTTCCGTAGACCACCTTAAATGGGGTGTGGCCAGTGCTTTGGTGTACTGCATTATTATAGGCTACCTCTGCAAAAGGTAGTAGGTCCACCCAGTTGTCCTGTTGGTAATTTATGAATGCCCTCAGGAACTGTTCAAGTGTTGAGTTTAGGATCTCTGTAGATCCGTCCGTGTGTGGATGCCACACAGTGGACAGTGCTTGTTTAGTCCCGATTAGTTTTAAAAATTCCCTCCAAAACTTTGACGTGAACTGTGTGCCCCTATCGGTCACCAACCTGCAGGGAGCGCCGTGGATCCTGTATATGTGTGTCAGGAACAGGCGTGCTAGTTGTTGGGCGGAGGGGATGGTTGCGCACGGAATGAAGTGTGCCTGCTTTGAAAAATAGTCTTTTACCACCCAGATTACTGTTTTCCTTTAACTGGGTGGGAGGTCCACAATGAAATCCATGGAGATTTCTTCCCATGGGTGGGAGGGGCTGGCTACTGGCTGCAGCAGCCCTTGGGGTTTCCCCCCTTTCCGTTTGGAGGTGGCACATGTGGGACAGGTGGCAACATAGTCTTTCATGTCTTTTCTCAGGTTTGGCCACCAAAATTGCCTCCTCGTTAGATGGTTTTTACGAACCCAAAATGTCCCGCAGTTTTGTCACTGTGTGATCTGTTTAAAATTTCCCCCCGCAGTGATTCTGGCACGTACAGGACTTTCTCTTTCCAGGCGAGGCTGTCCTTGATAGCTACATGGTGTCGGTTGTTTTGCAACCATGTATCTGTTTGTAGTGCTTGTGCGAGTCTTTGTTGCCAGTTAGGTGAAATTGAACGGTGGCTCCGTTCGTTCCCTGGCGTTCACGCTGGCGTGTGCTGATTCCGTGTCTGGCTGCGCGTGACCGCTGGGCAGCCCAGCTGTTTGTTGGTCCATACTGTCCCCACGATGTCTGAGGCTTGCGTGTCATCCTGTGGCCGTCGGGAGAGGGCATCCACCAGGAAGTTCTTCCTGCCCGGTATAAATTTCAGCGTGAAATTGAACCGGCTGAAGAACTGAGCCCAGCGCACCTGCTTTGGGCTGAGGCGTTTCGGCATGCTGAGTGCCTCCAGGTTCTTGTGGTCCGTCCAGACTTCGAAGGGGCAGGTGGCCCCTTCCAGCAGGTGCCTCCACGTTTCCAGTGCTGCTTTCACTGAGAACGCCTCCTTTTCCCATACATGCCATCTCCGCTCCGTTTCGGAGAATTTGCGGGAAAGGTAGGCGCAGGGTTTTAGTTGGTTGTCAGAGTCCCTTTGGAGCAGGAGGGCTCCGATGGAAAAGTCGGAGGCGTCTACTTGCACCACGAAAGGCTTGGTGGGGTGGGGGTGTTGTAACACTGGTTCAGCTGTAAAGAGGTTTTTTAGTCTCTCGAATGCCGTTTGACAATCAGCTGTCCAGTTTAGTAGCGCCCCCAGGTTTCTTGATTTGCGCGTGTCCCCCAAGCCCTTAGTCTTAAGTAGGTCAGTTAGGGGTAATACAATCTCCGCCAGTCCCGGGATGAACCCCCTGTAGAAATTCGTGGATCCGAGGAAACTTTGAAGTTGTCTCCTCGTGCGTGGGCGCTCCCACGCCAGTATAGCTTGGACCTTGCTTGGGTCCATTTCTATTCCTTTAGTGGAAATCTTATACCCTAGGTAGTCAATTTGTTTCCTGTGAAACTCGCACTTGGAGAGTTTGGCAAACAGCTCTGCCTTGCGAAGTTTCCTGAGCACTTCTTTTAACAAGCGTTCATGCTTACGTTCTGTTTCCGTGTAGATTAATACATCATCGAGGTAAACCAAAACCCCCTTAAAAAGGTGGTCATGCAGGACCTCATTGATTAATTGCATGAATACCCCCGGTGCACCTGCCAGTCCGAATGGTAGCACCTTGTACTGAAACAACCCTAATGGGCAGTTGAAGGCAATTTTCCACTCATCCCCCTCCCGTATCCGTATACGGTAATAGGCTTCCCTTAGGTCCAGTTTAGAGAATACCTTACCCTTTGCCAGGTGGGACAAGATGTCCTTTATTAAGGGTAGGGGGTATTTATTGGATACGCATGTGGCGTTTAATCTGTGGTAATCTGTACAGAGCCTCAGTGACCCATCCTTTTTCTCATGAAAGAGGACTGGCACTCCTACTGGAGAGTTTGCAGGCTCGATAAAACCTCTTGCCAAGTTTTTGTCCACAAAGTCCCTCAATGCTGCCAGCGCCCTCTGGGTCATGGCATATATTTTGGGTTTGGGTAGTGGTACCCCCGAGACCAGTTCAATGGCACAGTCCGTTTTCCTGGGGGGGGGGGAGTTTATCCGCCTCTTTCTCGCCAAAGACATCTGCGAAGTCCGCGTATTTGATTGGCAGTCCCTCTGGCAGCACCACCTCTCTATGCTCTGAAGTCGTCGTTGCCCTCCCCATGGCCGCTCGGGGGACCCTGTTCCCTGTGGGTGCTTGATAACGCCTGTCAGCAAACTTAATCTCTCTGGTTTTCCAGTTGATAACTGGGTTTTGCTGCATGAGCCATGGGATCCCTAGTATGAGTAGGGGTTGCCCCACCGGTGCCATGATGAAAGCCAATTTTTCCTTGTGGCTGCCGAGCCTTAGCGTGGTTTCTCCAGTGTATTGGGTGACCGGGCCCCCTCCCGCTGCTGATCCGTCAAGCTGAGTGAACACCAAATGGTGCTGAAGTGGATAGCAGCGGAGGTTAAGCGCGGCTACCAGGTCTGGGTGCATTAGGCTTTTTGAGCAGCCAGAGTCAATCAGTGCCCAGACCTTTTCAATCTTTTCCCCATGGGTGAGGGTGACACGGACATAGAGGGTGGGGCATTCCTCACTCATCCCTTTGTCGTTGTGCCTGTTGCTCTTCTCCACCTGTTCTTCAGCGCCCCTTAGGCCAGGTGGCTGTCGTTTCCCGTCGGCTCGTCGGGATTGCTTCCCTCCTCCTCTGAGCTGTAGGGGAAATGTCTGGCCCGATACTCCCCCCTTGCTGCTGGTCGCTTTCTTGGCGCTGGGGTTGGTGCGGCTGGTGCCCTCCTCGTGCTCTTTCTGGGTGTCAGTTTGGGGCATGCTGCCGCCTTATGGTCGTCCTTGCCGCACGTGAAGCACTGCCCTTTTGCAAAGCGCTGGTCCCATTCCTCCTTCCACGGTTGGGATCTCGCCTTCCCCAGCCTTGCAGCTGTCCATGATGGTCTCGCTGTCTCCGCCTGCTGTGCTTCCCTCTGGGCTTGGCGGAACATGTCGTGGGCGTTCTCTGCTTCCCCTGCCAGCCGGATCCACTTGGTCAGGGAGTTGGGGTTGTTGCGACAGAGTGCCCACCAGAGCACGTTCAAGTTAAGTCCTTCTTTGAATTTCTCAATCAGGGTCGATTGAGACCAGGCTTCCACCTTGCCGGCTAGGGCTTGGAACTCCATGGCATACTCTGCCATGGAGCGCTGCCCTTGCCTGAGTGTTTTCAGTGTCCTTTTAGCTCTTTCTTGCTCCAGGGGGTCCCTGAAGTGCAGTTCCAGCGCTTGAAGGAATTCTGTGCTGTCCTGCAGCGCCCGGGCACCTGATTGGCACAATTGGACGTAACAATCAGCGGCCAGTCCTTTTAATTTTATGGCGAGGGCATTGACTTTGCCCCGTTCAGTCCTGAAACAGGGACCCCATTCTTCGAGGTAGTACCTCGCGTTTGTTATGAAAAAGGAGAGTTTCGAGGGGTCCCCGTCAAACTTTATGCCAAAGTCCTTGGCTTCCATTCTGGCCTGGCTCCAGGTCACATCTGGGCCTTGCAGCATGCTGCGTGGGGGCTGGTGCAGGTTGGATCGGCTCCAGGCGTCTGGCGGTGTCGTTGTCATCTCTCGCTGGGTCCCCTTGCCAGTAGGTCATCTCATCGGCAGGGTGGGAGGGTGGGATGTCATCCCTCTGGTGGCCTCTCGGAACTGGGCTCCGCGTTGCCTCCGCCTTCCGCTGGGTCACCTCTCCGTCCCTTGTCCGGGTGCGCCTCCAGTTGTCGGGTGGGCTCCTTGGACTGGGCTCCGTCGTAGCCACCGCCGCCCGCTGGGTCGCCGCTCCGCCTCTCGTCCGGGTGCGCCTCCAGTCGTCGGGTGGGCTCCTTGGACCGGGCTCCGCCGTAGCCGCCGCCTCCCGCGAGGTCGTCCCGCCGTCTCTCGTCCGGGTGCGCCTCCACAATGCTGCTGCCGCGGGGTTCCTCCACCGCTGTCAGCTGTTGGAGCAGCAGCCGTATCGCCTGCATCCCCTCCTCCAGCGCATCCAGCCTTGCCGCCGTCTGCAGACTCCTGCTGGTGCGCTCGCCACTCCGCTTGCCCTCGCCTCTGGTTGTCATGGAGGAAGGACCTTCCCTCGGTCCCTCCGTGGTGCTGGGCGATCCCTCGACTCTGTCTGCCCTGGGTGTCGGTTCAGCTCGCGTCTCCTCCGGGGTGCCGGGTGAACCTGGAGAGGATCCCCTCGTCTCGCCCCTGGTGGCCCACGGGGCACCGGGGTCGTTCCCTCCCACTCCTCTTCCCCCGAGCTGGATCCCATACTTACCTGGGCGTTGTGCCGCCCGGACCTCAGCCACATCCCGCCCAAGGGGAGGGGAGCTTCGCCGCCAGGTGCCGAGTGGTTGTTCATACCTAGCAGGGTCCCTCACAAGCTAGTTGGATAGGTGCTAGGTTAAAAAAAATTTGTCGGTTCCCGTTTTTATGTCAGGGTCAGTCTCGCTTCGCAATAAGGCACGGACTCACTTAATAGGTATCAAGGATTTCCGGTTTATTGGAATGGTGGCTGACAGAATGAAAAACAGGAACGGGGGTGCGGTGGTGAGGCACCCTGTTTATACCCTCTTGCGGGGTCTCGTGCTCCTCCACCCTTCATTGTCCCCAATCCCTCTTGATGGGCTCCTTGATGGCTGTGTGGGCGTTTTCCCGGTGTCTTTCCTTGTCCTCTTGGTTCCGATGTGTCCTCCAGGGCACCAGGTGCGGCTTATCGCTGCTTATCTGAAGCCCTTCTTTTCAGCTGTATATGAGTCCATGGGTGTGGGTGCTTTGGGTGCTTGGTTTAAGCCCTGTTTTAATTATCTCCTTCCTCTTTTCCTTAATGATCATGATCCACGTTGTGAGGCTCTTTGTGCCTTGCAACGGGGTCATGACACTGAATTCAAAAGAGAAACTGAACTCTGTTAAATGATGCAACTGACTTGTTACCACTAACATGTTCTGATCTCTCAATTTGGCTGCCTTTATGCCAGCAGCTTCAATGTGGACATGAGTGATGGATCTCTTTGCTACTTAAACCTCCTTAAATGAAAGCCTGTAGAACTTGAATTGTGATGGTTTGAAACAAAAAGGGTATGTCACCATAAATGAGGCCCAAATTAATCCATGATACTACTTATCTGAGTGCAGTTAACAGGACTGGCCCTATTCTTACATAAAGTGAGGTAGCTCCCCCAGGAGACAGATGCTAGAAAAAGACAAACTTAAGCTGTGGTTACACATAGATATATATAATATGCAACCTACCTTACATCCATTAAGCTAACTTTTTGATTTCAGGAATGCTGGGGGATGTCATTTTAGAGCCCAGTTTCACTAAGCTCAACTGCCACTGGGGGATTTTCTCACCTCCCCAACCATGGCACAAACATACCCTGGTAATTGTTTATATATGACAGGCCCACAGACATTGCCTTTCTCTTAGTCCCACACACAGCTAGGGCACGTTTTCCTTAGCAACTCCAGTTTTAGAATACTGTTTCCTGACATAATTTTGCTGTGGGGACAATCCCAGCAATCCTAGTTTTGGGCCTTTTCATTGTTTTGGGTGTATTTTTTTATATATGCTTTTATAATTCCATATAAAATATTAGTAACTAGTACTGTATATTTTAACGTGTGACCCACATATTTATATTTATTTGACCCTGTTGTTATTTCACAATCCTAGCAACTTCATTGATGATGTGATTGACAGCAGTCAGCACTGGAATCAGCCCAGCATCTATTGATCGCTTTAGGCTGCTGCAGGCACATCCCCTTCCTTCTGGTCACTGGGCAGTACTCTCCATGACCATTTTGGCTTATGCAGTGATATCTTCCCATATAACACTTGGCCAATGCTTTCCAAATGTTTGCCAGGTCTTCTGTGAGTGCCTTATATGCAGGTTTAGTTTTTTTTTTAATTTTCTGAAATGGCTGAACAAAAGGTTGATTTAAACCGGCAGCAGAGTCATGGTCTGCCAACTGTGTGTTGCTGTCACCAATGAGTGCCTTATGGCTTGCTGCTGCTTTCACCAACAAGGAATTTCACATGGCTGTACTTTTGGCTATTTTTATTTCTTCTGGGGTGCCATTGCTGGATTGCACTTTTTTCCCTACAAATTAAAATTAAAGGGACTCAGACATGTTTATTTCTAGATGTTCCAGAAAGAAGGTGGCAAACTCCCTTTCACTGGATGTGTTCAGGCAGATGCTGAACAGCTTATCTTTTAAGGAAACTCCTTCCATCTCTTTACTCATGACTTTATGAGTAAATAAATTACTACTGTTCTATGTTTCTGTTGTCTCTCCCACATTTAATACAAAGAGACTATCGTGTGACCTGTCCCTGCTTTACATATTGGCTGGAAGAGGCTGAAGACAGGAAGATGTGCAGCTCAAAGTCATCATTTAACACAGTGTTTATATAGAACATTACTCATGAAAACAGAGAATACTTTGATATTGCTACTGTTCCATTTCTGATCTTTCAAAAGCTGTTTGAATACGAACTCATGATCCTCTTCACTGCTACCAACCTGGCAACACTGAGTTCAAGGAGTAAAGAATTAATTCCCTACCCCAATCTGCTGCCTAGAGAAATAAATTTCTTTCCTTCACTCCATGCAAAAGAGAACCAAAATATTCATCTCTGCCCAGTCACATCCTAGCTTCTTGCAATGTGCATTTGTCTGGTCATATGCTTAAACAAAAGTCTGAGCCATTTCTACAAACAGGAGATACAAAAGCTGAAAGACTATGACTTTGGAACAGTCTGACCTTTAAACAGTCATTTTGAGTATTCTGTGCTCAAAACAAAATGTGGTTTCAAGAGTTTTGTTTCTAGGTCAAACAAAACATATAACTTTGTTCTGATCTTGGAACAAACCTTGGCCATTTCAGTCAGTGACCAACTGAGTGTTCTAACTGCTTTGAGACTAAGATTAAGGGTTTTGTGTCTGTGTGTGTGTGTGATGTAAACAGGTTGGGTTTTTCCCATTTTTTTCCAGTCTAGTCACTAGAAAAGCAGGAACTAGTTATGATGCTGTTGCTATTTAGAGAGGATGGTGTGTGTGGGAACAGAGAGAAAGGAAGAATGCTTACAATTGCGTATCTCCCAGCTTGTCTGGTAAGTTAGTGCTGTTTTTTAAAAAAAATAATAAATAAAGAATATTTTTTATGGGAAAAGAGCTGGTGTGGGATAGGTTATATGTGTGTTGCATTATGACTTATTTCATTGGATGGTAATGCATGTATTAGTATGTTTTACATACAAATATTACTAATGCTATTGGTGATATCTTGCGTTATAGTTGGTTGAGCTTTGGTGTCCATGTCAAGGTTGTGCACGTTCTTGTGTTCTAATAATATTGAGCATTAGATTGTATTTAAAATGCAAAGAGTCTGTGTTGGTTTGTCTTAGTTTGTTGAATCTGTAGAAGGGCCACTCTGCACATGATCTCCATTTGTCCTGTGACCTCTCTGCAGATTTTATAAATTCTAGAGAGGGTAGGGTGGCTATTGAGCCCCTTCCTTCCTTCCTTCCTTCCTTCCTTCCTTCTTTTGTCTTTTTGTCTGGCTATTCAGGATTCTTCAGGATTTTTTTCCTGTTTTTATTGTCTTTTATTTTATTATGCAAGCCACCTAGAATCATCTGAGGTTGGGCAGCATTTAAACTTAATTAATTAAATAAATAAATAAATATTGATCAAAGCCCATGCAGATATTTGCCTGTAGATGAGCAAGGCAAAGCTGCATTGGCAGATATGACAATTACGTGTTTAAAGCTCTTCCTGCAGTTAATACAAAGATCTATAAACTGCAAGTACATTTAAAAGAATGTAGTCACAGCTCTCTTGCAGTTCTTCACAATAAAGTCATGATTAGAGTAATACAGGCATACAGGCAACCCACAGCCCACCTACTCAATTGCAGGCAAGCACCTGCACAGGGCCATAGATATAAACACACAGTGAAACTTGGTTTAGTCTATAATAGCAGCAACTCCTGAGGAACGCAGCTTTGAAGTTGTTCATACCTGCTTTCCACAGGTTTTCCTAGAGTGCTATTTGAGAGCAGTTAGGGACTTCAACGTTGTTTTGTTAGCCCGTGGGGGGAACCACTTGATGAAAGTTTGTTTACCTTTTCTCAATAAAGGCTAAGGAGGAGCTTTTAAAGGAAGCAGCTGTACAAGCTTAGATAATAAGGTGAGGTTGCCCATCTCTTCTGACGAAGTGCTTTAATCCTCTATATTTACTCAGCTAAGAAAAGCAGTACTCTCAACAATGGATTTTCATTCTTCACCTTAATGTTCAACAGGGGAAATGGACTACTTCAATTGCAGAATGTTTCCTTTGTTTTGTGATTCTTTTCACTTGTGCCCCTTCTGGTTCCTGGGAAAGTCAGAGATGGTCAGTTAACTCATGATCCAAAGACAATTACCCAGAATTTTATGAATGTGTTCCGTGCAAAATGCAGAAGGAAAGATTTCTAAGGATGTTACTCAGGACCAGTCCTACTATTGAGCAGAGTGAGCTTCCTGCCTCAGTGTTGAGGCAGGATCTGGGAGACTGTGGGGCAGGGCATTAGACAGCACATCCTGGCAGGGCAGGGCAGCTGAGGCAGCCTTCCAACTATTTCTCCAGGCTCAGCCCTCTGTGGAAGGACAGAGCTGTGTTTGCTGCAGTTCAGGTGCTGTGGAAGCTGCAATCTTACTACAAGTGTTCAAGTTTGTCCCTGATTCATACCTGTTTTAGTCCCTGAAAGTGGGAGGGCAGATCTTTTTCTTCACTTCAAACAGCAAAATACCCTAAGCCATAGGTATGGTTGTATGGGCCCTAGAGCTAGCCAATAACTCTTACATTACCCATCCATCTTCAGATGCAGTAGAAGATGTCCTATCACCTGATTGAAGAAACATTCAGCTATTTGCCAAGATGATTTCTATACATAGAACAGTTGGAGGAGCACCATTTGGTCCTTCGGTTTGGCAACAAAATATCTTAGGTCAACCCTGAAATGCCTGGTAAGAATGTGAAGAAGCATTGCATGATGTCTGAAGGTGCATAACTCTATGCCTACTAAAATCAATGCAACTTGCATGTAGGTAGACATGTGTAGAATTACACTACAAGGGTTCATTTTCTGTGAATGGCATTCATCTGTCATTTCAAAAGCCTTACAGTGCAACTGTATTCATGCTTTATTTGCTCTCATTCCAAGTAAGCATACACAGGTATAGATACAGATGCCCTCAAACTGAGCATAATGTCTGGTGACTACATGGACATAACAATGCAGTGTTCTTGGCTGCGTTATGAAAGTCTTTTGCTATTGCCTTCTTCTAGGATTTTTTTGAAATTCCAGTCCAGTCCACAGCCCTGGGATTTCCATCTAAGTAATAACCAAGCATAGCATGCATGTCCAGTCAACGCTGGCCTTCTTGTGGTAAAATAAGGCTTAATTTTCCCTATTTAGTATTTTGCAACACTTCAGCCTACATTTCATTCAGTCAACAGTATTGACTCAGAATTGGCTGTTATTAGCCCAGGTTTAACCATCTAGGTCTTGGCAATTCATTGTCTGTTTGCAAGGTAATATCCTAGACTCATGCATTCTTCCTGATCATTGACTACAATCTGTGTTAGTTGATACTGGGATAAAGGACTTTTTAAAATCTCCACTCTTTTTCTCAACGTTTATGAACAGCTTCAGAGTCTACATCAGATTTCACACACAATACACACAGACACACATACTTTTCTGTAATGCAGTTAGCTGCTCATTCCCATTTCCCTGTCTCTAGGTTGAAAAACACAATGTGAAGATCATCATAGTTAAAGGGAGGCCTAAGATAACACAGCTGGCGATAACTACTGAAATACTGCCTCATGAGTTTGTCATATTAACAGTGGAATAGGATGTATCAAATCATCAGCCTATATAATAAATAGCTGGAGTTCTATTCTAATGAAGTGGCTAAAATATACCCCTATATTTTACAGAGATTATACAGAGATTAAATTTAGCTCCTATTGACACTTCCATAGAATACATCTCAATTAATATTCGATCATTTCTCAGACTCAGTCCATATAAATGCACAGTAAGAGACAAGCTCTATCAGATCCATTTTCTTCGGTTTGGTTTGATAGTGATTAAAGAATTACAGAGTTGGAAAGGACCTAGAGGTCTCCTAGGCCAATCTCCTGCTTAGTGCAGGATCTATGAAAGCATTTCCAACAGATGGCTTTCCAGCCTCTTCCAATAAAGGGGAACATGACACTTCATGAGACAGGCTATTTCATTGGTTTGCAGCTCTTACTGCCAGGAAATCCCACCTAATATTAACCCAAATCTACTTCTCTGTAGTTTCAACCCATTGGTTCTGGTCTTACCCTCCAAGGTGACATAGAACAAGTCCACTCCCTCCTCTATGTAACAACCCTTCAGATAACTGAAGTCTGTCATCCTGTTTTCCCTTGGCCTTCTCTTCTGCATATTCTAGTACCTTAACCATTCCTTCTAGGACTTTGTTTCCAGTCCCTTCATCATTCTGGTAGCTCTCTTCTTAATTCACTCAAGTCTGCTATTGTCCTTTTCAGAGCAAGGCAAAGTGTGACAGTTACTTTCTGTAATCTGGACACTATGCTTCCCCTAACGCATCCAAAAATAGCATTCCTTTTTAGCAATTCCAGTATCCTCTTGACTCATTTTCAACTTGTGATCCAATAGAACACCCAGACCTTTTTCACGTACCAAAACCAAGGCCAGGTCTTCCCCCGTCCTAAATCTGTGTCATTCTTTTTTTTTTCCTCCACAGATGCAAGACTTTACAGTTCTTCTTGTTAAATTTCTTCCAGTTCATTTCATCCCACTATTCAAGCCTGCCTAGATTTTTTTTTAATCTTCTTGTTCTCTCCCCAAATGTTAGCTGCTTCCCCTAGTTTTATAACATACTGTATGTAAATTTAATAAACATCCTGTCAACTCCTTCATCCTGGTCATTAATCAAAATACTGAGCAGCACAGGGCTCAGGACAGAGCCCTGTGGTAATCCATTTAATACTATGCTTCAAGTTGATGTGGAGACATTTATGAGTACTTTTGGGGTGGGGTCATTTAGCCAATTATGTACTGTGTAATAGTTGAATCACTTAACCCATTTTCTACCTTATTAATAATGATATAAGGAGAGACTTTGTCACATGCTTTCCTGAAAGAATTCTTTTTCACTTGGAGACAAGGTTCTTGTCCATTTTACTAATGATATTTAAAGAGAATGTATTAATGCAACTGAATATGCCCAATGAATTTCAACAAATCTCTTAAATCAAAAGGTGTTTCCTTGGGAATGTAAGTTCACAAAATGTGTAAAACTACTGGAAGCATATTTTGATACAGGAGAATTTTCAGCTGCCACTCCTGAGGGAATCAACTGAGAAAATGTTTGGGGCAATTTATTTCTATCAATAAATTATTCTTCGGGATGTATTTGATTCTGAACTCTTTTTGTTCCCACCTGTTTTGATATTGCCCTTTTGATTATTGCCTTTTTAAAATACTTGCTGCGTTTGTAGTTATCATCTCTGCAATTTAATTAAATACATACATTAGGGGGGGGAGAGAATTATCCTAGTGATAGTTTACAAGCAACAAATTACCCCTAAGTGATTTGTAATATTTCTAAAATTATCCCTGGTTGTTTGTAATATTCATCTAGACAGAGAAGGTTGTTCCACGCTGTATACAGATGTTATTTTATTGGTGGATACATACAAACTACATTTGAGAATTGGTCCTCTGAAGTCGTATTAACAATGAAACATTTTTCTGGACTACAACTGTAAACCTATGTCCCTCAGATTAACCGCAGAAAGTAAATTTCGGATCATAAAATATCACTGAATACAATGAACAGAGTTTGACATCTTTGACCCTAGAGTAGATTGGACACATTGTGCAAACTGAGCTCCTCAAGAGACAGCTACATTCCCAAGAAAATTAGAAGAGCATTGCTTAAGGGGACATTCTGCCATCACATGAGACACAGTCAGCCCTGTCTACTAACAAAGAATTCTCTCAGATTCACAATTGTATAACCTGGAGCCATGAATTATAGTTTCTGGTTTTTGTAAATATTGAGGGTTACTATTATGGCTTATATGATTGGTTCATAATATGACTTTTGAGAAAATTGCAATTCATGCATGTACATGATCAGACACACATGCACACACACACACAGGCCTGGGGTGCACATCTTTAAAGGAACAGTTCTTCTCATTCTTTTTCATTAATTAAAATTTTATTTTCATTCATGGAGTGTTTTATTTTGTGGAGTCCTTAGTACCTTGCCCTGCCAGTGTTGGTGGAGGTGTGGTCTCCTCCTTAGTAGTTCCTTGATTAGGGAATGTAGATATATCCTTAGGAATGTAGATTAATCTCACAACAGATGGACAGACTCAACCACAGTTTCAACCAGGAAACTGTGAGCATCCTAGACCAAGCTAAATCCAAAAACTCTAGGGAATTCCTGGAAGCTTGGCATTCAGACAAATCAGCCATTAACAGACACATAGAGATAAACCACATTTACACACCATTCAAAAGAGACAATAAAAAAGCTAAGAAGGAAACAAAAAGACCAGAACACATTCTCTCCAGCAGCCTACACCCAGATAAGCAGGGATCAACACCAGATAAACAATCAAGCAGAAAACAATACCGTAATCATGGAGCTACCAAGGAGAAAACCACACCCCCACCAACACTGGCAGGGCAAGCTACAGGGAGCAAACCCCACACTCACTAGCATTGAAGATGTTACCTAGTTGGGCAATGAAATGTCCACAAGCAAACAACCAAGCTCAGAAAACACCAAGGACTCCACAGTTCAACCTTGGGTTACATATATTCTCTTCTATTGGATGTTTTGTTTTGAAATGAAATTCAAAACAGAACCAAAAAAGAAAGAATCTAGTATATATTACACAACAGTAAAGGGATTAAATATTATTTTCAAAATAATCTTTATTTCTGGTTTATACTTTTTAAAATACCATGGATACATTGCTTGACAAATAAGAGTAAAGCAGCCCACAGAGATGAGCAGGATGAAATTTAGAGTCATGCAAGGAAGGATTTGCTCTTGCATGTGCTCCTGTAAACTTCCTTTCCCTTTCTTTTCATTGCAGCCTTTTGTTCCTTCCAAATTTGCTTTGGACTCCCTCCCAACCCTTCCAAGAAGAATATGATATGACAGGCAAAAAAGAGTTTTCCCTCTGCACACTGTTGACAGAAGGCATTCCATCAGCAAGAAAGACTATTTAGATTTAATGAAAAAATTGATATGCATGTTGTATAGAAAATATACTAGGAAAGTGTGTTTGTAGAGTGAGACAAAAGGGTCGAAGAAAGATATTAAGTGTCAACGTTTGGTTGGAATGTGATCAGAACAACACAACCGTCTTTGCATCTTTCATCTGTTTGCTTGTTTTGCATTGGAATCACATAATTTCAGATCCAGGAAAATTCAGAGTATTACCATTTATGAAATCACATGGACCTATGCATTTTAGTGGATTTTAGTGGATTTTACTGTGGAACTACAAAATTCCAGAAGTGCTCAGTACCAGTAATGCAAGCACCATGGATGAACTCCAATGTTCCATGAGTTGAATTCTGCTTGCACAGTGGAACTGGAGGGTCTCTTTAGAGCAAATCTGGAAGCTTCTGCAGGGGCAAGAGGGATCACCGCTATCCCATTGCACTAGATGAAAAAGCTTTGCTTATGCCAATTAACAATGAGGTTTGACCATGTCTTTAGAGTCACTGCTATGCCTTTCGGGTCCAGAGGTGCAAAACTGGAGTTCTAGTTAATTGAAGTGTTAGAATTCCGGAATAGGTAGGAAATGCATGCATACAAACACACATACGTATGAAAATGTACCATTGCAGCCATTCCTGGGCTGGGAGGCTTTAATGTTGATTGCTTGTGCCTTTGTCACCTCATGGTTGGATCGTTGCAACTTTTTATACATGAGGCTCCCTTTGATGACCATCTGGAATCTGAACTGGTCCATAGTGAAGCAGCCTGAGAAGTAATGAGTTGAGTTCAGTTTGCCTATGTTATACTGCTACTACAGGAGCTGTGCTGGTTGCCAGGAGTTCTCCAGTCCCACTGAGTGATTACTCTGAAGGATTGGAGAATGGACAGCAGAAAACCTGTGGGCCTTGCTGCTAGTAACTAGCACCAGAAGGAGTATGGCCCAATTTTTTCTACATGATTTTTTTAACCTTAGTTGCAGGGTGGCTCAGGATATGGATGGGAGTAGGCCTTCAAGAGGAAATCACACCCATTCCTATCCTTAAGACTACATCAAATTCTCCCCAAAGATCAAAATCACACCACTAAAAATTGGCCATTTTTGTCACAGAGTTTCAGCAGCCTGATCTCATGGTGCTGTAGCAGTACAAATGGGTGCTGGGGGCTGTATAGAGCTCTTAGGCTATATGTTGCTGACCCCTAACCTATGGGATTTTTGTGGTATGGAATATCCATAATTTGGGGGTTTTATACTTTTGATTTTGATCATTCTGCCTAAAAGTGTTACTCTCTTTCAGGAAAAAAATGGACAAAAAAAAATACCATGGCTCCACGATTATAGGAAAATATCATCTGGATGCTCTTTCAAATTGTATGGAACAATGCACATTGCATATTTAAAAACTTTTCTGGACGTAGCTGCATATACAGCATATGTTCAGGTGGAATGTACCACACAGTAAGCTTTCTGAATTTCTAAAAAACATGTGAGAACCAACCTTATAATGCATTAAATTTATCAAATCCACCAGATTTGGCAGCATTCATTTATTAAATCCATCAGGTTTGGCAGTGTTCAGGCATTTCCCCTTGAACATCTGTTCTGTATTCTTCAGGATTCAGATATATAATAGATATATAAATTTAGTTCTTCAGCAACATAAATAGCCTGTTTTAAATCTGCCTGTCCAGATTTTTACAGAGGTTGCTGCAACATAGATGTTTGCTCTCCCCAGCAAACAAAATAGTTTGTGCTTTCTTTTATTAAGTGGAATATTCTTGGCATGCCATCCTGTAGCATCAAATGCTTGCATTAGTCCAGAAGGAAGGGAGGGAGAAAGAAAGGGAATACGTTTACATATAACTGCAATTACTGGCACTGGTATTTTAACAGGCACCATAGAATTAAAAAGTGAAACAGGCTATATTTTAGATCTTTCAATTGTAAGCCAAAGAAGATCCTGAAGGCAGGATGACACTATTGTAAAAACCATTTCAATCAGTATTTGGGAGGATTGCAAACTGTGGCACTCAAAATAAATCCCTGGAGAGATATGGGACTTACTCCCAAGAGGTGGAACAATAATAAGTTGGAGGGGGTAACAAAGTGCTCGACTGCCTGACATTTCCAAAGTTCTGCTGGCTGATTCTGGCCAGGCAAGGATTGGGGGCAGCCTGTCTTTTTTCATCATGTGTTCACACTGGTCTCAATAAGAGGACATACTTCTAATCTAAATCAGCCTACATGATCACCCTGGTAATTGATAAATCAGTGAGTGCAACTTTCAATCAGTTGGATTTCCTGTCAGTGACATTATCATAGCGCTGATTGGTCACTTTGCTTTTCTTCCTGGTTCTAGACAATGTCTAGTACATTGCAACACACCCAATTGTTTCCTGTAATTAACTGAAGCCTATGCATGCCTCCTATTAGGATTTTTAAAATGACAGCTCCCTCAGATAGTGGGAAGAATGAATAGTCGCACACTCAGCTGCTGGAAAAAGTGAGACCAATGAATAAGAATCATGCAGAGGCTTCAAATTCCAGCCAATTACTACTTGGGTTGGATCGATGTTTAGTGATTGTATCAACCACTGTGGGGATCTCATTCCACTCAACAGAACTGCATACCCAGGAGGAAATTAATTATAATTCTGATTTAGGGAAGGAATTATCAAATTCTATTGTTCTAGCACACACACACACAGATTTTGCTTTTTAGCTGGGCTTGCAAAAGCCTTTGAGATTAATTTGGAGAACTGTATACCTTCAGTGAACTGCTTATGAGATCTGTCCATCACATCCATTAGTGATGTCATGGTTGTAATATCCATTAAATTAGCACAATGCTGTTTTGTTGTATAAATACACATCTTGTTCCTAATTCAACTGCAGCTGCCCATAATTACTCGTATACAATAATTCCAGCCAAATTAATCACTCTTGGAAGACGCTCATACAGATGGGGTATGGATCCAGATTCTTTATCATGCCAATGCGTAAGCTCTCATTGGTGTCAACATTTATTTTACTAAGGGTGATATAAGCCAGAATTCGCAAGCATTAAATAACAAGATGACCAAAGTTTACATCCTGTAAAAAGGTAAAGGTTTCCCTTGACATGAAGTCCAGTCGTGTCCGACTCTAGGGGGCGGTGCTCATCTCCGTCTCAAAGCCGAAGAGCCGGCATTTGTCCGTAGACACTTCCATGGTCATGTGGCCGGCATGACTACACGGAACGCCGTTACCTGCCCGCCAAAGCGGTACCTATGAATCTACTCACATTTGCATGTTTTTGAACTGCTAGGTTGGCAGGAGACATCCTGTATATGACCATTTATACCGCCAACCTCATTTTCAACGGTCTGTATAACACAGAATCCCTCTAACCCAGAATTCCCCATGCTGGCTGGGGAATTCTGGGAGTTGAAGTTTACACATCTTAAAGTTGCCTAGTTTGAAAAACACTGCTCTAATACATACCTTAGAACCCATTTGGAAACATTAGTAGGGGCTAGACTTAAGCAAATTTAGGAGTCGACATTCTTCAAAACAGCTGGACAATTAGAAATAAATAGACAAAGACAAATCAGCTAATGTGATCTATTTCTCCTTTAAGCCTAATATGAGGCATAAGGAAACAAGCATCAGCAAAACTCAGCTGATGTAGAAAGTCAAGTTTTTCACTTATAGATCTGGGGGGAAAGAATCACAGTACACCTGGCCTCTTAGCTATCGCTCTTTTTGTCATTGTCATCAATCCAAAACTTTGTATTCATTTCTGATTCCTATCATTACTTCAGTTATTTAACCTCATGCTGTCAACACATCATGCTTATTAAACTTAGGACTTTTCCTCACTGCTGAGTTGTAATGCTTACTGTCTATCCTTGAATGAGCATAAAACTAAGCCAGTATGAAATTTCCTGAACCCATTGCCATTCCTATCCTGCCTCATTGCAGTCCCCTGAATACCCTCCAATGCAGCCTTTCTCAGCCTTTTGACCCTGGAGGAACCCTTGAAATATTTTTCAGGCCTCAGGAAACCCCTGCACATTCAGGCTCAAATATAGGCCAGAAGTTACAAAATTATTATATTGGTTTCATGGGTAGGCCTGTATACGTGCATTAACTGTGTTCTAAAACTAAAAATAAAGAATGGAACCTACCTCTTTAATGTGAAATTTCCCAAATTTGAAATAATTTTTAAAATAAATTGTGATCTCCCAGGGAACCCCTAGTGAACTCTCACGGAACCCAAGGGTTCCATGGAACCCTGGTTGAGAAACCCTGCTCCAGTGTAACAAGAAACACAACCTAGCAGATGTTACAATACATACCTTGCCCTTGGGCAGTGTCAGAATCAGGAGGAACAGGCTTCTTTGACACTGGTATGTAAGCCTATCTTACGGGCCAAGAACAAGATGAAGGTAACATCATAGGGACACAGCAGAAAAGAGATATTTCCAGGGCATATTTGTGCCATGACTAGGTGATAGGGAAGTGGAACAGGGAAGGAGAAAAGAGCCCTTCCTCTTTTTAGCTTTATCTGTGCCGTTGAACTTCTGCAGAAAATGAGTCATGTCCTTTATTTTTGTAGTGCATCTACCAAAACAAAATTCTAGCCCTTTAATTCCAAGACACAGTCAAGGAATTAACTAATGTTCCTATTCCCTGGCATAGCAGTGCTCAGTAATATTAATAAATGCTCATTTCACCTTGTAACAGACCAGAGCTAGGGAATATGTGCGGCTCTCTCCAAATTCAGGTGACATATATTTGGGTGAGAATGAAGTCAAGGAAGTAAGACAATTAGTACTTTCACCATCATAGAAGATTTGTCTTTGAATGTACTTCAACAGCTGCAGCCTGTCTGAGTTTTTGACAGCCTTCTGACCCCATAAATTATGCAGCTGGGGTCTGGGATCTATGGGTCATTTGCTGAATTTTGTCTCATGACCTCCAAACAGCCAGACGTCTTGTCCTCTTTCTGAGAAACAAGTAAAATTGGACTTTGTTCCAAGAAGAACACTCAATTAAATAGCCCAGTCATAGAACAGGGTGTCAGGGAAGGAAAGGATCAGTGATGTCAAGGAGATACAGGGCTTTTTATTGTTATTATTACTGAAGTTAGTTTTGTACCATAAATGGAAATAAGGAGAAAGGATTGATAAAATGGTATGCATTATCCAGATTACTGAGAACATTTCCACTCAAAATTAATAAAGAAATGTGTAATGTCTATCCTTGTTCATTCAAAAGCATTATTGGCCATATAGATTAAGCGACCTAAAAAGAACATCATTGTATAGTGTTCTCAGTTGGTATTTTTATCCCAAATGTGATTGTGGAGAATTGCTTCTCAAAGGGGTATCATCAATAAGTGCATATTTGATGTCATCCAAGGTTCATTCAACCCTCTTTGAAGCATTCTTTAAGAATCATCTCTTGTCTTAAACCAGTTTTCTCTTATCTATTTATGTGTTTGTTTTAAAAATGTGTGTGCTTCCCTTCAAATCTACCACCTTCCAGATATTCTAGGCTATAATTTCCTGTAATCTCCAGGCAGCCTGGCTGTAATTTTGTGTGACTTTTCTATCACTACTCAGCAGCCTGAAAGCCAATTCCATGTTCTTACACTATTGTGGAATGTGTGACCTTAAAGGTGCTATCAACCATGCAGACCTTTCCCACTCATCAGTTAATTCTGGTCACTAGCTTTTACCAGGCAATGTGTTGCATAGTGATTCAAAATGCCAGTTATTCAGAAGCTACATGTTTTGGAGGCCAGCAAGGATGTTCCCACTCTGAGTGTTGCTACTGCCCAGGGTTTGGTGGAAGCAATCCATCACCCATCGCATAAAAGTATCTATAGATTTGGCAAGCAATTGTGATGTAGCTCAGATTGAATCAAAGCTACTCCACTGGGGAAAAGGTGAAAGGTGAAAGGTCCCCTGTGCAAGCACGAGTCGTGTCTGATGCTTTGGAGGGACACCGCTTTCATGATGTTTTCTTGGCAGACTATAGAGCGGGGTGGTTTGCCATTGCCTTCCCAAATCGTCACCTTCCCCAGCAACCTGGGTAGTCATTTTACCAACCTTGGAAGGATGGAAGGCTGAGTCAACCTGAGCCAGCTACCCAAGACTTGTGCAATTTCTGAAAATCAAAATCCCCTTTTTTCCCATTCTATCCCCAATTCTCCATATTGCCAATATCAGAGCTAAATGCAAGACTACTGGTATTTGTTTTATATATTCCTGCTGCTTTGAAATAAAGTTGAAAACATTGAACAATTTTATCCTAATTGGAAACATATTATATATTGCTTCAAATTCTTATTGTAATAGAAGGCTAGAGTGTAGCACTTTAGTGGTTCAAGATAGAAAAGTATATTAGAAAGTAATAATTACATTAACAACCATTCAGCCTATTCTGTGAAAAATAATAGAATGCAACAACCTAAACGAATAGCTATGTCTCTAAGCCACAGTTGTCATAACTACTCCATTCATATTGATCTTTAAAGCAGTCTTATTAAAAATAAATAATACTTATAATGTATGGAAAACTTTCAGCTTAATGCCACATAAAATCTCCAAATTTGTAAGGAAGACAGTTTCTGTGAAGTAACCTTTTGTAATCAAAGGAAGGACACAATCCATGCAAAATTAAACATTTCTTTATTCAAGGCTCATTAAAGTTAAAGGTAGCTTTGTTGCATCACAAAGAATGATAGACTATTGGACACTGTCATTACTAAGAATGATCAACGTGTCACAAAACAGCAAACAAGCTTTTGAGTACTGTACAATTCTTCTCCAGACTAGATGACATGCAAAGCTTCCACTCCTTTCAGTGGGACCTAAGTTGTATGAATTCACTGAACCTGGATACAGTTCAAAAATCTTTGTCATTCACTGCTAGTTAACTTGCAGATTTCCTAAGTCTTTATAATTATAACTATTTTTTTAAAAAAAAGAACTAAAAATGTACACCCTGAAAGTAATACTAGCAAACGTTCAGAATTAATTCACAGTTCTATGATATTTTACAACTTAAATTGCATTAATTTTCAGATAATTAGCTTGCTTTTGGAAATAGAGAACTATAGAACTATAGATATACAGGTTTACAATACAATTAATTTTCAGTCTTCTGCACAATTATATGGGAATGAACCCCATTAAACTCCATGAAATTTACTTCTGAGGAAACATTTATAAGACTATGCTAAAAAAAAGGAAATATGTCTTTTGCCTGTTGATAAAACGTTGTAAAATATAGTAGCATTTAAGACCAAATAATAGGAACACTCAGAAATGATTTGTAAAAAATGCAATTGAATGACCGCACTGAAATGTTAGGATAGTTGTTTTGTCAGAAAAGAATGAAGTAAAATTTCTATAATAGTTGGTTCATCTTAAGATCTTCCATAGTTTTCAACATGTAAAAGAACAACAAAAAAAAACTACGTTTTTATCTTAAGCCCTGAGGCTGACAGGCACAGGAACAAATGATATCCAATTAAGCTCTTTGAGTCTGTCAAACTTTGATATCAGAATAGACAAGATGACACAAATCTCTGCCCTACATTCTTCCTATTCCTTTATTACAATAGCTAAACCTGCAAGTGGAGACATAGCCATGCTGACTTCTCCATTGCACATACCAATCACATAGGGTGAACTACACATCAGGTCTTTTTTTCTGAATTCCTACAAGTTGATCCTTCATGTATTATTGAATGTCAGCTTGAAATACTCCATCTTTAACAGAAGCTTGCCAAACAGAAGATTAGTAACAGGTTTGATCTATGCATGGCAGGAAACTGATTCCATAACCAAATAGGGGTTGTTCTGTTGCCGTTTCTCTGTCTGTAAGGCAAAGGCCATTGACTGGGTTTTTTGCTTTACATTACTCTGTTTACATTACTTCACTGGTATGGAAAAGTTTGAAGCAGATGTATGTTTTAGCTGTAGTCTTTCTGCTTTTCATAGCCATTTATGTGGAAACCAAGATAAATATGCTTAGCTGAGCAAAACTGTGATCTATATAACAGAGCTTTTTGGAAAAGATAAGACAGTGGTGAAAAAGGCTAAGTGCACTCTGTCTTAGAGATTAACTTGGGCTGGTTCCCAAGTCAATGTTCAGCAACATCCATTTTAATTTAAGCCTAACACTTGATTGTACACCTGTGCAGCGTTTTGTTCACCTCAAATATGATGCTCTTCCAACAGTCACCTCTTACAGTATTGGCTCATCCAATTCCAAAGCCTCAGCATACATCATAAAAGCACCATAGCATGCATAATGAATGCTGGAGTAGATTTGCAAATGCTTGGCCATCATACACAATATCCCATACTGCAGCTTGATATTCAGGTGGGATTCACACACCATGCTAAGTCATGCTGTATCATGCTAAGCCATGCTTAACCATAGTTTAATAAAAAGGCAGTCTGGCTGGGTTCACACAGCACATTGAGTCAAAACCAAGCAATCTCATTGGTTTATGACACACATTCAGTCATAAAATGTTTGTTTAGCATACCATGGAACCCAGTCATTGTGATTTTTAAAGACTGGTTCATAGTTTAGGTTGCTATGAACATCCAGACAATTGGATTCAACAACCATGGTTAAGCACATTAGTTTAGTCAATGTGTGAATCATTGTGATGTAGCATATTGTGTGAAACAGATATCTCAGCATTTACAGATCTGGGCAGGCATGAAAAGGAAGATTAGTAGACTTCCTAATAGACAGCAATGTACCCATAGCATTCTGCATTCAAGTTAGTAAATCAAAAATTGTCCAAATATAGATCATAATTACTGATACAACTTAAGTTATGATGGATGATCACTGGGTTGTTGTTTATTCGTACAGTCGCTTCCGACTCTTCGTGACTTCATGGACCAGCCCACGCCAGAGCTTCCTGTCGGTCGTCAACACCCCCAGCTCCCCCAGGGATGAGTCCATCACCTCTAGAATATCATCCATCCATCTTGCCCTTGGTCAGCCCCTCTTCCTTTTGCCTTCCACTCTCCCTAGCATCATCATCTTCTCCAGGGTGTTATGATAGATGATCACTGGGGCAATATTTTAAAATTGAATGGACAGAAGTCTCTGGCACAGAAAAGTAAGTTGTTGTTGTTGTTGTTGTTGTTATAGCAACCCACTTGGAGATTAAGGGAGGGATGTTCTTCCTCTCTGTCTGATATCAAGTCTCTGCATTGGGTCAAGCGCTATATCTGCTTAGTCTGGTATCATATTCCCCATCCCAGAACCTCAATATTAAAATGGAGGGAATGCTGTTTGTGCTGTTTGTACTACTACGTGTGATTTCTCCAAAGCCCTCATACTTTCTCTATTCTATTTCTAGCCTGAACCTGACTTCTCATTTTTATGCTCCCCAAACTCTCCAGAAGAGTAGGTTCCCCAAATCTGACAATTTTCCACAAGACATATTTAAGATCCAGGACAGCTCTTTTATTAGGCAGATCTGAGGGAAGCAGTTGCCACAAATACTAGGTACTAGGAAACAAAGAACAACAGAATGGCACTGAAGATCAGAGATTTACAGGCCACACACACATCTAAGCTAGTCTCCTGTCCTCAAAGGAAGTAGAAGACCCTGCTTTTGAAGTGTGTTGAATATACTTAAATTGCCAACCCAGCCAGCTTCTGTGCATGGAACTGTGGAATACATTTGTCCTTCACTTCAGGTAGCAAAACATCTTAGACTAATCCTAATTATGATTCTGAGGTTTCCATTCTGGTATTCCAGAAATATCAGACTGACACAAACATTGTAACATTCACAGTGACAAGCTTGGGCAGCATAATCTTGGATTAATCCCTCTCTTAACTCTATAGTGACATTTGCTCTAGTTTCTTATGGATTTTACCTATCTGTTCCTTATTTCCTTTTCTTTATCTAGGGCCAATAAGGAAATGTCTTCTTGTCCATTCACATTATTGTTTCTACTATTTAACTGTGTTTTAAAATGGCAATTGTATTGTTATATGCTATATTTATTGCTTACCCTGTAAGGTACTTTGAATATTACCAAATAAGAGAGTGGAATACAAATAATAAACTGTATTTTCCAAGTCCAGTCAAAAAGTGCAAACTGAGGGTTTTGACAGTTGCTGCTTCATAAATATGCCAATGTTCCCCAATGAACTGGATAGTGGTGGAGATATACCTATTGTTTTGAACTTCTCTGCATGTTTCTCACTTACTACCATCACTTCCTCCATATCCTCTAGCCTCAGTATTGTTTTCTCTGCAGCTAAATTCAACTTGGCTGGGGAAAAAAGCTAATTTGGGTCAGATCTATTTAATGCTTGGATGGAAGAACATCAGGAAAGGCTATAGGCTAGGCTGGAAGCTAAAAAAGAAGAAGGCAATGGCAAGCTGCTTCCATATTATTGCTACAAGCCTAGGCAGTCAACAAGAGTTGAGCTTAAGTTGAGTGGTCTTTACTGGTGACAAAGTACTGCATAGCTGGAGTCTAGTGGAAGTGATGAAGGTAGTGATAGCAAGCAAGGGAGCAACACTCGGTGAAGAAGGCTCCTGAGGTGCTCTGATTAATGGTAACAAGGACATGTCACCTGCTGGTTCCTCAAGGCTGGATAAAAGAGAGTCCATCCCTGTGACAGCTAGGAGCAGAAAAGAGAGCAATCGTTTCCTAGGCAGCTTCTTTTCCACCCCAAGAACTTCCAAGAGCCCCTCCTGCCTAGGCCTGAGTTCCAGCTGCAGGACTAGTGGGAACAATAGGGAACTGTTTGCCTTTTGACTCTCTTTAAGTCTCTTGACAACTCAGTACAAGTAACCTTTAGTTCCAGAAGGTCAGGAGGAGTAACAAAATTGATGGGACCGTACATAAGACGCCATTTGTCAAATGCTGACTGCCTTGAATAAGTCCTGTAGGGTAATAAAGCATCCCTATGTTATCCTTCACTATGGCCGGGATTGTACTCAATTTGGGCTGGGTAGCTTGGAGTTTGAGTACCATGTCACTTCAGCCTTAGGGCTGTTTCATGACACTTTCTTGTTTCTCTCCTCCAGATCTTTTATGGGAACTGTTTCTCCTCTCTGGCCACACAGAGGGCTGAGATTTACTGCTGTGGCAAACCACGCACATCCTTTTATCTTCCTTGCAGATCTCCTGGTAGGTCCAAGAGCAGACAAAAGGGATCATAAATCCACTGTTAATGTCATCATCCAAATGGCAGAATATCACTATATTAAGGCAGTTCAGCGCCCTTCCCCAGTACTGTGTTTACGTACTACCTACTCATCCTTGAATCAGGAGGAAACAATTTGGTGTAACATTTGCTGTCCCGTTGCCCTGATTTGTGAGTATGCCATTCCTGATCGTCACGGTGATGGGTTTTCAACTCAGGCTTTGCTGCTGCCCCACTTCAGCACCTCGCCTGCTAGTGGGGAAAGCAAACATTCATCCATCAGGGTGCTGCAGCATTAATGAGAGGCCTGGCTTGGGGACTCTGCCTGGGATTCCCCTGGCTGATTTTTCTGTCCTTTCTCTACTACCTCACTTGAAATCTCCAAAAGCGAAACAATGGGAGGAAAGAAAGATATGAGAAGGCACCCGAGGAGAAACAGCCTCAGAGAGGAAGGAGGGAGAGTCCAACATGATAAGGCATCTAGTTCAAGTCCAGTAGAGCAAGAGAACTGAAATGCGTTAGCTGCTGTGCAGTTGGCCACTTACTTCAGCCAAGGAGGAGGGCCGTGATTGACAAATACAGGGAAACTAGCAGCAAAGCAACAAAGGCCCAATTCAACGTCCCTCATTATTTTCCAGATTCTGCAGTGAGGAAAGGGCGGTGGGAGGTGAGGGGGGGGTAGGTTTGTAAGCAATTCAGGAAACAAAGGCTGAATGGAGAAGGCAAATGCTGAGAGAGAAGTGATGGTGGTGGATGCTGGCTAGTGACCAAAGGGAAGCAGGTTTGCCTGTGCCTCCAAACCCCCACAAAACCCTGGTGGCCGTGCCTGCCACAGGTCAACTGGCCTCACGTCCAAGATGGTGAGATCATGGGTAACAAAGCATTACAGCTTGCTTTCATACTTGACGTTTGGTGCAAGAGTCTTGTCATGTGGAAGAACATGCACTTTTGTACTCGACCACTTGGAAATGACTTTAGACTGGGTCACTCATGATCTGGGGATGCAGTAACTGGGGCCAAGGGGAACGGTTGGTGCTGTCAAGGCACGACTGTGCAGCCTTAAAGGATAAATGTGGAAAGGACAATATACAGCAGCTATTTCCTTTTCAATCTTTTCCCCCACTTAATCTGGTTGGACCTCTCAACTGTTCTACCTGAAGATACAGTGCAGCATCTTCCTCAAGGAAGCAGTGGTTCAACTAGGAAGCAAGGGTGCCTAAAACCTCAAATCTGAAACATGATTTCAAAGATATTTCTGATGTATAAAAAAAACCAAATGTTTATCGGCATGCGTCCAAATATCCCAAAGGCAGCTGTTCTAGGGGAGAGGCCCTTCTCAGTCTGGTTCTTACCATGTGTGCGTGTGCCACAGTTTCCATCCTTCTCAGCAACAGTGATTGTCATGGCTTGTAATGCAATGCCAAGGTTGCTGAGGACATTAGCTTGCTGGCTAAGGGAGATGGGAGTTGTAATTCAGAAACCCAATTTAGGGAAGGCTGTCTTAGGGCATTCCAATACCGGGCCAGAACATGGGGGGGCAAGCGGGGCATGTGCCCCGGGCACCGCACTGGGGGGGTGCCAAAATGAGCGTTGGGGGGATGCCAAAATGGGCGTGGAATCCATGTTTGCCCCGGGTGACACAGACCCTAGTTGCGGCCCTGTTCCAATAGCCAACGGTTCATTTCATTCATTCAATTCCAATAGTCCATAGAACTCATGCCAGAATGCCTCTGTGCTAAACCAGTTATAAGGCTGCTTTCACCTCTTCTAGCATTGTGGGAGTTGGGGTCTGAAGAATGCTGAGCTTTGAATTACTTTCCAACACTTTTAAGGAATAGTGATTGCTGAAGTTTCTTAGGAACATTCGATGTCAACTAGTATAAATATTATATGTATATACACATATGCATGCATTCAGATATGCTTTTATTTGCTCAAAATCATCACTGCAAGACGTGAATGCCTAGCCTAATATTTGATCAGTAAGAACAAAGTAGTAATCAGGATCCTTTATGCAGAAGTATAACGTATGCAGATTAGCGATACTTTCTGATAAGGAAAGCACCAAAGCGCAAGAGTTTGCTTCTTTCTAATGACCATTTATTCCAATGGCAGTATAATTTTTATACTGTTTATGCTTCACTTGAATCTCAACTTTAGTCCACCCATACACTCTGGAGAATAGAGATTAGCCACTTTTCACTACCCACTTGAGTATAGGGAGTTTATCTCCAGGAAGAAAATGCTTTCAGGCTGGTAACATCAGTTTACCTTTTACCTTCCTGTGTAATACAGGATGCCTATCCCCACAGGAAAGTAGTTAAAATGTCTATGCAGAAAAGCCAAGGAGGAAGAGCTGACTGAGTTCTGATTTTTGCCTGGTGTCTTTTAATGATCAGAAATGAAGGGAGGATTTTGTATTTGTGTTTTAAATAAAAACTACTGATCAAAACACCGAAGCTTCAAAATACCTCTATTTCTTAACTGATTTTTTAAAAAATGAGATTTCAGGCAGAGCAAGGATACAATCCTAAATTCTTGTACTAGAATATACAGATGACATATCTAATAAGCATGTGTTTTGTACAACCAGAAAAACAAAACAGAAAGAGATATTGGTGAAAGGAAGGCCCTAAAAATCTGACTGTTCCTTCAGGCTTTAGGGCCCGGATATACGTGGAGTCTGGTCTGTGTGTTTTGCTCTGCATTAAGGAGTTGATTATCTTTACCTGGTGTCTTTTATTGTGCTTTTTCTTGTTTTATATTGTTTTTGGTTTTATGCCTTGGTAGCTACCCATATTTTTTTGATTAAGATAGGGGGACATATACATCTGCTAAACAAATAAATAAATAAATGTTTAAAATTTCAATTTAATAAAAAGCAGATCTGAATTTCACAGAACCACCTTAGGGTACTTGTTCAAATTAAACCATTTTTCCATTTTAGAACTACAAATCTATGTTTCTGTGTATGTATGTGTGCATGTATGTATGTATAATTTTTATTAAAATATTTTTTTAAAGGAAGATAAAAACTAATACAAAGTAAGAAAAAGAAATGAAAAAGAAAGAAATCAAAGAGAAAGCCAAAAGTGCAAGAAAGGGGAAAACAGGAAAAGAAAAATAGAAGAGAAAGAAAGAAGATACAAAGAAGTAGCTTCTGATCTACAGTACTTTACAGCAGTTATAAGTACAATTATAAATTTACCTCTTACTTTATTGTTACAACATAACTCTCTTCTTTCTATAATCTATCCTGTCTAATCATCAAAACCATAAATCATAGCAACAGATCTATGTTTCAAAGGCCTCATTCTTAAACTTGTATTACATAGTCACATGTTATCACAATATGATGTACTCATAGGATTGAGCTACCTGTGTGTAAATTGGGTGTAGGGAGCTTGAGAACATCCAGATGTTGATGGACACCAGCTCCAATCCAGTCTACTCAATGATGAGACATTGAGGGATTGTGGTTCAGCAATATCTACAGAGCCACAATGCTTACTTGATAATGCTATCCTAAGCATGTTTACTCAGAAGCCCACTGAGTTTAGGATTGCAACCTGAATCTCAGAAATCATGGAGTCACTGAATAAGTTATCAAGGAGTTAGGATGGGTTGCTCTTAAAATTTAAAATGCACTAACAACTGGAGCAAGAATCTGTTTTTACTAGAAGGAAAAAGCCTTGAATTTGATCAGCTTAATACTCACTCGGTGATTATTAATGAAATCTGCCACCTGAATTTCAAAATACCAGAGAATTTTGTATAAACAAGCATTTGAACATCATATTAGTTGTTGGTCTTCCTTTTTTAAAATACTTTTGGAAAAAGAGTTACCTTCAGAATCATGCTCTGAAAATAAAAGGTACAATCTTGTTTTCTATGCAGCAACTTACAAAGCTTTTGCAGACTGTAAGTAGCAAGTATAGAATTAATTACGCAAAATTATTCCAATTTATGGAACCATGACATTAAACAAAAAAGGAATGCAATTCATCTTTTCAAATTATTTTGGTCCAACTTGTATGCACATGTGTGGGTGTATGGGTATATAAAGGTTTTGCACCTCTAATTATAGTACTACTGAAAATACTTGGTCACTGTACAGGAGCACTCACATATGACACCTAGGATTAAATTAATATATTGCACTTCACTGCTTAATCATGGATAAACAGATCCAGGCCTGTACATTAATCTGCCCTTTTCACTTTGAATGTTAGCTTACTTGCAGTGAGGTTACAGCAGGTAGAGTGTGTCATGTTCACTGTTTCCATGTGCACTGTACATTGTAACGTTTCACATGCCATGGCGCTGACGCGCGTTTCTGTTTGGGAGGGAGCTGCTCTGAGACCTTGTCCCAAGCTCTGTATCTATGTTCATTGCAATGGAATGTGTTTGGGTTATGTTCTCTGTTCAAGGACTTTTCCCACAGACCATCAGGAGCCGTTAGGAGCACCTGGGATTGTGAGCCTGGGAAGATTCTACGGGGGGAGGGATCTCATTTGTACCCAGGGTTTTTTAGTTTGCATTTGGCGTGCTTTTTCCATTCTCAGCTTTCTTTGTGAACCTGCATACTATTCTTTAATAAATCAGATATCTTTGAATTCCTGCTCATGAGTCTGATGGTGTTCTAGAATAGGCAATCCTTACAGAGGGACATTCTGACATTCTGATACCCCTCAATTGATTGATCTATGAGAAATTATAGGAATCAGGTAGGTTCATGAAGATTAACTAAGTTCATGGATTAGTCTGAGTTTGCAAGTTTCGGAACAAGTAATCCCTTCTAGTAATGTTTGTGACAAAATTTTGGTTTTAAGCTTTATTTTATTTATTACTGTTGTCTTGCTGACTACTGAAGTCTCTTGGTAACTTACAGTGGGAAAAAAGAACCTTTCATAAAAGCAGGAGGAGGCCCCTCAGGGATACACGGGGGTTATATGTGGTTGTTTATTTTATTGGACTTATGTGGCCCCAAATAAGAAGTCTGGACACCCCTGCATAACTTTTTGGCTCAGAAATATTCTCAGGTCTTTTTGCACGTACCACATGTTTAAGATTTTCCCCAGGTTTTCTTTTTATTATTATTGTTTTTGTTGTTTATTTTTTATTTATTAAAAAGATTTATATGGCACCCAACTCACTCACGGTGACTCCAGGCAGCTTACCAAGATAAAACCCCCAATACAAAACCCACTATACTCCTACCCCCCCAGCGAAAACAATACATTCAAACAAACAATTATTGTTATTGTTGTCATTACAACTCCTGCTGTAGAATGGAGAAAAACAGAAGTAAAGCACAAAATAGATAAACAGAGAAATTGTAATTCTTTAGACCTGTATGAAAAAATTCAAAAGCAAGAATAAAAAGACTCTTAGGGTGCTACAGGAAACATTTATTTTGTTCTTACTTTTTAAAATTGTAAGCTCCCCGGGGTATGTATGTACAGTATGTATAAGGAAGCTATTATTTCTGCCAAATGAGGCATTATAAAATACAGACTAGAAGGTTATCCAAACTTTTGCACATTGTTTTCTTATTTGGGATCTGTAAATCATTGCACATAAATAGTAAGTATGCATTCAAATCTGCAGAAAGATTTTGCACACATCTTGGTAGAGGTGACGTCAGTGTCTTTTACTTAGGGAGTAATTAAAACATACAACCGCCCAGAGTCCCCTTTTCAGGAGAGATGGGCGGTGATAGAAATTTGAAAAATAAACAAACAAACAAACAAATAAATAAATACAGTTTGACCAGGAGAGTATAAACTTTTTCATACAGCTCTATGTGGGCATTTTTGCATATTGCTAACTCTTCTGTATCTACAGCCTTAAAAGTGTTTCTTAACTGAGAACTCCAGACACAACAGTCCAACCAGTTGGAAGTTCCACTCCCAAGACTGAGGGTATCAGGATAAAGTGTCACGCAAAGCTACGTGGGGAAACACACGCGCACTAAACCTTCCCTCTGGGATGCAGTTGTCAAAGACCTGGGAGCCTGGCTCAGGTACATGACTGGCAACTCCTGTAGGGATCTTCCACACCCCAGGTGCTACACAGTGCCGTATCTGCCATTCTTCCATTTGCCAAGGGTTTGTGGACCACGTCACCTTCACCCCACTGACAAGCAAGCAGATCTACCCTAGTAGGAGAGCAGTAGCAAGGCCTGGGGTTAGGGAGTTGGTGGAGCCCCCATCAAATATTTTTTTTCTGAATGTTGAGAATACTATTTTAATCCAGGAAGTCATGTTGTTTTTGTTGTGTTTACTAAATTATATATTGGATTTCTTGTAAGCCACCCAGAGTCTGTCCAACAACACCAAATAGGGAGCCTTAATTAAATAGCAAGCAAGTCACTTCTGTGTTATTATAAATGTAAATAGTGATGAATAGAAGTATAGTAATAGCACCAGGAATAGTATTAGTTCCCTAAGTATGTAAAGAAATAATATGGACTGGATACACTGGCTCCCAGTTTCCTTTCAGGTGCAATCCAAGGTGCTGGTTATTACCTATAGAGCCCTACATGGCTCAGGACTAGGTTATTTGTGGGACTGCCTCTCCCTGAGAGTATCTGCCTATCCTACCACATCAGATGGGGTGGGCATGTGCCAGGTCCCTTCCCTTAACTTCCACTTCCCTGAACTGTTGCCATCTAATTGGACCTCGGAAATGTGCCTTTTCCATAGCCACCCCTACCTTGTGCAGGCCCCCACCCCTTTAGCCTTCCTGAAGACCATAAAAACTTGGTTCTTCATCCAGGCACTTGGGTAGAGTGATAGGAGCCCATGGATACCCAAATTGTGATCACTTGACCGCGGGGACGCTGCGATAGTCGTAAGTGCAAGGACCAGTCATAATTCAGTTTTTCCAGCACTGTTCTAAGTCTGAACCATCACTAAACGTATGGTCTAAGTGAGGACTACCTGAAACTCATATGCTTTCTCTACAGGTATGGAAATAATGCATCAGGACATGGGAGCACTAACTCACCCTGATGGATTTTGAAAAAAACTAAGGAGGGTTTAGAGAGCCAGTGTGGTGTAGTGGATAAGGCATCAGACCAGAAACCGGAAGACCATGAGTTCTAGTTCTGCCTTAGGCACAAAGCCAGCTGGGAGACTTGGGCCAGTCCCTCTCACTCAGCCCTAGGAAGAAGCAGCTAAGGGCAAACCACTTCTGAAATCTTGCCAAGAAAACTGCAGGGACTTGTCCGGGCAGTTGTCAAGAGTCAACACTGACTCAAAGGCACCCCCACCCCAAAAGGAGGATTTAGCTAGTTACTGTTTGGATGGGAGACCACTAGGAAATACAAGGGTTAAATTTTAGAGAAAAAGAAAGAAATTCACAAGGAAAGCAATTGCAAATAATTTCCACATTGTTGCAAGAAAATTACATAGATGTGTTCAGTTAGTCACCAGGAATCACACTCAGCCCAAGCATTCTTTTCCTTTTAGATAGATACAGCAGCCTTCCTTGAATGTTTTGATTACAATTCCCAGTCAGCTTGTTTGTTCATCTCATAAATAAATAATACTTGGAATTGTACTGAAATGTGTCTGGTAGGCATCACCTTTAAAAAGTTTGAAATTGGATAATATCTGGAAAACACATTTTATTACTGCTTCTTTAAAACAAATTCTGGCATTTTTGCAGAGGAGGTATCTAAATTTCTCTGCAGTCCACCACTGACTGAATCCAGATATGTGCAACTTAGAATAATGAACACATTAAAAATAAGAACTGTGTGGTTTGGCTCTTACTCAGAAAAAGCAATTTAAGAAGGGGAAAAAATCTCTGTTCAGCTCATTATTTCACTTCTGAAAGTCACAGTGATTACTCATTTACTACAATTGTATTCAAACACAAAAGAAGAATTATAACCCAACCCTCATATCTCAACATACAGCAACATAGGAGATCTTGTGTGGTCTGTGCTTGCTGGCACAGCAAATGGCTTAGGGCTTCATCATGAAGGTACTAATTGGCTTTGACTGTTATTAAAATTAACCTTAGGGGAACTGAGTTGCTGTGAGGCCCAGAAACTATTCATGCCATGGAGATAAGTGTAAAATGCTAGCAAGATCGCTTCACATAGTCCAGAGACAGGGTGGAAAAAGTCACTTCAGTGTGATTGTCATACAATGCCTGCAGCACAAACTGAGGATGTGCGCTCTGAAGGGCCCATCACAGCAGGGACAGACATATCACATATCTTCAAGCTTTTCAGTAAAACCATTTTGTAAAACAGTAGGAATAACACAATCAAGAAATGTATGTGTGTGTGTGTATACTGTGTGTGTGTGTGTGTGTGTGTATCTATCTATCTATCTATCTATCTATCTATCTATCTATCTATCTATCTATCTCCAGCCTACTAGATCTTAAGCCATGAGCAAAATGACTGGTAAACAATATTGGAGAGAGAGGGAAACTACAGTTGAGCATGATAACAAGCTATATTTTTTAAACCACATTTTGTTGATTAAGCCAGATTATATTTTGGATGATATGGGAACCCACTCACACATACCACAAAGTAAAATGAAAAACAGATGCAGAACAGAAGCATTAAGCTAATAACATTCTAGCTCTTAGAATGTCAGATCTCTCATACCTAGGTCTACTGTATGTCCCTGGTTCAGTGCCATGGCAAACTTCCAGTCACTTACTCTATATAGCATTGGGTTTACACAGCCATTTTAAAAGTATATATTTTTAACCTGGGGGATGTTACTTGTTAACTGCTATGTCCTAGGGATAGGGATGAGGGAAGCTTGGAAGTTCATGGTTGCCATGAGAATCATGGGCTTTATTTTATTTAAAGGGTTTATATGGCTACCCATCTCACAAAAGTGAGGCTCCAGGTGGCATACAGCAATGAAAACAGAATTACAAAATCCCCAATAACAAAACAACCAGAAATCAATAGCAACAAAACACACAATTGGGGCATGCCAACATATCCTACACACCCAGGACAAGTTCATCTAACATCTTGGTCCCAGTGTCTGATGGAACAGCCAGGTCTTCAAAGCTAACAAGGTTGAGGCCAGTCAAATCTCAGGAAGAAGATCATTCCACAGGGAGGGGTACCACAACAGAAAAGGCACACCTCCTAGGTCCATTAGGATGTTACTGTTTTATGGAGGGGATCTGGAGCACTCCTATTCTGTTGGAACGTTTGGGACAGGCAGAAACAAGTGGAGTCAGACAGCCCTGCAAATAACCCATTGCACCATCTCAAATGGAGAGCCATATCCTGAACCTAGTATTAATCTCAGGCTGCTGATCCATGGGGATGAGATGAAGCACAGAAGGAGATACCTGAAGTGTAAGTGGTGGAAGAAGAGGAGCAACAATGACTAGGTACAGTTTCAAGGCTATGTTTGGACCTTCATCATGGCAGTAAGGATCGTACAACATCTATATGTCTCATATATCACATCTGTGGAGTGCAGAGCACCAGCTTTACTCAGTGACCTGTTTCCTTTTGGGTTCTAAGACACCAGAAGATATTCCTCCTGGTCTTCTCATGCAGTTTGCTGGGCACTTAGAAGATAAAAATCACACATATTTTCTCTGAGCTGGATGCTGGATGGGCAGAGTTTCATGAGATCACCAAGGTACCATCCTGGAAGATCATCTGGGATTCTTTCAAGTCTGAGGGAATCAACACTGTTCTCCATGGGTTGAGGTAACCACCTGTAAACTGGGCTTCTGTCTCTCTTGGTTAATAAGACTGATAATCTAGGAGGTTGAAAAGGTGCCTTTAGGAGAGGGGGTAGCACTACCAGCCATCCATGCTAGGTTTTCACTATAGTTAGGCTTACACAACACATTAAGTAAACTTAACTGATATTAACATGGTAGTGCTTTGTGCTTTTTATAATTGTGGCTTGGAAGCAACTAGGCAACTCTAAATTGGCTGCAGGTTCAGCAACATCTGCACTAAACGGTAATGATGCCAAAATGATGAGCTTACCACAATGATATCATCATGCAAATGTGGCCTTTATGTGCAGGCATCCCGACATCTGAAATCAGCATGTAGGTCACAGCATTTGTCTAACAATGGCATCCTATATGTTTCATGCAAAGTACACCACCTTGAGTTTCTGAATAAAAGATGGGATAACAAAATATATACATGTAACAGTAAATAACAAAAGAAAAAAACTTAGTGAAGGATAGATCTAGAACCACCTCTTGATGATACCTAAAAGACCACTTCGGAAGGCTGTATTCTCATTCCATCATTGGCTCTAAAAATATCCGTGGTTTGGGATAGCTACCTCCCAAAGAGGTAAAGGATTCCTAAATGATGTCCAGACAGGAATGTACAGAAGTCTTCCCACTTGACTGACCATTATAGGGTAGACAAAAAAAAGACAGACTGTGGAGAACTGAGTGCCCAAAATTCATGTGGGAGGAGTTCCACAGGTTGCGATCTCATCCACACTACCTGGGAATAAATGCTACCAAAGCGAATGGCCCTTACTCAGAGCAAGCATGCATAGGATTGCACTATAAAGGGCTTGATGATTGTGCCACAAACCTTTTGACAACTTTTGGCTTGTCTGTGGATATGCATTACAAAAAAAAAAAAGATAGCTGAATTAATCAGAATTATCAGAAACATACCAAATGAAACATCGCATAACACATTGGGAAGGACCTTTCAAAACAAATGAAAAACATGCACTAATGAGCTGTTGCACTACACGTTAAAGAATGTATTGTACTGCATTTTGAATGTGTGTGGCTTTTCTTGGTGTAGTAAAAGAGTAACAACGTGAGGGTGGGGCTCACACCAGTTATAAATATAGTACGAAGGACGTCATTGTACTTCCCGTGATATTCCCCTGTGTATCTATGGGGAAATAGAGATTCTGCTCCTTACTAGCTTAATTCCTGCCATTGTACTTTAGAGTGTATTGCTGCAGCCTCCAATCTCTGAGAGAAGCTTGAGGTTATCATCTTTGGGGTCATTCACAAGCCCTGAAATTATGGGATTTATTTTTGCAGAGCAAAGTTGGCCATAAATCAGGGTGAACAAGCGTAACAGCTGGCAGAAGAGTGGTGAGAGCATGAACACTTTTTCCACTGGAAGATGGATTGAATATAAAGCCATTATTAGACTGTGATAAATGTCATTGTTTTCATACACTTCCCAACACACTCAAGGTGACGACAACTGATGATTTGCCAAGCTGCTAACTTCATTTCATTCAACTCCCTTCCTAGCCAGTCTTAAAAAGAAAAAAACCAAAGAAGAAAGAACTCAATGAGAGGAAAAATTGCAAGATTATGCATTATCTTTTCATGTTATAAATAATAACATACTGTACAGGGCCAGGGGACAAAGCAAGAACAAGGTGAACCAGAACATAAGGAGCTGTTTTAGACAAGAGTAGATCATCTGTCTGTCGGGTCCATATTAGCTACTCTGGTTAGCAGCCATGCTACAAACAATCAGAGGTCTTTCAAATCACCTTCCATTTGACCATTTGGAGATGTTTAACTTGGACCTTAACTTGCAGAGATCTATTCTACCACAGAGCTACTCTCCTTCCTTCCCCCCAAACAACCCCAACCCCATTTGAAAATCCAATATGAAATTATGGCTTTGTGGAAGAGCCAAGATTCAGTCTAGCAGTTTGACGGGATCCAAGTTTTAATATGAAAGATTGTGTATACAGTCTACCATAATATGGGGCTTTAAGTGGAGTTCTGACTAGAAGCTGACTTTCACAAATCAGTTCTTCCTAGACTTGGTTCAATTCAGGTAGCTTCTATTGCTCTGTTTTGGTTGGCAATTCAGGCACCCTCCCTCAGCCTGTCATCCCTTGTTAATATGGGGAACGGTGTCCACGGGTGAAGGGCATCAGATGCTGGAGGGCATCAGGTTGGCGGAAGCTGCTGAACGTAGTTATAAAAAGTGTCTTGAAGTCAAATATAAACAAGTAAGCAAACGTGTTCCGAGTCAAGCACACAAGTTCAAGCAAGGTTTGAACAAGGCTATTTATTTCCCATGGTTTTCCGGAAAAAAAAAAAAAAACTCTAGGTGCTCTACTTTATGGCAGAAATCCAAATTGCTGAAGAACATTTACTCATTACTGTATTGTTCGCTTATTGCTTTGCAGCATTACTGCATTACCAACTCCTTTTCATCTATTTTTCTTTATTTTAATGAAATACATTCCAAGCAAGCAAAGTTTACTCTATTTGAATTAGAGCCTCCTACAGACTTTAAATAATTTAATGATCAACCTCTGTCTGCAAGGAAATGTAGTTCTTGAAAAACAGCTGGATCCCTGAGGAATTCTCAGTATTTTTACAAAATTCAAAGGATTGCTTAGGGAAAAAAAAAAGTGGGGGTGGGACTAATAGAATTTATTTATTCATGTCAGAAGCATCACAATTAAAATAAGGCATATTGTAAAACATAGAATTTGAAATATAAAATATAAAAGTTAAAATATATAAAACTTTTATATAAATATATACATATATTTATAAATATATAAAAGTTAAACTACTAGAAAACCAACATAGACAGTGTAATACAGCATAGCAAACTGTCTGCTCAGGATGTTAATTTTCTGGACCATGTAGACTGGTCCAAAAATTATAGGCTGAGTTTACTCAATATGTTAGGTAAAAATGTGATTGGTTTACTGAACTGAACCAATTGCTTTTGACTTCACAAAACACTGAACCTAGTAGTGAACCTATGGTTCAGCTTGTTGTGTAGTCTTAGGAAATTTGCTTAATTAAGTAAACCATGGCTCAGCTAACCATGAGGTTAAGAAGCCTCCTTCAAACTAAGCACCTTCCAGATGTGTAGTCTTCGATTTCCAGGATTCCTCAGCCACTATGATCATTGCTGAGAATTCTAGGAGTTGAAGTCCACTTACCTGGAGGCTCCAATGATAGGGAAAGGCTAGGTTAAAGTGTTATCTGAATTCAGCTATAAATAGACTTTCTTCATGCCAGCTGGCTGAGATCCTGAGAGGAACCACTCCTTCCTGCAGAGCCTGAAGGATAGAAGGTTGTATTTTTCACTGTTGCTACAACTCTTTGTCCATCTTCCACCTTTGACCATGTGGAGAACAGCAACAGCCCAAAGAGGTAGGAGCGGATGAAAGGTCAAATAGACTTCAGGACCAGGGAGAAATGAGGTAGGATAGGATACTTCTTTTCATACCCTTATTTTAAAAGAGTCAGGATGCTCCTGTCAGCCTTGTGGGACAGAACTACCCAGTTCAAAAGTGCAGAAATGGACTTGTTGCATTTGTCGTCCTGAAGGGGGACAATTGCTGATATTAAAATATTATCTATCAAATTTATCCCTCAATACATTACAAAGAAGGAAACCGTCCCCACCCACATACATATGTCATGAATAAGGATCTACCAGCACAGATTCGGCATGCTAGAATAGTTGCCAAGATGTTATTAATAAAAGGAAACATTACAATCATCTAATAGAATATGATTTACTTCACACTTCACTCTAAACCAGGGATATGGAATCTCCAGCCTGTTTTACCTGCAAGGCATTCCCTTCCAGCCTCCTGCAGCTTGTCACAAGCCCCACCACCCTCCCAAGAAAACTGCAGAAAAGACAGGGTGATTTACTCCTGGAGCAAGACAATGTTCTATGATCAGGTCACCTATTCATGGAGAAAGGTGCTGTTTCTTTCTTCATGCACAAAGCAAGATATATATGAAAGGGCCATGCTCGAAAGGTGGCTTCACCCACTTTGACTCTGTGTCTGTGTCTGCCATGCTTTCCATAGGAAATCCCCAGGAAGCCATCTAGGATCTGGACCTGAAAATAAGACCATCCCCTTTACTTCTCTAAACTATACTTTTGTATGATAACACAATTCTGGCTTGCCCCTGAGTTCCTTTTTCTTTTCTCAGTTGCAAGAAAGATATTGGAAGTTTTCACTGTAATGAATTTCAGTTCATTTCAATACTTTCATGTCATCTCAATCCTGCAGAATGAGGACCCTCTGGTTCCTGAGACGCTGTTGTGCTCCAATTCCCATCAGCCTTAACCAGCCAATGGCCAGAGATTGGGTTAATCTTATACCCAGAGGTCCACATGTTGACCATATTCCTTGCCTCGGAGAAACCATAATTAAGGTTAGCCACACAGTTTATCAGAGTCATATGACTGAATGAAGTACAAGCAAGCAAAACTCCTAAAACTCTTCCTCATTGCTCTTTCAGAAGGACTGAGGGAAGCACTTAAGGTCAAGTTTGTTCTTAACGTGGTAATCTTGGTGGCCAAATTCAGCCACTGCACCTGCCTCTCAATTTTATACAGGTTTCATTTTCTATACCTTCCAGAACTGATTCTTCTTCCCTTTTAGCTATGGAGTTTGGCTTTTTAATTATAACCCATTCTTGACATGTCCTTTTCACCTACTGGTACATTTTTACACAAAATACAAAAATGTTTTCCTTCCAATTATATTAATCCCTTTTCCCCAATATGTACCTAATGGGTGGGTTGATGGTTTCAAACAGCTTTCTAGACTCAGACAAAACTTGTGATAAATACGTAGGGTAGAAAGACCATCCAGAGGCCAGTGGTTGTTGGGAAATGAAGTGGCTACTCTTCTTGTTGCTGTTCCTGAAGGAGGCTGGGCAAGCCCCTTGGCTTCCTCTCTGCTTATGAAGGACCATTTCTGCACTGAAATTTAGGAAATGGATTAACTCCTACACAGCTCACTACTGTCCTCTTCACTGACAAATATATGTTGGTATGGATCTTAATACCACTTTGCCAGTCCACATCAGGTAGCTTCCACCATAACCATATACCAAGTATTTTTTTAAATTTTCCAAAATTAAAATTTTAATTACGTGAGAGCAGAATGTTCTGACAATGATATTTTCCAGATGTCCCACAAATCTTGAGCATGTCCAGACACATGCATATTCCAAAGGGTAATATTTGGGCAATGTTATTTCATGATCCTGACATGATGCCTATATATCTTCCCACTTTAATGTGGTTCTATGGAGATGAAAAAGTTGGCTGAGGATGCTTCCTAATTAGGCCTTGATTATGCAATAATTCTTGTCCCATTCATGGAATTTTACACAAAATGAAAGGAATGTTCTTTTCTGTAGTGGAACCCTCTGAAGTTTTCCCACCATTGGTTCTGTCTTTTTTTACACTTCCCTTGAAACATTCATTAAGCCAGATAAGAAATGAGAGCTGCACAATGCTTTCTGGTTAGTTGTGCAAGAAGCCCTCTGAAAATATCCTAAAGGTTAGAGGTTTACACTTTAATTAATTACTAAAAACAAAGCACAGCTGAAACATTTATAAAAGCAGTGATGGCATCTTCAGAACAAAAAGCCACTGAAAAAGTCATGGGTGTGCTTTCCTACCCTTGAGCTACCCCTGAGCTGAATTTTGCCTTGTGGAAGGGAGAAAATGCCCAGAAAGCAAGCCAATTATTGATTCTGACATGAGCCCCCAAAAGTACCTGGGCATAAAGTTATAAGCTTTCTCAGCACAGCCGTGATGCAGTTCTTGATCTTGTCCATTTTCACATTGTACACGTCCCCTTTTGAGTGAAACCTTGAATTCTTTGATCCATAGCCCAGCAAAGATTCCAGACAACTTCAATACATTACCATGTTTCAGGCAAGAAGAACACTGCTTTTCCTAGGACTACATTCTTTTAGCAGCTTGAAATACAGCATTGTCCAAACCTGGAAAGATGTATACTGGATTTCATTTTTCCCAGCATTTAGATGCTCATCTGTCATTGAAAAGAGCAGTCTTGAAGCTTGAAGGATCTTTTTAGATTTCCAAGTTGAAAACCACCCCCTGGAACAAGGTGCAAAAAAACAAACTTAGAATCAAAAAGTGAATTTGGGCTTGTTAGCCCAAAGAAGAAAACCTCCCAAATCCATTCTGAGACACTACCTTTATTAGGCCACCTCAACGTTTAAAAATAGTTACAAATTTAAGCCATTTATTTCCCCACCTGCATGCACACTTTTCCCCCCACTGGATTTGTAACTGTTTTAACCAACGAAGACTTCTTGGAAATAGGGGTGTAAAAAAATAAAGATGTTGGGCACAACAATTCTTGTTAAATGTTAAAAAGGAGCCTCGACAGTGTGGAGTGTGATTGCAATCACAGTTTTGACTTGTTTTCACACACACACCATTGACATTCCTGCTTGGGAGCTCAAAGGTTGACAAGTAAATTATCAACATACTGAGAATTTTTAAAAATCAGTCCTGGAATGTCTTTGGATACTGTAATTGAACTGCTTCATTGTCCTTTGACACAATATCTATTCCTCTTTACACCCAAGTTTTCTTCACTTTAGGAGTCTCCTTTAAGGTGGGGAGTTATCTTATTGTGGTGTTGTTGGACAGTTGCAGGAGAGTTAAAAATAAAAATCTTTGCTAGTCTAGTGTAAATCATCCTGCTAATATGGGGTTTAGCAGATTCAAATTTAGCTTTTGCCCGCTCGACCTAGTAGATTATTGAAAATGGACTTCAAGTGAGCTATAAGGTTTTCTAAAATAAATCTGTTAATCATAAAAAAGGAAAACATGGTCTAATGAGCATGCATATTTCCTTCATTTCCTGACCATGTTCCTCTTATTTTGTTCCAAAATGCAGCAGGAAGAAAATATCAGTATCACACAAACTAACAATGCATAGCATATTGTTTTGTGCTATTTGAAAAACCACACACACACAAGCATCTTCTGCTCACCCAGTGTATGTACTATATTTTTACATAATCTGGAATTGTATTGTCTAGCACTAGAACCGCACAGCTTTTTCACCAAGCAGAATGCAGTGCAGAATAAAAAAGATGTAACAAAGCAGTGACTATCCACCTTTCTTGTTAAAATCAATCTCCTAATGTTCTTCAATAAAGATTAAATGTTGGATGCAGATGCAGTCATACTTGGACCTAGGGATATCAACAAAATTTGAATGAATTATCTCATTGATATCAGAGCTATAATTTTTTAAATTATTTTTTATTTTGTATATTAAGTTATATCAGTGCTATAACTTAAATACTGTAGGACTAAGACTAGAAGAAAGACTTAAAGAGTTTATGTCATAATGGTATTGCTGCTAGATTTTTCACTATGCCTATATGTGTGCATGAGTGAGAGAGAGAGAAAGGTTTTTTTAGGTGGTCCTAATATATTTTTTTCTCAGTAGTCTACCGGAAAATTCCAACTGTATGGAATGTGT